>NC_088354.1:27345000-27715000 GCF_036884655.1 Musa acuminata AAA Group
AATATGAGATATCCGTTGGAGACCCTATCTTATTAGATATCTAATAAGCCCCTGAATTATTGGATCCTATGGATGATATCCAATAAGAGCCAATAGGAGATTATTGGATAGAGATCCACTAATCTAAGAGGCTTGGGAAGTTCAATGGAGATCCAATACCCAATATAGTAGGATCCATTAGGGTTAAGTTGATAAGTGGCCTCTATAAATAGGAGAAAACCAATGACCCATAGGCTAGAGGTTATTTTTAGCTATCTCCTCCTATTCTCCTCTCTCCCTCTCCTCCTCATACGATAGCCCCTATTTGGGGGATATGGACAATAAGAAGGGGCACCCCCTTCTTGATTGTGTGGTGCGCGCGAGGAAGAATTTTGAGTAGTGATTTGAGCAAAGTTGACCTCCTTCATCCTCTCCCATATACGATCTCCCATAGTAATTCTCTTATGCATAGTTTTTCAATTTCATGGGTTTTTACGCACCAACATTTGCACAACCATGAAACCTTCTTTTCCCCTAGTAATTCTCTTACCCAAATTTCCTAATAGTGGTATCAGAGCCAGGTTGATCATGCAAAAGATTGGCTTTTAAACTATATGTGTTGTGTTCAATTGTGTTGAAATTGTTTTGCGTGATTGCTACGATTTTTTTGTTGTAGTTTTCAAATTTGTGCTGCACCTTTTGATACTGTTAAGAGGTGTTTTAGATAGGGCTTTTGATGTTAAATTTGTTGACACAAAAGGGGAAGAAGGCTATTACTAGCTTGCACATCTCAAGAAAAGTATATTGCTAGCTTGCACATTGTAAAGAGAAGCAAAAACTTTACTAAACTTCACATCTCAAAAAGCAAAATAGCTAGCTTATATGATGAAAAATTCACTAGCATGCATGTTCTAGAATTATGTAAAATTTGCTAGCTTGCATATTCTATAATGGTGTAAAACTTGCTAAATTTGCTAGCTTGCACATTATAAAGGGAGCAAAATTTTCTAGCTTGCACTTCTCAAAAGAGAAGAAAGAACTCACTAGCTTGCATGCTCTAAAGTGATAATTTTTTTTTGCTAAATTGCTAAGCTTTCATAGTTGCACTTCTCCTTTTTGTAGATGACAAAGGGGGAGAAGTCATGATGACAATCATGCATGGGATGATTATGCATGATTTTATGATAATATGTTGCTTGGATTAATGATTAAAACTATCTTGACTTGAGTTTATTTTGAATTCAAGGTTCATCTCATATATGCCATATTGATAGGGGGAGTTAAGGTTTAACTCCGTCATCAATTGATTGTTATCGTCAAAAAGGGGGAGATTGTTGAATCTCATATTTTGATGATTAAACTAATTGATAGTGTTTATGATTTGATCTACGTTTTGAGTGATGCAGAAAACTTCAATGAAGAAAAGATAATTAAAAGTAGGAAGAATCATGTTGGGCCAAAGTAGAACATGTCAGAAGATTGGACATCAAGCTGGAGGATTGGTCAACATATTGGCAGAAGGCTTTGTGCCATGAGTTCGAGCATCAGGCCAAGAAGAGCGAAAATTACACTAAGGAAATCAGAG
The DNA here is from genome assembly GCF_036884655.1 of Musa acuminata AAA Group. Classification (NCBI taxonomy): domain Eukaryota; kingdom Viridiplantae; phylum Streptophyta; class Magnoliopsida; order Zingiberales; family Musaceae; genus Musa; species Musa acuminata. The sequence continues at coordinate 27,346,565 of NC_088354.1, forward strand.
TTGAAGAGGTCAACTGACCGATTGAGCAATAGGCCGCAAGAGAGGATGATGTGCCAAAGAATCGGACAAAGCATTGATGAACCAATGACATGTCGGATAACATTTGATTTAAGTTTCACAATAGTTATCTTGATCAAAGTAGGTTTTAAGTGTGCAGGATTAACTACGATAGCGATCAAGGCATAAAGCTAAATGAAGTCCTGGAGACGAGAACGAGATTTTGTTAGGAGTTCAAGAGTTCGTCGGAAGTCCGAATGTTCTATCATGGACTTAGTTAGTTTTGCCTAAGTCGTATAACACCCTTGCATGACTGTCCGCAAAGGTCAACCTCCCTAAAACCTCCCATGGTCCCTTAGGACCGACAAAAGAGAAAATGAGTTAGAGAAAGCGCCTCACTTGGGATCCACAAGCAAACATTTCAGGAAACACTTCATAGACAATACAAATTATAAACAAACTATACCAGCTTTGAATGGTTGCACAACAAAGGGTCAAAATAGTCCACTAGAGACTGAATATCTCTCATAAGTGTCCACATGACATAACCTTTATTTACAAGCCTAAAACGACCACCAAACCCAACTAAAATAGGGTTGTTAAGCCTTCGATCATCCCTCTGCATGCTGTGTAAAGCATGAACAAACTAAAAGACATAGATATACATAAGCATTAAATCAAACATCCTGTTTAGAATTTCGTTTGTGACATTCTCCCCTACTTATTCCTTCAATGTCCTCATCGAAGCCTTTGTCGACACTACAACTCTGAACGGACTATACCAGCTCTGAACGGTTGCACAACAAAGGGTCAAAATAGTCCACTAGAGGCTGAATATGTCTTATAAGTGTCTACATGACACAACCTTTATTTACAAGCCTAAAACGACCACCAAACCCAACTAAAATAGGGTTGTTAAGCCTTCGACCGTCTCTCTACATGTTGTGCAAAGAATGAACAATCTAAAAGACACGGATATACATGAGCATTAAATCAAACATCCTGTTTAGAATTTCGTTTGTGACATTCTGATAGAACCCTTGCAGATTCTAAACTTGGAGTTGATCTCTTTAGGGGATCGGCCTCCTTGGAACTCTATAGGGGTTCCTCCCTCCAAGTTGTTGCTCAAAGGCTGCATAAAAGATTCATCTATTGCTTATCAAAAGAGGTGGAATACATGACTATTTATAGGGCTTCTAAACCCTAACTCCTAATAGGACTCCTACTCAAGACTCCTACTTCTAACCAACTCCTAATATGACTCATACTCAAGACTCCTATTCCTTTACAACTCCTTATTTTTCTCTAAGAAACAACCTCCTACATGAATGTTTCTCTCAATTAGGACTCTCCTACCTAGAGTCCTAACAGAATGTCCCTCTCAATTAGGACTCTCCTAGCTAGAGTCCTAACAGAATGTCCCTCTCAATTAGGACTCTCCTAGCTAGAGTCCTAACAAACCCGCCCTCTTCAAATCAGCCTTGTCCTCAAGGCTGAGATTCCATAAACTCAGGGAACCGGGTCTTCAGCTCCTCATATGGTTCCTATGTGGCATCTTCGAGTGGTAGATTATTCCAATGCACTAGTACTTCGGTAGATGGATGTCGGCGACGCATCATGATCCTGCGATCGAGGATGGCTTGTGGTTGGGCTTGAATAACTCCATCCTCAGTTGTGTTGGGCATTTGGATCTGGGGTGACTCGTGTTCTCCCAATTTGGGCTTTAGGCATTATACGTGGAAGACAGGGTGAATTTTGGCATCTTCAGTTAATTTAAGTCTGTACGCCATAGCTCCAATACGCTTTGTGATCTGATAGGGCCCATAAAAACGTGGGGATAGCTTCATGGAGGCTCGAGTGTTGATAGAGAGTTGCTTATATGGTTGTAGGCGAAGATAAACCCAATCTCCCACTGAAAATTCTCTTTCACTTCGTCGTGTGTCGGCTTGCTACTTCATTCTAGCTTGAGCGGTAGAGATATTATCTTTTAACAATTGTAAGAGTTTGTCCCTATCAATCAATTCTTGGTCAACCTAATCTACCTTGGCCGAGCCAATTACATACTTTGGAATCACAGGGGCTGGTCGACCATACAATGCTTCATAAGGGGCATATTTTATAGATGAATGATATATAGTATTATACCACCATTCAGCCCAGGGAAGCCATTTCGCCCACTCTTTTGGTCGGTCGCTAGCGAAACACCGGAGGTACGTCTCTAAGCACCGATTTACCACCTCTGTTTGGCCATCAGTTTGTGGATGATACGTTGTGCTCATCTTGAGTTTGGTGCCTTGTAACTGAAATAACTCGGTCCAAAATTTACTAGTGAAGATCCTGTCACGATCACTTACGATGGACCTTGGCATCCCATGCAGTTTAACAATATTTTCTATAAAAATCTAGGCAATACTAGCAGCAGTGTAGGGATTTCTCACAGCACAAAAATAAGCATATTTCATAAGTCGATCAACCACCATGAGAATCGTGCTTTTACCTTTGGAAGATGGCAGCCCTTCAATGAAGTCCATGGAGATGTCAGTCCACACTGAGTCTGGTATGAGTAGTGGTTGTAGCTTCCCTGGATTTGCCACAGTTTCACCCTTGTGCTGTTGACATACATCACATTGTGCCACATATTCAGCAATAATTTTTTTCATCCCTCTCCAATAAAAATTTTACTTCACTCTTTTGTAGGTTCTTAGGAATCCAGAGTGCCCTGCTGAAGGTATGGAGTGCATTTCATGCAAGATGATTGTGATGCAAGGGGAGTCAGGTATAAGCACATTGTGACCTTTGTAGCGTAGATCCCTCGAATCCCAAGTGTAGTGGGCTATTGCACTTGGATCCTCCTCCAATTTTTTTATGATTTTGCTGATCTCTGGATCCTTCTTCCATTCTTCCCTAATGTCCTCGAGGAGACCGGTGGTAGGAAGGGAGATGGCTGAAACCTTAGCTTGTTCAGGTAGCCGTGAGAGTGCATCTACAACAACGTTTTCTTTTCCCTTTTTGTAAATAATTTCATAATCAAATCCAAGAAGTCTGGTTACCCATTTTTGCTGCTCAGGGGATGATATCTTTTGCTCCAAAAAGTACTTGAGGCTTTTATGATCAGTTTTAATTTGAAATCACCGGCGTCGTTGTCATGGCTGCTTTAAGTTTGTCGAAGGCAGCAGAGGCTTTGTCCGTGTCACGACCCGGGTCTGATGAGCTAACTGGCCAATAACTCCATTTTGGTCCTTGCAACCACGGACCAAAATGCTTAAGCCGGAGGTAACGTAGTACACTCATCAGGCCCTTATAAGCTAATCATATACATTCCCCACTTCCGATGTGGGACTAATAGGATATTACACTATCCCCAACCCAATTAACTTGACGTCCTCGTCAAGGCCTGACATATCCCAGATCGAACCCTAGCATAGTGCATGTGAGGTTTAACTCAGTGGTGGCTCCACGCCGTGACGAGTTCTCTGACTCCATCCACGGGTAGCCCTTTCCTACTGCAGCCTTCTCACCCTGCCCTAATGCTAGGTCGGCTCTGATACCAAATGTCACGACCCGGGTCTGATGAGCTAACTGGCCAATAACTCCATTTTGGTCCTTGCAACCACGGACCAAAATGCTTAAGCCGGAGGTAACGTAGTACACTCATCAGGCCCTTATAAGCTAATCATATACATTCCCCACTTCCGATGTGGGACTAATAGGATATTACACTATCCCCAACCCAATTAGCTTGACGTCCTCGTCAAGGCCTGACATATCCCAGATCGAACCCTAGCATAGTGCATGTGAGGTTTAACTCAGTGGTGGCTCCACGCCGTGACGAGTTCTCTGACTCCATCCACGGGTAGCCCTTTCCTACTGCAGCCCTCTCACCCTGCCCTAATGCTAGGTCGGCTCTGATACCAAATGTCACGACCCGGGTCTGATGAGCTAACTGGCCAATAACTCCATTTTGGTCCTTGCAACCACGGACCAAAATGCTTAAGCCGGAGGTAACGTAGTACACTCATCAGGCCCTTATAAGCTAATCATATACATTCCCCACTTCCGATGTGGGACTAATAGGATATTACACTATCCCCAACCCAATTAACTTGACGTCCTCGTCAAGGCCTGACATATCCCAGATCGAACCCTAGCATAGTGCATGTGAGGTTTAACTCAGTGGTGGCTCCACGCCGTGACGAGTTCTCTGACTCCATCCACGGGTAGCCCTTTCCTACTGCAGCCTTCTCACCCTGCCCTAATGCTAGGTCGGCTCTGATACTACCTCTGTCACACCCCTAAAAATATCCATGATATTTAAAATCTTTCGTCACAACTAACCCAGGATCCAAACACACATTTGAGGTCACTAAGAAAACATTCAAACCAAAAATTTCGCTTCTATAATCTACCAATTCATATCCCTGTGCAATTCATAAACATAGCACACATCACTCGAAAATTTATACCATCTGAACCCGACTCATCAAAATAAAAACCACAATATAAGTCCACAAGTGGGGAAATCTATGCAGTCACCACAATCATCGATTTACCATAAGTTCATATCATTACACAAATTTAATTTAACATTCCAAAACCCTATACATGAGGGATCCTTTAACTTACACAAAATCCACAGGTTTAGATTCATAGTCACATTTCATTAGATGCAAGGTAGCTTATACACAACTACATATATGCTAACAAAAGTTCTGCCCAACGTCTTCTAAACTTTCCACTGCCTCAGCCCATTCTTAACATTTAAGCAAGCGATACGCTATCCTGAAAAATTTATCAACAAACGGGGTGAGCATAAAGAGCTCAGCAAGTGACTAACATATCCATATCAAAATAGTACAATTTCCAAAGAGATACAGTATCAAAACACAAAAGCAGAATATACGATTTCGTATACATAATATCATTAGGAGCAGAATCATAATTGTCCTTTTTAATCATACATATTTGGTTCCTGACAGATGGGGCATAGAGTAATTGGAGCATATCAGAAACAAAGGAAACATATCGGAGCTTATCAATGGCATATAAAATGTTCCAGAACACATCAACGATCTATGGAACATTACGAAGCAAACTCAATAGTGAATGAAGCATTTCAGAGCATATCAAACTCATATGTCGTACAGAAGCTCAAACGTCGTCCTTGACGTTGCAATCATATCATACTTATCCAGAGCACGAACAGAAATAACTCACCAAAACTCTGGATGTCACATCAAACATATAGAGGGTGTAGTGGGATCTCAGTCAGAATGTGATTCATCCATTTCTGAATGACCACCTGACAAAAGTCTCCCACGTCTGGGAGCTCCATCCACTGCAGGGTGCACAAGTATACCCTTTCCTGAAATCACATGACCATCAAAAACAAATATCCCATACCTAGAATTGATGATTTGTTTGATCAACTGCAGGGTGCACAAGTATTCTCTAAGATTGACCTGAGGTCAGGTTACTATCAGTTGAGGATCAAAGAGGAGGATATTTCAAAAACAGCTTTCAGAACTCGATATGGTCATTATGAATTCTTGGTGATGCCTTTTGGTTTGACTAATGCCCCTGCAGCTTTTATGGAACTAATGAATAGGACATTTCAACAGCTCTTGGATATCTGTGTAATTGTATTTATTGATGACATATTGGTGTATTCAAGGAGTAATCAGGAGCATGAGGAACACTTGAGGAAGGTATTGTCCATACTAAGAGAAAAGAAGTTGTATGCAAAGTTCAGCAAATGTGAATTTTGGTTGAATGAAGTTGCCTTCTTAGGCCATGTGATTTCAGGAAAGGGTATATCTGTTGATCCAAGGAAAATAGAAGCTGTAGTTGAATGGGAAGTACCAACAAATGTGACAGAAGTTAGGAGCTTCTTGGGCATGGCAGGTTATTACAGGAGATTTGTGGAGGGATTTTCTCGAATTGCTCAACCTCTCACCAAACTCACTAAGAAGAATATGAAATTTGTATGGGGTGATGATTGTGAGCAAAGTTTTCAAGAGTTAAAAAGAAGATTGACTAGTGCCCCTATTCTCACTATTCCAAGGGGTAATGATGAGTTTGTAGTTTATACTAATGCTTCAAGTAAGGGCCTAGGATGTGTTTTGATGCAGGAAGGGAGAGTAATTGCGTATGCTTCTAGGCAACTTAAAGGTTATGAACTGAATTACCCAACTCATGATTTGGAATTGGCAGCAATTATTTTTGCTCTAAAGATTTGGAGACATTATTTGTATGGTCGGCAGTTTGAAATCTTTACTGATCACAAGAGTTTAAAATATATTTTCACTCAGAAAGAGTTAAACATGAGGCAGCGAAGATGGATTGAACTTCTGAAGGATTATGATTGTACCATCCGTTATCACCCGGGCAAAGCCAATGTTGTAGCTGATGCACTTAGTAGGAAATCTACAAGTTTTATGGCTAGTCTGGTCGTGAAGCAATGGAAGCTAATAGAAGAAAATTTTGATTTAAAAGCTTTGAGGAAAGAGCAAGACTCGATGATTCTGATGGCCTCCATTCAAGTGCAATCTGATCTTATGCAACAAATTAAGGAAGGACAATTACGAGATCCATATTTAATCTACTTGAGGAGTGAAGTAGGAAAGGGCTACCCGTGGATGGAGTCAGAGAACTCGTCACGGCGTGGAGCCACCACTGAGTTAAACCTCACATGCACTATGCTAGGGTTCGATCTGGGATATGTCAGGCCTTGACGAGGACGTCAAGCTAATTTGGTTGGGGATAGTGTAATATCCCATTAGTCCCACATCGGAAGTGGGGAATGTGTATGATTAGCTCATAAGGGCCTGATGAGTGTACTACGTTACCTCCGGCTTAAGCATTTTGGTCCGTGGTTGCAAGGACCAAAATGGAGTTATTGGCCAGTTAGCTCATCAGACCCGGGTCGTGACATTTGGTATCAGAGCCGACCTAGCATTAGGGCAGGGTGAGAGGGCTGCAGTAGGAAAGGGCTACCCGTGGATGGAGTCAGAGAACTCGTCACGGCGTGGAGCCACCACTGAGTTAAACCTCACATGCACTATGCTAGGGTTCGATCTGGGATATGTCAGGCCTTGACGAGGACGTCAAGCTAATTTGGTTGGGGATAGTGTAATATCCCATTAGTCCCACATCGGAAGTCACGACCCGGGTCTGATGAGCTAACTGGCCAATAACTCCATTTTGGTCCTTGCAACCACGGACCAAAATGCTTAAGCCGGAGGTAACGTAGTACACTCATCAGGCCCTTATAAGCTAATCATATACATTCCCCACTTCCGATGTGGGACTAATAGGATATTACACTATCCCCAACCCAATTAGCTTGACGTCCTCGTCAAGGCCTGACATATCCCAGATCGAACCCTAGCATAGTGCATGCGAGGTTTAACTCAGTGGTGGCTCCACGCCGTGACGAGTTCTCTGACTCCATCCACGGGTAGCCCTTTCCTACTGCAGCCCTCTCACCCTGCCCTAATGCTAGGTCGGCTCTGATACCAAATGTCACGACCCGGGTCTGATGAGCTAACTGGCCAATAACTCCATTTTGGTCCTTGCAACCACGGACCAAAATGCTTAAGCCGGAGGTAACGTAGTACACTCATCAGGCCCTTATAAGCTAATCATATACATTCCCCACTTCCGATGTGGGACTAATAGGATATTACACTATCCCCAACCCAATTAACTTGACGTCCTCGTCAAGGCCTGACATATCCCAGATCGAACCCTAGCATAGTGCATGTGAGGTTTAACTCAGTGGTGGCTCCACGCCGTGACGAGTTCTCTGACTCCATCCACGGGTAGCCCTTTCCTACTGCAGCCTTCTCACCCTGCCCTAATGCTAGGTCGGCTCTGATACCACCTCTGTCACACCCCTAAAAATATCCATGATATTTAAAATCTTTCGTCACAACTAACCCAGGATCCAAACACACATTTAAGGTCACTAAGAAAACATTCAAACCAAAAATTTCGCTTCTATAATCTACCAATTCATATCCCTGTGCAATTCATAAACATAGCACACATCACTCGAAAATTTATACCATCTGAACCCGACTCATCAAAATAAAAACCACAATATAAGTCCACAAGTGGGGAAATCTATGCAGTCACCACAATCATCGATTTACCATAAGTTCATATCATTACACAAATTTAATTTAACATTCCAAAACCCTATACATGAGGGATCCTTTAACTTACACAAAATCCACAGGTTTAGATTCATAGTCACATTTCATTAGATGCAAGGTAGCTTATACACAACTACATATATGCTAACAAAAGTTCTGCCCAACGTCTTCTAAACTTTCCACTGCCTCAGCCCATTCTTAACATTTAAGCAAGCGATACGCTATCCTGAAAAATTTATCAACAAACGGGGTGAGCATAAAGAGCTCAGCAAGTGACTAACATATCCATATCAAAATAGTACAATTTCCAAAGAGATACAGTATCAAAACACAAAAGCAGAATATACGATTTCGTATACATAATATCATTAGGAGCAGAATCATAATTGTCCTTTTTAATCATACATATTTGGTTCCTGACAGATGGGGCATAGAGTAATTGGAGCATATCAGAAACAAAGGAAACATATCGGAGCTTATCAATGGCATATAAAATGTTCCAGAACACATCAACGATCTATGGAACATTACGAAGCAAACTCAATAGTGAATGAAGCATTTCAGAGCATATCAAACTCATATGTCGTACAGAAGCTCAAACGTCGTCCTTGACGTTGCAATCATATCATACTTATCCAGAGCACAAACAGAAATAACTCACCAAAACTCTGGATGTCACATCAAACATATAGAGGGTGTAGTGGGATCTCAGTCAGAATGTGATTCATCCATTTCTGAATGACCACCTGACAAAAGTCTCCCACGTCTGGGAGCTCCATCCACCCACGTCTAGGTGAAGTCAGAGGGGGCCGGCAGAGCATCGCAGGCTCTATGCATAACTCCCTTTACCATTTCTGGCAAAGGTTCACAACTCCCTTTACCATTTCTGGCAAAGGTTCACAACTCCCTTTACCATTTCTGGCAAAGGTTCACAACTCCCTTTACCATTTCTGGCAAAGGTTCACAATATCCCACACACCAGAGTACAAGAAGGCAGTTTCAACAATAAGCAGCATATAACGGAAGCACACGCGGAACAACCAAACGTACATGTGCCTTTTCAAAACAATGATGCAAGGAACAAATCTCTCACAAAAGTATTCATTTTAGGAAAGAATTGAAAGCAAGAGTGTACAGGGATTCCAAGCAATCATAATCAGCTCAATTCCAATAAGAAGGTTAGACAAATTCAGATATCCAAAGGAATGGAACCAAATACGCGAAATCGACCAAAGCTCGATTTCGGACAGAATTCCAGTGGCACATCAACAAATATTTTAGAGTAACAATTATGCTCCAATACCCATAATAAGGCTATGGTCGAATCATATATCAATCTATATTAAGATGGAACAGATTTCATATGAAACAGGGCTCCCAACACTGAGTTACCTCTGATTTGGTAACACAAGGTCAAAATCACAATCACTGTGTTACAGAATTTATAGGGTCGGAATCAACAGACGATAGGGTGGGCAATTTAACTCCAAAATTTTCAAACTATATGTCAAAAGAGAGAATTTCAAGTCTACTTTCAAATAAAATCAGTTTGATACAAATCAGAATTTTCAACAGGAAGTTATAGGCGTTTTAGTATCGAAAGGTCAGAAATCTGAACTCTGTTTTACAGCGTCTATAGGCTCTTTTGAAACAAATTTTTGGGTAAGTATTCGGTGTCCAAAATCTACAAAATCGGTGTCAAAAGAAACACATACGAGTCTAATTTCAAACAAAATAGTTCCTGCCTGAATTCTCATTCTATATTAAACTTATAGCCGAAACAGTGCTTAGGGGTCAGTTTACCGAAAGACTTTCAGAATCCAATGGTTTAAGTCCAAAGAGAGATATATCAGTCTCTAAATAGAAATCTTCCAATTTATTTTGAATCAACATAAAAACAGAGTCAAATACTTATGTAGGATGGGGTTAGAACACTTGCCTTTGCAAATCTTGACCCGAAATGACAAGATTAAAGCAAGAACCCTAAAAGCCCCAATTTTCTTTCTCTTCTTCTTCTTCTTCTTCTTCTTCTTCTTCTTCTTTCTTTCTTTCTTTCCCTGATCACCCACGAGCTGCCTCCTCTGCTTCCTTAACAACGAAGGCAGAGAGGCTTAAGCGGTGGAATTTGTCATTTGGTGCATTTTGCAGTTTAGTCCTTGTTTTTATCATATTCACGATTAGGTCCTTAGGGTTTACATATAGATCCTCAGATTTTTTTTTTGAACAGATCTCCCAAATCTTAAAAATAAGTTACCTCTGATTCATACTCTATTTCTTGTGTCAATTAAAAATAGATGCTTACATTATCACCAGAAATATTATACGAAAATTCGGAAATGAGGGGTGTTACAGTCCGACCATTGGAAAGCATCTTTTTTCAATAAAGAAGTGAGTGGTGCACTGATCTTCCCATAGTCCTTAACAAATTTTCGGTAGTAGCCCGTTAGTCCAAGGAACCCCCGTAGTAATTTCACGTTTGTAGGTTTCGGCCAGCCTTGCATTGCCTCAATTTTTGTTGGGTCTACGGCCACTCCTTCTTCTGATATTATATGCCCAAGGTACTCTACTTTTTGCTGGAGAAAGCTGCACTTTGGTTGCTTAACAAAAAGAGTATTCTCTCGAAGGATCGTCAAAACAATCCGTAAATGCGGAAAGTGAGTCTCAAGAGAAGGGCTGTAAACGAGAATATCATCGAAAAATACTAGCACAAATTTACGAAGAAAGCTCCGAAATATATCATTCATGAGACTTTGAAAGGTTGAAGGAGCATTAGTGAGTCCAAAAGGCATTACCAAGAATTTATAATGGCCATCATGTGTGCGAAATACAGTTTTTGGAATGTCATTGTCACATACCCGAATTTGGTGGTAACTGGATCGGAGGTCCAACTTCGTGAAGACTTGAGCTCCTTTCAATTCATCAAGAAGTTCATCCACCACTGGTATTGGTTATTTGTCATTAACGGTGATGCCATTTAAAGCTCGGTAGTCGATGCACATCCGCCAAGTTCCGTCCTTCTTGTGTACAAGTAGCACCGGTGAGGAATAGGGGCTGCAACTTGGCCGAATCACCCCTGTTTCAAGCATCTCCTTTACGATATTTTCAATTTCATCTTTCTGTAGGTGAGGATATGTTAGAACCCTTGCAGATTCTAAACATGGGGTTGATCTCTTTAGGGGATCGGCCTCCTTGGAACTCTATAGGGGTTCCTCCCTCCAAGTTGCTGCTCAAAGGCTGCAGAAAAGATTCATCTATTGCTTATGAAAAGAGAAGGAATACATGGCTATTTATAGGGCTTCTAAACCCTAACTCCTAATAGGACTCCTAATTAAGACTCTTACTTCTAACCAACTCCTAGTAGGACTCATAGTCAAGACTCCTATTCCCTTACAACTCCTAATTCTTCTCTAAGAAAACACCTCCTACTTGAATGCCCCTCTCAATTAGGACTCTCCTAGCTAGAGTCCTAACAGAATGTCCCTCTCAATTAGGACTCTCCTAGCTAGAGTCCTAACAGTTTTACATGAATGTCCCTCTCAATTAGGACTCTCCAAGCTAGAGTCCTAACAGACCCGCCCTCTTCAAATCAGCCTTGTCCTCGAGGCTGATGATTCGTGAATTCTGAGAATTTGATCTTCAAGTCGTCATAGTTCTCCCAAGTGACATCTTCTATTGGTAGATTCGCCCACTTTATTAGCACTTCATTAGTGGGTCGTCGTCGTTGAGTCACGATCCGTCGATCAATAATGGCACTTGGCTGGGTCTGGAGTTCTCTTTGGGTAGTCATATTTGGTGGGTGGCTTTGGGCTGTCTCCAAGCACCTATTTAAAACTTCCGTCTGGCTGTTGGTTTGTGGGTGATATGTCGTACTCCTTTTCAATTTAGTACCCTGCATATGGAATAACTTTGTCCAAAATCTGCTCTTGAAGATGCAAGTAGAATTTGTCACAAGCACAATGGGTCCTTTATAGCATAATTCTTTTGAGTCCCGATTGTAATGAGCCATGGGGCTTGGTGCTTCCTCTAATTTTTTTATAATCTTACTAGTATCTGAATCTTCCTGCCATTCTATCTTAATATCCTCAAGGAAGTCGTTGGTCGGAAGTGAAACGACCGAAACTTCAACTTGCTCGGGTAGCTGCGAAAGTGCATCTGCAAGAACATTCTCTTTCCCCTTTTTGTAAGTTATTTCAAAATCAAATCCAAGAAGTTTTGTTACCCATTTTTGCTGCTCAGGGGATGGTATCTTTCGCTCCAAAAAGTACTTGAGGCTTTTATGGTCGGTTTTATTTTGAAATCGTCGACCAATCAAGTAGGGTCTCCACCTTGTTGCTGCACGCACAATGGCGAGCATCTCCTTATCATATGTTGACTTATTTTGATGGGAGGGAGATAATGCCTTGCTAGTGTATGCGAGTGGTCGGCCATCTTGCATGAGAATGGCTCCAATTCTGACTCCAAATGCGTCGGCCTCAATAATGAAGGGTCGGTTAAAATATGGTAGTGTTAGCACCGGCGTCGTCGTCATGGCTGCCTTAAGTTTGTCGAAGGCAACGGAGGCTCTATCCGACCATTGGAAGACATCTTTTTTCAGTAAGGAAGTAAGTGGTGCACTAATGTCGCCATAGTTTTTCATGAACTTGCAGTAGTAGCCTGTTAAACCCAGAAAGCTATGTAGCAATTTTACGTTCCTCGGGGTAGGCCAGTTTTGCATTGCTTCAATTTTGAAGGGGTCTTCTGCCACACCTTCCTCTGATATGATATGCCTAAGATATTCCACCTTCTTTTGAAGAAAGCAAAAATTCATAGTGGTTGTTGTGTGTTCAAAAGGTGGTTTTCAGTATGTCTTCTTCGCATACTTGTATTTGATGATACCCGGATCAAAGGTCCAGCTTTGTGAAGATTTGTGCTCCCTTAGCAACTCATCTACTACTGGAATAGGGTATTTATCCTTGATGGTTATGCCATTGAGAGCTCGATAATCAACACATAATCGCCATATTCCATCCTTCTTTCGTATGAGGAGCACCGGTGAAGAGTAAGGGCTGCAACATGGCTGAATAACTCCTGTTTTGAGCATCACTTTTACAATCCTTTCTATTTCATCCTTCTAGAGATGTGGATACTGATATGGCTGAGCATTTTTTACAGATTTACCTGGAAGAATCGTTATACATGTTGAATCTCAGATTTTGATGATAACAATCAATTGGTGAGTTAATTGATCTAATCCATATTATTGAGTTAAGTGTGCAGGATTAACTACGATAACCAGAAAACATAAAGCAAGGATACCGGAGTCAAGTTCGATGGACGTTTAAGAGTCCGAAGAATCGTCGGAGATGCTGCCGGAACCAACCGAGAAGAAATCGGGAACTTGTCGGAAGTTCGCCGAAGAGATCGTCGGAAGTTCGCGGAGATCTCCGAGAAGGCTCGGTTACTCGTTAAAGTCGTCACAAGATCGGGAGCTTGCTGGGAGTCCGCCGGAGGAAAACCGAGGGCATATCGGAAGTCCGTCGGAAGAAGTTCGTCGGAAAGCTCGCCGAAACAAGACTCGACGTTCGCGGTTGAAAGCTTGCTTAGGATGTGTTTTTTGTTATGTAGTTCACTTGTAATTAGGATTAGGATTAAGAGATAATCCTATATCCTGGTTAGGGGCCAACTGGGCCCAAAATCAGAGTTGGTTTAGGCTAAAAATTAAGCTAAACCAGCGAACTAGAGAGCCAAGATTGAAGCCCAACTAGTGGCTGAAAACACTGTAGTTGGGCTGAAAACACTGTAGGCGGTGGCACCGCCCAGCACCCGAGAGCTGGGCGGTGACACCTCCTTGACTGGGCGGTTGCACCGTCCAGCACCCGAGCGCTGGGCGGTGGCACCGCCTGGTTGGGTGGTGGCACCTCCAGCACCGGAAACCCTAAGAAAATTCAAATTTTGGAGCCCAAAATTTGAATCCTCTTGAGGCCTATAAATACCCCTCAAATCTCAGCTGAGATAAAAACTTTTGAGAAGCATTTGATTGAGAGAAAAGTCTTAGAAAGTCTTAGCAAGTCTTGTTTTCAATTTGCTAGAGAGTTCTCCTCCTTCTTTCTCATTGAAAATCTGTAAGAGGTTGAGCTGCTTGTAAAAGGTTGTAAGAGGGGTATTTACCCTTCCATTTCAAGGGATTTGCTAGTGGAAGGTGGGAGCCTCATCGAAGAGGGGCCTCGCAAGTGGAGTAGGTCATTTGACCGAACCACTCTAAAATCGGCGTAATCTTTGGTTTGCATTTTGTTCTTGTCATTTACATTACTGCAAATCTTCTTACTGCTTTAGTTCCTTATTACCCTTGCTGCGCAACTTTAAGAATACCCTTTCAAGTTAAACTTTTCAAGTTCCGTTCTTATCGTACGAAAGATTTTTCTTAAATCGAAGTTTTAATCCGCTGCACTAATTCACCCCCCCCCCTCTTAGTGCCGCTCCGATCCTAACAAGTGGTATCAGAGCAAGGTTATCTCTCATATTTGGTTTAATACCCAAGAGAGATGGCTTACTCCGGCATGCAAGAGGGTCATTCTATTGCACGACCACCTTTGTTTAATGGGTCGGATTACACATATTGGAAGACTCGCATGAGAATCTTCCTCATTTCTATGGACTTTGAGCTTTGGTCTATTGTCGAGAATGGATTTCAAAAATCTTCTCTTCCGATGAGCGAATGGGATGAATCGGAGAAGAAGGTTTTTGCTTTAAATGCAAAGGCTATGAATGCCTTGTTTTGTGCACTAGACAAAAACGAATTTAATCGTGTTTCAATGTGTGATTCGGCTTTTGATATTTGGAGAACTCTTGAGGTCACTCATGAAGGCACTAGCCGAGTGAAAGAGTCCAAAATCAACATCCTTGTGCACTCTTACGAACTTTTCCGAATGAAACCAAGTGAGTCCATCGGAGACATGTACACCCGGTTTACGGATGTCATCAATGGACTCAAAGCTCTTGGTAAAGATTTTACTAACTTTGAACTAGTAACTAAAATCTTAAGATCCCTCCCTAAAAGTTGGGATCCAAAAGTTACGGCCATTCAAGAGGCCAAAGACCTTAAAGCATTCCCTCTTGAAGAACTCATTGGGTCTCTAATGACCTACGAAATGACATGTCAAGCTCATGACGAGCTCGAGAACCCCCTTCCAAAGAACAGGAAGGATATGGCACTCAAATCATAAGAAGACCACTTGAAAGGAACATCAAGTGATGAGGACAGTGACAATGACATTGCACTTTTGACTCAAAAATTTAAAAAATATTTAAGAAAGAACAAATTTAAAAATAATACAAAAAATAAATTTGAACAAAAGAAGGACCAAGTGATTTGCTATGAATGCAAAAAACCGGGACACTACAAGAACGATTGTCCTCAAGCCAAAAAGAGAACATCAAAGAAGAAGGCATTCAAGGCAACGTGGGATGATTCAAGCGCATCCGAAGAAGAGGAGTCCAACACCGAGCAAGTTGCTCATTACGCGCTAATGGCATTAGGAGAAGAGGTATGTGATTTATTTAATGAAGATTTATCTTTTGAAGAACTATCTATCGCTTTTCATGAATTATTTGATGAATGTAGAACTGTTAGCAAGAAGTTAAGTATCTTAAAGAAAGAGCATGCTTTGCTACAAGATAAGTTTGATAGTCTTCAAACTCCTCCATGCTCTAAGTGTGAGCACTTAGAAGCAATAAAAAATGAAAATTTGCTTCTTAAGGAAACCTTAAACAAGTTTAAGGTTGGTAGCAAAGGATTAGATATGATCCTTGCACACAAGGGTCACATCGCAAATAGAAATGGAATTGGATTTGTAAAAGGATTACATCAAAATCCTACCACTTTCATAAAAGGACCTACATTACATGTTTCCTCTTATATGAAATGCAACTTTTGTTGCAAATCCGGACATATTGCCTACAAATGCCCATTTAGGAAAATTAGTTCACAAAACTTAATATGGGTTCCTAAAGGAACTATAAAGAATTCAATCATAAATAACAAAGTTAGTGGGTCAATTTTTGAGGCACCCAAAATCAAATGGGTACCTAAAAATCATCCTCTTTTGTAGACAAACCCACAAGCTAGGAGCAAGAGATGGTATCTCGATAGTGGATGCTCAAGACATATGACTAGAGATCCATCTCATTTCTCTATGCTCACTAGCAAAGAAGAAGGGTACGTTACCTTCGGAGACAACAACAAGGGCAAAATCATTGGCAAGGGAACTATTGGTAACAAATTTAATTTTTCCATTGATGATGTCTTACTAGTTGATGGATTGAAACATAATCTCTTGAGTATTAGTCAACTATGCGATAAAGGTTACATCGTTAGATTTGAATCAAATATGTGCATTATTGAAAAACCAAATCATAACATGACTATGATTGCTTTAAAACAAAATAATGTCTATACCATCAATCTTGATGAACTAAGTAATGAAATGTGCTTCTCCGTCGTAAATGATGATGCTTGGCTTTGGCATAGGAGATTAGGCCATGCAAGCATGAAAACAATATCTAAGATCTCATCTCAAGAATTAGTACGAGGAATTCCAAATATAAAGTTTATTAAGGACAAAGTATGCGATGCATGTCAACTAGGAAAACAAATAAAAACAAGCTTCAAACCAAAAAATCAAATTAGCACTACTAGACCATTACAATTGATCCATTTGGACCTATTTGGACCAATTGATACAACAAGTCTAGGTGGAAGCAAATATGCTTTTGTGATTGTGGATGACTACTCTAGATACACTTGGACCTATTTCTTAGCTCACAAAAGTGATTGCTTCAAGTGTTTCTCTAAATTTTGTAAACTCACTCAAAACGAAAAAGGCTTCATGATTTCATCAATTCGGAGTGATCACGGTGGTGAATTCCAAAACCGTGACTTTCAAAATTTTTGCGAAAATAATGGGTATAATCACAACTTCTCAACTCCAAGAAATCCTCAACAAAATGGAGTAGTTGAAAGGAAAAATAGAAACCTACAAGAAATGGCAAGAACTATGTTGAATGAACATAGTTTACCTAAGTACTTTTGGGCCGAAGCCGTAAATACGGCTTGCTACATCATGAATAGAGTCCTAATAAGACCATCCTTATCCAAAACTCCCTATGAATTATGGAATAACAAAAAACCAAACATCTCCTATTTTAAAGTTTTTGGTTGTAAATGCTTTATTTTAAATGAAAGGGATGCTTTAGGAAAATTTGATGCTAAATCCGATGAAGGCATCTTTCTTGGTTACTCTTCCGTTTCTAAAGCTTTTCGGGTTTTTAATAAAAGAACTTTAGTAATTGAAGAGTCTATTCATGTAGTTTTTAATGAAATTTTCGATTTAAAGAAAAATGATTTTGATGATGATCTTGGTTTTGATAATTTGAATTTAAATGAACCCTCTCCTCAAAATAGCCATTTGAATGCATCTTCTTCCGAAATTTCTTTACCAAAAGAATGGAAGTATGTAGATGCTCATCCAAAAGAGCAAATTATAGGAGATACATCAAAAGGGGTTCAAACTCGTTCTTCTTTCAAAAATTTCTGTGCTAACGCCGCTTTCCTTTCTCAAATTGAACCTAAATGCATTGACGAAGCCTTAAAAGATGATTTTTGGATCATTGCAATGCAAGAAGAATTGAACCAATTTGAGAGGAATGAGGTATGGAAGCTTGTTCCTAGACCAAGTGACCACTTAGTCATAGGTACTAAGTGGGTCTTTAGAAACAAGCAAGACGAAAATGGTATCGTGGTTAGAAACAAGGCTAGATTAGTGGCCAAAGGTTTCAACCAAGAAGAAGGTATCGATTACGAAGAAACCTTCGCTCCCGTGGCTCGATTAGAAGCCATAAGGATGCTCCTTGCCTATGCTAGTAGTAATAATTTTAAACTATTTCAAATGGATGTTAAAAGTGCTTTCTTGAATAGTTTTATTTCCGAAGAAGTATTTGTCGAACAACCTCCCGGATTTGAAAATTCTCTTCTTCCTAATCATGTATTCAAATTGACTAAGGCCCTCTATGGCTTGAAACAAGCTCCTAGAGCTTGGTATGAAAGGCTTAGTTCCTTTCTTATTTTAAATAATTTTACTAAAGGCAAGGTTGATACTACACTGTTTATTAAACATTTTAAAAATAATTTTCTTATTGTGCAAATTTATGTTGACGATATTATTTTTGGCTCTTCGGATGAATCACTATGTGAATCATTTGCCAAATGTATGAGTCTTGAATTTGAAATGAGCTTAATGGGTGAATTAACTTTCTTTTTGGGATTACAAATCAAACAACTTAGTGATGGTATATTTCTTAACCAATCTAAATATACACTAGAATTGTTAAAACGATTTAACATGGATAATTCAAAAGCAATAAACACCTCTATGAGTACTGCGACTAAGTTAGATATGGATGAAAATAGTGAAAATTTCGATCAAAAAACATATAGGGGAATGATAGGTAGTCTACTCTACCTCACCGCGACTAGACCGGATATTATGTTTAGTGTAGGACTTTGCGCTAGGTTTCAATCTAATCCTAAATTATCTCATCTTAAGAGTGTTAAAAGAATATTTAGGTATCTTAAAGGAACTCCAAATTTAGGATTGTGATATCCAAAATCTGAAAAATTCGATCTAATAGCTTATGCAGATGCCGATTTTGGCGGATGCAGGATAGATAGAAAAAGTACATCCGGAACATACCAATTTCTAGGACATGCACTTGTTTCTTGGACTTCCAAGAAACAAAATTCAGTTGCACTATCCACGGCGGAAGCCGAATACATTGCTGCAAGTGCTTGCTGTGCACAAGTTGTCTGGATGAAAAATACACTAGAAGACTATGGAATTCACTTGATAAATATTCCCATAAAGTGTGATAATACTAGTGCCATATGTCTTACCAAAAATCCGATTCAGCACTCTAGAACCAAACACATCGATATTAGGCATCATTTTATACGTGATCATGTTCTTAACAATGATGTTGTTCTAGAATTCATTGACACAAAGCATCAATTAGCAGATATATTTACAAAAGCCTTGAATGAAGACCAATTTGAATTCATTAGAAGGGAATTAGGTATGTTAAATTGTCCCAAAGAATAAATATGTTTGAATGGATTTTCCGTAAAGTTTTTCATTCTCTCTCCATTCCTCGATGAATCTAATCCTTCTCCTTCAATTCTAAATGACTTGTTAAAATATCTTATCCTATCTTGAATCAAGATTAATGATTTTATGAATCTCAAAATTGATTTTGATGGTTTGATTATGAGCTTCAAGTTGACGAATTGAATTTGAATGGATTTATGATCTTGACTTATTGGAGTTATTTCTTGAAATTCTTGTTTCAATCACAATCTCTTCCTTGTGCACCTACAATGTTTGTTAGAAGAGATTTGATAAATGGATGAATGCTGAGTTTTTCCTTTAAAGATGAACTCTGTGTAAATATTTCAGCATACTTAATTTTGGAGGATGATTTCTTTTTTTATATACCATGCTGAATTTCTGATGATTCAAGTCTCATTCCCTTTTTGTTGATGACAAAGGGGGAGAAGTGATGACTTATATCATTTCGATAGCATGACTCAATGAAAATATCTTATGCGCATCGATAGCATGAATTACAAAAGCTTATGTGATATGAATGTCTTATATGTCTTATCCTTAAGAATATCACAAGATTAATTGATCATGCCTTACATCTATGAAATTTATGTCTTATCATTTAACTTATGACTTTCATCGAAGTTTTGTACTTATCATTGCTTAATGAGAATAACGATAAGTTCTACGGTTAGAACTTATCGGTTTATGCTTGAATCCAAAGGATTGGAATTCAAGTGTTTTTTATCTTCTCATAATATGGCATATAGAAAGGGGGAGTTATGTTTGACTCCGTCATCAATTGATTGTCATCATCAAAAAGGGGGAGATTGTTGAATCTCGGATTTTGATGATAACAATCAATTGGTGAGTTAATTGATCTAATCCATATTATTGAGTTAAGTGTGCAGGATTAACTACGATAACCAGAAAACATAAAGCAAGGATACCGGAGTCAAGTTCGATGGACGTTTAAGAGTCCGAAGAATCGTCGGAGATGCTGCCGGAACCAACCGAGAAGAAATCGGGAACTTGTCGGAAGTTCGCCGAAGAGATCGTCGGAAGTTCGCGGAGATCTCCGAGAAGGCTCGGTTACTCGTTAAAGTCGTCACAAGATCGGGAGCTTGCTGGGAGTCCGCCGGAGGAAAACCGAGGGCATATCGGAAGTCCGTCGGAAGAAGTTCGTCGGAAAGCTCGCCGAAACAAGACTCGACGTTCGCGGTTGAAAGCTTGCTTAGGATGTGTTTTTTGTTATGTAGTTCACTTGTAATTAGGATTAGGATTAAGAGATAATCCTATATCCTGGTTAGGGGCCAACTGGGCCCAAAATCAGAGTTGGTTTAGGCTAAAAATTAAGCTAAACCAGCGAACTAGAGAGCCAAGATTGAAGCCCAACTAGTGGCTGAAAACACTGTAGTTGGGCTGAAAACACTGTAGGCGGTGGCACCGCCCAGCACCCGAGAGCTGGGCGGTGACACCTCCTTGGCTGGGCGGTTGCACCGTCCAGCACCCGAGCGCTGGGTGGTGGCACCGCCTGGTTGGGCGGTGGCACCTCCAGCACCGGAAACCCTAAGAAAATTCAAATTTTGGAGCCCAAAATTTGAATCTTCTTGAGGCCTATAAATACCCCTCAAATCTCAGTTGAGATAAAAACTTTTGAGAAGCATTTGATTGAGAGAAAAGTCTTAGAAAGTCTTAGCAAGTCTTGTTTTCAATTTGCTAGAGAGTTCTCCTCCTTCTTTCTCATTGAAAATCTGTAAGAGGTTGAGCTGCTTGTAAAAGGTTGTAAGAGGGGTATTTACCCTTCCATTTCAAGGGATTTGCTAGTGGAAGGTGGGAGCCTCATCGAAGAGGGGCCTCGCAAGTGGAGTAGGTCATTTGACCGAACCACTCTAAAATCGGCGTAATCTCTGGTTTGCATTTTGTTCTTGTCATTTACATTACTGCAAATCTTCTTACTGCTTTAGTTCCTTATTACCCTTGCTGCGCAACTTTAAGAATACCCTTTCAAGTTAAACTTTTCAAGTTCCGTTCTTATCGTACGAAAGATTTTTCTTAAATCGAAGTTTTAATCCGCTGCACTAATTCACCCCCCCCCCCTCTTAGTGCCGCTCCGATCCTAACAATACAATGATCATGCCAACGGGTAAGAGGTAGGTTGCACGGTTCGTCAAATATATCTGAAAATTCAGCAAGCAAAGGAAGTAGATTTGGATCTTCAAATTTTGTTGGCTCTCCCTTAGTTTGCTGCTCAAGTTGTACCAAAAGGCCGCTGCATGCTTTATGCAAAACCTTCTTCATTTGTTGTGTACAAATCGTCGTTATGTCGCCCTTACGTTTCCCGTTCAGTATCACCTGTTTCTCCTTATTGTAAAATTTCATAATTAGTTGCATAAAATTCCAAGAAATATCACCTAATGTCGTCAACCATTTAATTATGAGCATAGCCTCATGATCATCAAGAGGGAGAAGGAAGAAATATGCAATTATCTCTTGGTAAGGCCTCATGATCAGCAATAGTTTCACTTGCGGGCCACCTACGATCATACTTCAAAATCCATACATCGGCGACCTTAACATCAAACCTGTTGCAATTCTCGATAGGTAAGGCCATCTGGATAGTAACCTTACTGTTTAGAAAGTTATTAGAACTGCCCGTGTCGACGAGAACAGTGATCGGTTGTTGTTTGAGAAGGCCTCCAACTTTCATCGTTTGCGGGTTTGAGTAGCCGGCTAGTGCATGTACCGTAACTTCAGTCGGTTATTGGTCTTCTTCTGCATCTTCTTCTACATGTTCAAGGCTCTCTTCTAGATGTTCAATGACCTCTTCTTCTATTGGTTCAATCATAAGAAGTCTCCCTTTACTACAACGATGCTCACGGCTCCACGGCTCGTCACAATGCCAACATAACCCCTTCGCATATCGCTCCCGAAGCTCTTCTCTTGTTGACCTCTTTGGTGTAGGGACTTGGTCGATAGTAGGGTGGGCTGAGGGCTTCAATATTACTGGTTGAGGAGTGACCCCAGTCCTCCGAGCTTCATGGTTCAATTGCTCCTCTTGATGTCGTGCGAAAGAGATGGCTACCATAAGTGTATACGGTTGTTGCGCTTTAACTTCTCCTCGGATCTCCAGCTTCAAGCCCTCAATGAAGGTCCTCAATAGCTATTTTTGAGACCAATCATGAGTTTGATTAGATAACCTTTCAAACCTAGTTTGGTACTCCTGAATGGTGGAGGTTTGTCGGATCTTTGCTAGTTGTTCGTCAATATTCTCGTAATCGATTGGTCTGAAGCGAATCAGTAGTCCTTCTTTGAATTGTCACCATGAAAGGACTCCATAAGTATGTTCAAACCAGTCAAACCACTGTATAGCATCCCCTTCAAGATGTATAGCTGCAATTTTCACCATAGATGCATCCGCGGTTTTATGGTACCGAAAATATCGCTTCGCGCGCGAGATCCAACCAATTGGGTCTCTTTCTTCCCATCTAGGGAAGTCCACTCTCATGCATGGATAGTTGGGGTTGGTCATAGAGCTTCCCCTCTCTTGGAAGTCATATCTTCGGGCTTGGTATGATTGGGCAAAGCTCTCTCCTTGATGTGATTTCTTCGGGCTTAGTGGTCGGCCCAATCTGAGTTCGGTAAAGAGCATCCGAATCTTATCCTCCATTCACGCCTCCAAGGCTTCGAATTTAGCATTGATTGCCTCCTTAGATACCATAGTATATGTCTTCAAATCTGTGATGTTAAGATCCCTCTTTTGTTGTTGGGTTAAAGGCATGTATAGGTTGAGAGAAGTGATGGACAAAAGGGTTGGTGGATTGGTGGATGTAGGCTGTGGTTTAGGCTTGTTTTGTTGCTGTTTTGGGTGCAGTTTGAGGGTGTGGTTTGGTGGTGGTTTTAGGGCTATGGATAAAGTTTTGGGTCTATGGTAGATGGCAACAAAGGTTTGATAGAAATCAGTGGAAGTTGCAGCAAGTATGTGCTGTCTTGTAAGAGCAGAATTGTCGTCGAAGAAACAGCGGTTTCTCAACGAAATTTCCACCAAAAACTTAAGAGAATTGAGGAGGGAATTGATAGCAAAATCATAGTTTATATGACAGTAAGGAACACTAATTTAGTCAAGAAAATTTTGGCAGTATAACAGCAAGAAAATTGGTGAAATTTGCGATAGCAGAATTCTCGTCGAAAAATTTCAACAGTTTACGATGAAAATTTTTAGCAACACAAAAATCGGTTTTAGAGATGAATTCCTCAATATATCAATCTTAGATGGAAGCCAAGATGATCTATAAAGTGTATAAGAAATTTCATTCAAAAAAGATTGCAAATAGATGGGTTAAGGCAACAATATGCGGCTGAAATTTCTGCAGCATAGATTTTTAAGTATAGCAGATTGGACGTAAAAGATCAGAAGTTTATATTGAGAATTTTTTGATGAAACTAAAGGGAAATCCACTATTAGGAAGTGTCAAAGCTATCATAAAAATTTCATAGAGATTTGGATAGAAACAACGTAGTATCAAGATCAAACAATCAGTGCTATTCGGCTGAAATTTTACGGTGCATATTTTCAAGTATAGCAGATTAGATGTAAAATATCAATAGTTTATATTGAGAATTTTTTGACAAAACCAAAGGGAAATCTGCTGTTAGGAAGTGTCAAAGATGTCATAAAATTTCGTAGAGATTTGGATAGAAAAAACATAGTAGCAAGATCAAACAGATAATGCTATACGGTTGGAATTCTGCAATGTATCTTTCGTCGTAGAGATGAAAACTTTATGACGAAAAGTTTATGCAGCAATATAGGAATAATTTTTTTGGGATTTTCAAATAAAGATAACTAAATTGCAGCAGCAGTAAGGTAGAAAACCAGAACCTGTTGCAATTCACGGGGAGATCAAAGGATGATCCGTGGTGGTGGAGATGATAGCGGAAATCGGCGATGATCTTTTAAGCAATTATGGGAATTGCTTTGGACGGTTGTGGAGGGTTGATGGATGGCTGTGGAAGGGCAGCGAGATGCCAAGAACGCTGCTCTGATACCAGGTATTAGAACTCTTGCAGATTCTAAACATGGGGTTGATCTCTTTAGGGGATCGGCCTCCTTGGAACTCTATAGGGGTTCCTCCCTCCAAGTTGCTGCTCAAAGGCTGCAGAAAAGATTCATCTATTGCTTATGAAAAGAGAAGGAATACATGGCTATTTATAGGGCTTCTAAACCCTAACTCCTAATAGGACTCCTACTTAAGACTCTTACTTCTAACCAACTCCTAGTAGGACTCATAGTCAAGACTCCTATTCCCTTACAACTCCTAATTCTTCTCTAAGAAAACACCTCCTACTTGAATGCCCCTCTCAATTAGGACTCCCCTAGCTAGAGTCCTAACAGTTTTACATGAATGTCCCTCTCAATTAGGACTCTCCAAGCTAGAGTCCTAATAGGATATCAGTACGGTCGAGTGTTCACTGGTGGCTTGCCCGGAAGGATTGGAATTCGATGGTCATGTTGCCGAGAAGGAGGAAGACCGCGCGGTTCAGCAAATATGTCGACAAATTCAGTAAGCAATTGGGCAAGATTTTGATCTTCAATTTCTATTTTCTTCCCCTCTTGTTGCTGTTGGAGGTGCATCAAAAAGCCACCATTTACCTTGTGTAAAACTTTGTCCATTCATTGGGTCGAAACAGTGGTAACGTTGCTTCCGCGCTTCCCGCGTAGGATGATCTGTTTGCCCTTACAGTAGAATTTCATAATTAATTTTGAAAAGTTCCAAGAGACATCACCTAGTGTAGTCAGCCATTCTATACCAAGCACTGCCTCATAGTCATTGATTGGTAGGAGGAAGAAATCGGTGATAATTTCTTGGTCTTGCAGTAATAGTTTCACCTGCGGGCATCTTTGGTCGCACTTTAGGATTTTGCCGTCGGCAACCTTTACATCGAACTTGCTGTAACCTTCAATATGCAGTGCTATCCGAGCAGCAACCTTACTATTCAGGAAGTTATTAGTGCTACCTGTGTCGATAAGAACAATGATCGGCTATTGTTTAAGAAGGCCTCCAACTTTCATCGTTTGCAGATTTGAGTAGCCGGCTAATGCGTGTACCATAATGTCGGTCGGTTGTGGCTCTTCTTCCATATCTTCTTCTTTATGTTCAAGACTCTCTTCTAGATGTTCAATGACCTCTTCTTCTATTGGTTCAATCATAAGAAGTCTACCTTTTTTACAACGATGCTCGCGGCTCCATGGCTCGTCGCAATGCCAACATAACCCCTTCGCAGATCGCTCCCGAAGTTCTTCTCTTGTTAACCTTTTCGGTGCAGGGACTCGGTTGATAGTAGGGGGGGTTGAGGGCTTTAGTATTATAGGTCGTGGAGTGATCCTAGTCCTCCGGGCTTCATGATTCAATCGCTCCTCTTGAAGTCGTGCGAAAGAGATGGCTGCCATAAGCATGTAAAGTTGTCGCGCCTTAACTTCTCCCCGGATCTCAAGCTTTAAGCCCTCAATAAAGGTCCCCAATAACTGTTTTTCAGACCAATCACGAGTTTGATTAGATAACCTCTCAAACTTGGTTTGGTACTGTCACGCCCCTCAAAATAACGACAATATTAAAATTTTCATCACAACTAATCCAGGATCCAAACACACATTTGAGGTCACTAAGAAAACATTCAGATCAAAATTTCACCTCTATAGTCTACAAATTTATAAACCCTGTGCAGTTCATAAACATACCACACAATCACTCGATAATTCATACAATCTGAACTCAACTCATCAAAATAATAACCACAACATAATTTCACAAGTGGGGAAGTCTATGCAGTCACCAAACCAACGTTTACCATAAGTTCATATCATTACATGAATTTAACTTAACATTCCAAAATCCTAAACATGAAGGGTCCTTTAACTTACACAAAATCCATGGGTTTAGATTCATCGTCAACATTTCATTAAATACAAAGTGGCTTATACAACAAATACATATATGCTAATAAAGATCTGCCCAAAATCTTCTAACTTTCCACTGCCTTAGCCCAATCTTAACATTTAAGAAAGCGGTACGCTATCCTGAAAAATTTATCAATAAACGGGGTGAGCATAAAGAGCTCAGCAAGTGACTAACATATCCATATCGAAATAGGACAATTTCCAAAGAGATAAAGTTTCACAATACAAGGCAGAATGTATGAATTCGTAGACATAATATCGTTAGGTGCATAATCACAATTGTCCTTTCAATCATACATATTTGGTTCATAACAGATGGGGCATAGAGTAATTGGAGCATATCAGTAACGAATGAAACATTTCAGAGTTTATCAATGGCGTATGAAATGTTCCGGAGCATATCAACGGCATATGGAACATTTCGAAGCATATCAACAGAGAATGAACCATTTCAGAGCATATCAAAAACAAATACCGTACAGAAGCTCAAACATCGTCCTTGACGTTGCAATCATATCATTCTTATCCAAAGCATGTACAGAAACACATAACCAAAGCTCTGGATATCATATCAAACATATAGAAGGTGTAGTGGGATCTCAGTCAGAATGTGATTCATCCATTTCTGAATGACCACCTGACAAAAGTCTCCCACGTCTAGGAGCTCCATCCACCCACGTCTAGGTAAGCCAGAGGGGGCCGGCAGAGCATCGCAGGCTCTAAGCACATACCCTTTACCATTTCTGGCAAAGGTCCAGAATAACACCCTTTACCATTTCTGGCAAAGGTCCAGAATAACACCCTTTACTATTTCTGGCAAAGGTACAGACAATCCCACAAACACTAGAGTACAAGAGGGCAGTTTTATCAATAAGTAGCATATATCGGAAGCACACGCGGAACAACAAAATGTACATGTGCCTTTTCGAGACAATACGATGCAAGGAACAAATCTCTCACAAATGTATTCAGATTTGGAATGAAAGGAAAGTAAGAGTATACAGGGATTCCAAGCAATCATATTTAGCTCAATTCAAATAAGAAGGTTGGATGAATTCCATATCCAAAGAAATGAAACAGAATACGCGAAATCGACCAGAGCTCGATTTCTGACAGAATTCAAGTGGCACACAGAACAAATACTTTAGATTATCAATTATGCTCCAATACCCATAAGAAAACTAATGTCGAAAGATATATCAATCTGTTTTCTGTCAAAACAAGTTTCGTACGAATCATGGTTTCCAACAAGGAGTTACCTTTGATTTGGTAACACAAGGTCAAGGACACAATCACTGTTTTGCAGAATACATAGGGTCGGATTCAACAGATATTAGGGTAGGCATTTGAATTCCAAAATTTTCAAACTATATGTCAAAAGAAAGGTCTGCAAGTCTAGTTTCAGACGAAGTCAGTTTGGTACAAATCAGAATTTTCAACAGAGAGTTATAGGCATTTTAGTATTGAAAGGTCAGAAATCTTGATCCCTGTTTTGCAGCATCTATAGGCTCATTTGAAACAGATGATTGGGTAAGTATTCGGTGTCCAAAATCTACAAAATCAGTGTCAAAAGAAAGTTATAAGAGTCTAATTTCAAACAAAATAGTTACTGCCTGAATTCACATTTTTTACTAAAAATTAAAGCTGAAACAGTGTATAGGAGTCAGTTTACTGAAAAAAATTTCAGAATCCATGGTTCTATGTCCAAAGAGGGACATTTCAGGTTCCAAATGGAATTCTTTCAGATCTTTATGAATCAACATAAAAACAGAAGCTAATATTCTATAGGATGGGGTTAGAACACTTCCCTTTGAGAATTTTGACCCTAAGTGAAAAGATTTGGGCAAGAACCCTTAAAGCCCCAATTTTTTTCTTCTTCTTCTTCTTCTTCTTCTTCTTCTGCTTCTTCTTCTTCTTCTTTCTTTCTTTCCCTGATCATCCACGCAGCTGCCTTCTCTGCTTCCTTAAGAATGAAGGCAGAGAGGCTTAAACGGTGGAATTTGTCATTTTGTGCATTTTACGATTTAGTCCTTGAATTTATTATATTATCGATTAGGTCCTCGGGGTTTACATATAGGTCCTCAGATTTTTCTTTAACAAATCCTCCAACTCTTTTGAATAAGTTCTCAGATTCATACTTTGAAATTTTATCAAACTTAAAATAGATACTTACATTACAATTAGAAACTTATACGAAAATTCAGAAATGAGGGATGTTACACTCTCCCCCCCTTAAAAGAAAATTTTAGTCCTCTAAATTTATCATACCTCTGTCGATGAAAAGATGGGGATAGACCTTTTTCATTTCCTCCTCTAGCTCTCAGGTTGTTTCCTCTCCAGAATGATGTCTCCAAATTACTTTCACCAGAGTGATGACCCGATTCCTTAGGATCTTTTCCTTCTTATCAACAATTTGAGTGGGCTCTTCCACATAAGATAAATCTTTATCAATCTCCATCCGCTCATACTCAATGATGTGAGAAGGGTCATATATATACTTTCTAATCATCGAAACATGGAATATATTATGGACATGGCTCAATGCTGGTGGCAAGGCAATCCTGTAAGCGACAGAACCAACCCTCTCAAGAACCTCAAAATGTCCAATAAATCTTGGGCTTAACTTTCCTTTCTTCCCAAACCTTATAATGCCTTTGGAAGGGGAAACCTTTAAGAATACAAAATCTCCGATTTCAAACTCAATATCTCGTCTTCTATTGTCGGCATAACTCTTTTGACGACTCTGAGCAGTTTTTAACCTTTTCCTTATAACTTGAATTTTCTCGGTAGTTTCTTGTACCTTGTCCGGTGCTAACAACTTTCTGTCACCAACTTCCTCCCAACATATAGGTGTTATGCACTTTCGCCCATATAAAGCTTCATAAGGAGCCATCTGAATACTTGAATGATAACTATTATTATATGTGAACTCAACAAGTGAAATATCCTTATCCCATTCACCTTTCCAATCCATAACATAGGCTCTAAGCAAATCCTCAAGTGTTTGAATTGTTCTTTCTGACCGACCATCAGTCTGAGGATGATATGCAGTACTAAACTTGACTTTAGTGCCCATAGATTCCTGTAATTTTCTCCAAAATCTAGAGAGAAATCTGGAGTCTCTATCAGAGATGATCTCCCTTGGAATACCATGAAGTCTTACTATTTCATTGACATATAAATTTGTAAGTCTAAAAAGCGAATAAGTCATATTAATCGGTAGGAAGTGTGCAGATTTTGTTAACCTATCAATGATAACCCAAATAGCATCATGCTTTCTAGAGGTTCTGGGTAGTCCTGAAACAAAATCCATAGTAATACATTCCCATTTCCATTCAGGAATATCTAAAGATTGTAACAACCCTCCAGGTCTTTGGTGTTCTACTTTGATTTGCTGACAAGTCAAACATTTTGAAACATACATTGTAATTTCCTTCTTCATGCCTTCCCACCAATAATGACTTTGAAGATCCCTATACATCTTAGTGCTCCCAGGATGTATGGTGTACTTTGAAGTATGACTTTCCTTTAGGATTTGATTCTTGATATCTGGTTCATTTGGTACACATACTCTCTCCCCAAATCTCAATAGGCCATCCTTTGAAACTTGAAATTGTGGCTTCAATTCCTTTTCTACTTCATTCTTCAAGTAGATTAAATGTGGATCTCGTAATTGTCCTTCCTTAATTTGTTGAATAAGATCAGATTGCACTTGAATGGAGGCCATCAATATCATCGAGTCTTGCTCTTTCCTCAAAGCTTTCAAATCAAAATTTTCTTCTAATAACTTCCATTGCTTCACGACTAGACTAGCCATAAAACTTGTAGATTTCCTACTAAGTGCATCAGCTACAACATTGGCTTTGCCCGGGTGATAACGGATGGCACAATCATAATCCTTCAGAAGTTATATCCATCTTCGCTGCCTCATGTTTAACTCTTTCTGAGTGAAAATATATTTTAAACTCTTGTGATCAGTAAAGATTTCAAACTGTCGACCATACAAATAATGTCTCCAAATCTTTAGAGCAAAAATAATTGCTGCCAATTCCAAATCATGAGTTGGATAATTCAATTCATAACCTTTAAGTTGCCTAGAAGCATACGCAATTACTCTCCCTTCCTGCATCAAAACACATCCTAGGCCCTTTCTTGAAGCATCAGTATAAACTACAAACTCATCACTACCACTTGGAATAGTGAGAATAGGGGCACTAGTCAATCTTCTTTTTAACTCTTGAAAACTTTGCTCACAATCATCACCCCATACAAATTTCATATTCTTCTTAGTGAGTTTGGTGAGAGGTTGAGCAATTCAAGAAAATCCCTCCACAAATCTCCTGTAATAACCTGCCATGCCCAAGAAGTTTCTAACTTCCGTTACATTTGTTGGTACTTCCCATTCAACTACAGCTTCTATTTTTCTTGGATCAACAGATATACCCTTCCCTGAAATCACATGGCCTAAGAAAGCAACTTCATTCAACCAAAATTCACATTTGCTGAACTTTGCATACAACTTCTTTTCTCTTAGTATGGACAATACATTTCTCAAGTGTTCCTCATGCTCTTGATTACTCCTTGAATACACCAATATGTCATCAATAAATATAATTACACAGATATCCAAGAGCGGTTGAAATATCCTATTCATTAGTTCCATAAAAGCTGCAGGGGCATTTGTCAAACCAAATGGCATCACCAAGAATTCATAATGACCATATCGAGTTCTGAAAGCTGTTTTTGAAATATCCTCCTCCTTGATCTTCAACTGATAGTAACCTGACCTCAGGTCAATCTTAGAGAATACTTGTGCACCCTACAGTTGATCAAACAAATCATCAATTCTAGGTATAGGATACTTGTTTTTGATGGTCACCTGATTCAACTGTCTATAATCAATACAAAGCCTCAATATTCCATCCTTCTTCTTCACTAATAGTACCGGAGCACCCCATGAGGATACACTAGGTCGTATGAAACCCTTATCTAATAATTCTTGTATTTGCTTCTTTAATTCCTCTAGCTCGAGTGCTGCCATTCTGTAGGGAGGCTTAGATATTGGGGTTGTACTGGAGACCAGATCAATAGCAAATTCACCCTCTCTATCTAGAGGTAAACCAGGCAAGTCATCTGGGAATACATCAGGGAATTCTTTGACCACTAAAATTTCATCTAGGTGGGTTTCCTGATTTGAATGCTCCTTTACACACACCATATAACAAAAACAACCTTTCTGCATAAGACGATAAGCTTGAAGTGCTGATATCAAGCAAGGAGGTAAATCATGCCTAATGCCCTCAAAGAAAAATATAAGCTGATCTGGTATGCAGAAAGTAATTATTTTCTTGTAACAATCGATACTAGCGTGATGAGAAGATAACCAATCCATGCCAAGTATAATATCAAAACCCTGGATCTCTAGGAGAATCAAATCAGCAAAGAGTTCGTGTTCTCCAATAGAGATCAAACAAGATGGGTAAACCAAGTTTGTTGCCAATGAATCTCCAACAGCAGTTGTTACATATAACATATAATTCAGGGGTCTAGGTAGAATATCCAAGTGACAAGCAAAGTATTGTGAAACAAAAGATAAGTTGGAGCCGGGATCAAACAAAACTTTTGCATTTCTTTTAGAAACATGAAGAATACCTTCCACCACTGATTTAGAAGCTTTAGAATCTTGTTCAGTGATAGCGTACACTCTAGCATGGGCTGAGGGTCTAGGAGATAGTGACTCTTTCTTCTTCCTCAGAGGGCAATCTTTTATTTGATTATCCAACTTTCCACAAACAAAACAGGCTCCAGTCACCCGAAAACACTGACTTGTTTCATGATTTAATCCACATCTTGCACATGACTGAGTCCTCCGTAGTGGTTTCCATTTCTCAAATCCAGATGTCTTAAACCTCTTGTTACTAGCTTCATATTCATTTTCTCTCATGCCTTTGCTAGTAAATTTGTCCTTTTTGTTCTTGCCAATGATTCCTTGAATTTCCTCCATGTCTCTTTCAATTTTCAAAGCTCTTTCTACCGTATCTGCATATGTTTGTAGTTTTAAAGCTGACATTCGGCTTCTTATTGCTGGCCGTAATCCCCTTTCAAACCTTCTTCCTTTTCTAGATTCATCATCAGTCATATGTGTGGCAAACCTGGAGAGCTTAGTGAATTTAGATTCATACTTTGTAACCGTCATACTTCCCTGGATAAGATTCAAGAACTCCAATTCTTTTTGCTCTCTCATACAATCTGGAAAATATTTATCGTTAAACTTTTCTTGGAATAACTTCCATGTCATTGGCTCATGTTTGATTTCAGACATCCTCTTAATCATTCTCCACCAGTGTTCAGCTTCTCCTTCCAGCATAAAGATGGCAAGAAAAACCTTTCGATCATCAGGGTAATTTAAAGCATCAAATAATTTCTCTATCTGAATCATCCATCGTTCTGCCACCATTGGATCAGACTCACCACTAAAACTGGGAGGACTAAGCTTCTTAAACTGTTCAATTCCCAACCCCGTCTGGTTTGATGTCCCTGTTCCAACATTTCTTCCTCGTAGGACAGGTTGTTGTTGTTGTTGCATCACTTGGGCCATAGTCTCCAAAGTCCGCATGATACCACTCAACTGATCAGCAATAGGTGCAACAGGAGAACCAGATGATCTCGTCATCCTTGCTTCCTAAAACATCAAAAGAACATTTTCTTTGATCAATCTCTAAATGATAGTCAATAAACCTCAAAAAAAGGAATATTCTTAGTGATTCTCAAATCATGCTCTGATACCAACTCTGTCACGCCCCTCAAAATAACGACAATATTAAAATTTTCATCACAACTAATCTAGGATCCAAACACACATTTAAGGTCACTAAGAAAACATTCAGATCAAAATTTCACCTCTATAGTCTACAAATTTATAAACCCTGTGCAGTTCATAAACATACCACACAATCACTCGATAATTCATACAATCTGAACTCAACTCATCAAAATAATAACCATAACATAATTTCACAAGTGGGGAAGTCTATGCAGTCACCAAACCAACGTTTACCATAAGTTCATATCATTACATGAATTTAACTTAACATTCCAAAATCCTAAACATGAAGGGTCCTTTAAATTACACAAAATTCATGGGTTTAGATTCATCGTCAACATTTCATTAGATACAGAGTGGCATATACAATAAATACATATATGCTAATAAAGATCTGCCCAAAATCTTCTAACTTTCCACTGCCTCAGCCCAATCTTAACATTTAAGCAAGCGGTACGCTATCCTGAAAAATTTATCAACAAATGGGGTGAGCATAAAGAGCTCAGCAAGTGACTAACATATCCATATCGAAATAGGACAATTTCCAAAGAGATAAAGTTTCACAAAACAAGGCAGAATGTACGAATTCGTAGACATAATATCATTAGGTGCATAATCACAATTGTCCTTTCAATCATACATATTTGGTTCATAACAGATGGGACATAGAGTAATTGGAGCATATCAGTAACGAATGAAACATTTCGGAGTTTATCAATGGTGTATGAAATGTTCCGGAGCATATCAACGGCATATGGAACATTTCGAAGCATATCAACAAAGAATGAACCATTTCAGAGCATATCAAAAACAAATACCGTACAAAAGCTCAAACGTCGTCCTTGACGTTGCAATCATATCATTCTTATCCAAAGCATGTACAGAAACACATAACCAAAGCTCTGGATATCATATCAAACATATAGAAGGTGTAGTGGGATCTCAATCAGAATGTGATTCATCCATTTCTGAATGACCACCTGACAGAAGTCTCCCACGTCTGGGAGCTCCATCCACCCATGTCTAGGTGAAGCCAGAGGGGGCCGGCAGAGCATCGCAGGCTCTAAGCACATACCCTTTACCATTTCTGGCAAAGGTCCAGAATAACACCCTTTACCATTTCTGGCAAAGGTCCAGAATAACACCCTTTACCGTTTCTGGCAAAGGTCCAGACAATCCCACAAACACCAGAGTACAAGAGGGCAGTTTTATCAATAAGTAGCATATATCGGAAGCACACGCGGAACAACAAAACGTACATGTGCCTTTTCGAGACAATACGATGCAAGGAACAAATCTCTCACAAATGTATTTAGATTTGGAATTAAAGGAAAGTAAGAGTATACAGGGATTCCAAGCAATCATATTTAGCTCAATTCAAATAAGAAGGTTGGATGAATTCCATATCCAAAGAAATGAAACACAATACGCGAAATCGACCAGATCTCGATTTCTGACAGAATTCAAGTGGCACACAGAACAAATACTTCAGATTATCAATTATGCTCCAATACCCATAAGAAAACTACTGTCGAAACATATATCAATCTGTTTTCTGTCGAAACAAGTTTCGTATGAATCATGATTTCCAACAAGGAGTTACCTTTGATTTGGTAACACAAGGTCAAGGACACAATCACTGTTTTGCAGAATACATAGGGTCGGATTCAACAGATAATAGGGTAGGCATTTGAATTCCAAAATTTTCAAACTATATGTCAAAAGAAAGGTCTGCAAGTCTAGTTTCAGACGAAGTCAGTTTGGTACAAATCAGAATTTTCAACAGAGAGTTACAGGCATTTTAGTATCGAAAGGTCAGAAATCTTGATCCCTGTTTTGCAGCATCTATAGGCTCATTTGAAACAGATGATTGGGTAAGTATTCGGTGTCCAAAATCTACAAAATCAGTGTCAAAAGAAAGTTATAAGAGTCTAATTTCAAACAAAATAGTTCCTTCCTAAATTCACATTTTGCACTAAAAATTATAGCTGAAAAAGTGTATAGGGGTCAGTTTACCGGAAAAAATTTCAGAATCCATGGTTCTATGTCCAAAGAGGGACATTTCAGGTTCCAAATGGAAATCTTTCATATCTTTATGAATCAACATAAGAACAGAAGCTAATATTCTGTAGGATGGGGTTAGAATACTTGCCTTTGAGAATTTTGACCCTAAGTGAAAAGATTTGGGCAAGAACCCTTAAAGCCCCAATTTTTTCTTCTTCTTCTTCTTCTTCTTCTTCTTCTCCTTCTTCTTCTTCTTCTTTCTTTCTTTCCCTGATCATCCATGCAGCTGCCTTCTTTGCTTCCTTAAGAACGAAGGCAGAGAGGCTTAAACGGTGGAATTTGTCATTTTGTGCATTTTGCGATTTAGTCCTTGAATTTATTATATTTTCGATTAGGTCCTCAGGGTTTACATATAGGTCCTCAGATTTTTCTTTAACAAATCCTCCAATTCTTTTGAATAAGTCCTCAGATTCATACTTTGAAATTTTATCAAACTTAAAATAGATACTTACATTACAATTAGAAACTTATACGAAAATTCAAAAATGAGGGATGTTACAGGTACTCCTGAATGATGGAGGTTTGTCAGATCTTTGCTAGTTGTCCGTCAATGTTCTCGTAATAAGTTGGTCCGAAGCGGATCAGTAGTCCTTCTTTGAATTGTTGCCATGAAAGGACTCCATAAGTGTGTTCAAACCAGTCAAACCATTGTATGGCATCCCCTTCAAGATGTATAGCTGTAATTTCCACCATGGATGCATCCGCAGTTTTATGGTATCGAAAATATCACTCCGCGTGCGAGATCCAACCAATTGGGTCTCCTTCTTCCCATCTAGGGAAGTCCACTCTCATGCGTGAATAGTTAGGGTCGGTCATAGAGCCTCCCCTCTCTTGGAAGTCATCTCTTTGGGCATGATGTGATTGGTTAGAGCTCTCTCCTTGATGTGATTTCTTCGGGCTTGGTGGTCAGCCCAAACTGAATTCGGTAAGGAGAGTCCGAATCTTATCCTCCATTTGTGCCTCAAAGGCTTCAAATTTAACATTGATTGCCTCCTCATATGCCATAGTATATGACTCCAAATCTGTGATGTTAAGATCTCTCTTTTATTGACGGGTTAAAGGCATGTATAGGTTTGATAGAAATCAGTGAAAGTTTGCTGCAGAATTGTGTTGTCTTGTAAGAGCAGAATTATCGTCGAAGAAACAGCGGTTTCTCGACGAAATCTCCACAAAAAATTTGAAAGATTTGAGGAGGGAATTGACAGCAATATCTCAGTTTATATGACAGCAAGGATGTCCAATTTAATCAAGAAAATTTCGACAGTAACAGTAAGAAAATTGGTGTAAGTTGCGATAACAGAATTCTCGTCGAAAAATTTCAGCAACTTACGATGAAAATTTGCAGCAATATAGGAACGAAATTTTTTTTTTTTTTTTTGGATTTTCGAATAGGGACAACTAAATTGCAGCAGTAGTAAGGTAGGAAACCATAACCTGTTGCAATTCACGGGGAGATCAAAGGATGATCTGTGGTGATGGAGATGATGACGGTGGAATTTGGCGACGATCTTTTAAGCAATTGTGGGAATTGCTTTGGGCGGTTGTGGAGGGTTGATGGATGGCAGTAGAAGGGCAGCAAGATGCCAAGAACGCTGCTCTGATACCAAGTGATAGAACCCTTGCAGATTCTAAACTTGGGGTTGATCTCTTTAGGGGATCGACCTCCTTAGAACTCTATAGGGGTTCCTCCCTCCAAGTTGCTGCTCAAAGGCTGCAGAAAAGATTCATCTATTGCTTATCAAAAGAGGTGGAATACATGACTATTTATAGGACTTCTAAACCCTAACTCCTAATATGACTCCTACTTCTAACCAACTCCTAATATGACTCATACTCAAGACTCCTATTCCTTTACAACTCCTTATTTTTCTCTAAGAAACAACCTCCTACATGAATGTCTCTCTCAATTAGGACTCTCCTACCTAGAGTCCTAACAGAATATCCCTCTCAATTAGGACTCTCCTAGCTAGAGTCCTAACACATTCTCCCCTACTTATTCCTTCAATGTCCTCATCGAAGCCTTTGCTGACACTACAACTCCTAGCCTTTGCTAAGTCTTCAATCTTCTGCTCCAATTGCAATGTGCCACTTGGCTCCCAATTGCTCTCCACTACTGTTTTTTAGTAGTCGAACTTTTGATCTGCCATGCTGCTTCAACTCACCAATGACTTTGACTCTAGAGTAGGATTGGCTGAGTTGTGCTGATCCCTATTGGTTCCTATGGATCCATCAGATAAAGGAAAATACCATCCTTACTATATGTCAGTCTCTCAAATGCCTCATACTGCTTATACTGGGTCGATGTTTGTTGGAGCTTTAACGAGCATCGCCTTGCAAACTTCTAAAGTTTTGGGTCCTTCCTCCATGAAATTTGCCCATCGACTCTTCTTTCATTTAGTTGTCACTTCAAAGTAGATTCGTATCACTTCTGCTTTCGATTAGCATTCTATTGGGAAATGAAGCGGATAATCTACTCTTAGTAGCACTGATCACTATTAGTGAGGATTTGACAACTATTGTCTTCCATTATCTTCGAAGCATCTTTGAACCTATGCCGAGCTCCTCTGCTAGATAGATAAGAGAATTGGGGTACTCTGTTTCGCCCATTCTCTTAAAGAGTTGAGAAGGCAATGGTTACTTGACTTTGCCCGCCTCTTCAAGGGTTGTACTCCATGTATCGGGCTAGTTACTGACCTTCACTTGGTCTTTTCTAACACTTCTGAAGCACTCGAAGTGTTTGCACTCCTTGTATTGAGTTAGCTACTATGATTCACCTTCTCAATGCCATCGAACTTTTAAAATGCAGGAAGTTTTCACCCCAACTTGGAGTAAGTCTCTAATAGTTTTGGTCGCCTCTGGGATTGTACCATCT
The DNA here is from genome assembly GCF_036884655.1 of Musa acuminata AAA Group. Classification (NCBI taxonomy): domain Eukaryota; kingdom Viridiplantae; phylum Streptophyta; class Magnoliopsida; order Zingiberales; family Musaceae; genus Musa; species Musa acuminata. Next base: position 27,384,570 of record NC_088354.1, read on the forward strand.
TCTCCATCAACCATGCTACCTACTCCACTAAATAGCAAAGGTACAACACTGTATACTGTCTACTGCGTTCCTTGGTCGAGCATCGTTGCACAACCCAAAGTCCTTCACTTTTAGCTATCTTGATGAGAAGCTCATTGACACCGGTCTTACGAAGTTCCTTGGCCTCTGCCCTTTAGCCTTGTCTAGGTATTTGGAGTTTGCCTCTGCATGCTCCACCTCCTCGACCCCTTTCACGACCAAGCACTCTCCCTCCATGAGAGCAAGGGATCAATGACTTTCATGGAAGTCCCGCCTCTATAGTACCATAGCGCTGCCATGCCCATGGCCCTACTATCCATCACCTCGCATCTGCATCCCTTTTGTTCATGATCAGTAGATATATCTCTATGGCTCTCCTCCAAGTCCACCTCCCTACTAACTGATGCTTGATTTTGGGTTGCTTCCTCACCCCTTTCGACCCGATGCTTCAACACCTCTGTATTCTCCAAGCAATTTGCCTTGGTCGATGGAAAGACAGACTGCAACTCCCATGCATGGCCTCTGCCATCATGTTGTATGGTTTGCACCGATTCTATTCTCATTAGCTTCCTTGGTAGCGACGTTTGCTTACTCGACCTTGTCCTCTGACTTACCGAGCTCCCTTAAGCGAATATAGGCTCTAGAGTAATCCAACTCTCCAACTGCTTCAATCATATCTCTACATGATCAAGTCCCTCCCATGGGACTCACTGGTACTTACATTCGAACTTTTTCCTTGGTGGTACATAACCCCCATATGTTGATGGCCAAGGCTTTCATCTGATGTAAAATTTGATACACGTATGTAAGACCTGCCTCTATAGTACCATGGCCTTCACTCCTTGAATCCATAGCCCTTCTTGTCATCGTGTTGTTCACTGAAGTGGAGCTCCCAATAGCTCTCGATCATACCTCCGTATGACATAGTCCCTCACGGGGCAAGATCATGTGTATCGCATTGCCTTGAACTATTCCACCACGATCCACTGCACCATGTCGCCTCCTGGTGACATCTCCATTGCATTATGATCCTTATAGGATGAACTTGAATTGTGATATCTCCATTGCATTATGATCCTTATAGGATGAACTCGAATTGTGATCCCTCAATGTGTGGCCTTTGCCAACACATGGCAGAGACTCTTCCACCTTCAATTTTTGTTCACTCCTTTGGCAGTCGACCTTCGTCCGCTTGTTCTCGGGTCACACCTAAACAAAGTACTACTCTAGGATAGTCTATTGCCTAGTAGCTCCCGAAGTCCACGAACTTCACTGAAATTAGTGCACCATTGTCTAGATCCTAGGCCTCTGCCCCTACCAGCACAATCTCCGCTGTGCACCACTTCCTTCATGGCAACTTAAATGGCAACACTGTGGCATATTCTTTAAGAGTACCCACCTCTATGTCCTCTTGCCCTTTGCCAAGGCCTTCTAAACCCAACTTTGCCTCCATAAGTTGAGTCGCCCTAGTTCCTCTATCAAATGCTTCTCCGATATAAGGTGCATATGCCTAGAAGCTCCCTTTGTCTTTGGTGTTGAATCTTGGATTTTGATAATGAAATTAATTGATAAGTGTTTATGATTTGATCTGCATTTTAAGTGATGCAGGATGCTTCGATAAAGAAGAGACAATTAAAGCAAGAAGAATCATGTTGGGCCGAAGGTAAACATATCAGAAGATTGGACGTCGGACGGGAGGATCGGTCAACGTATCGACAGAAGGTTTCGGGCCATAGATTCGAGCATCGAGCCAAGAAGAGCAGATATTGCGTTAAGAATATCAGAGTTACGGAGGTCAACTGGCTGATTGGGTAATAAGTCGCAAGAGAGGACGATGCGTCGAAGAATCGAATGAAGCATCGATAGACCAATGACATGCCGGACAACATGATTCATGCTTAGTAATAATTGTCTAGATTGAAGTGTGTTTTTATGTGTGTAGGATTAACTACGATAGTAAAATAAAGTAAAATGAAATCCCGGAGTCAAGAACATGATTTTGTTGGGAGTTTGAGAGTTCATCAGAAGTCCGAATGTTCGTTGGAAGTTCTGCCGGAACCAACCAAGAAGTCCAGGAGCTTGCCAAAGAAGCTCATCGAAACTCGCCAAGAAGATCGACGTGAAGTCTAGGAGCTTACCGGGAGTCCGCCAGAACATTGTCGAGAGATCATCGGAAGATCACCGGAAGATCGCCGGAAGCTCGCCGGAAGAAATCAAACTTATTTTGCTTAGAATATGTCTTAGGAATCATAGTTAGCACATAATTGAAGTTGGAATTGGGAGGTAATCCCATCAACTCTGTTAGGGGCCAACTAGGCCTGAAGTTAGGCTAGTTTGGGCCGAATTCAAGGCCCAACCATGATGGGCCTTGTTTAGAAGTTTATCCATGACATTCTCCCCCACTTATTCCTTCGACGTCCTCATTGAAGCCGTTGTCGACACTGCAAGTCCTCGCCTTTGCTGAGTCTTCAATCTTCTGCTCTAGCTACAATGTGCCTCTTGGCTCCTAGCTGCTCTCCGCTGTTGTTTTTGAGTAGTCGAACCTTTGATCCGCCATGCTGCTTCAACTCACTAATAACTCTAACTCTGGTGTGGGGTTGGCTGAGTTGTGTTGAACATTGTTGATTCCTGCGGATCCCCCAGATAAAGGAAAAGACCATCCTTACTACGCTAGTCTCTCAAATTCCTCATGCTGCTTGAACTGGGTAGATGCTTGTTGGAGCTTTAACGAGCATCGTCTCGTAAACTTTTGAAGTTTTAGGTCCTTCCTCCACAAAATTTGCTCATTGACTCTTCTTTCACTTAGTTGTCACATCCAAGTAGGTACACATCACTTCCGCTTTCGATTGGCATTTCGTTGGGAAATGAAGCGAACAATCTACTCTCAGTAGCACTGATCACCGTTGGTGAGGATTTGACAACTATTGTCTTTCATTATCTTCGAAGGGTCTTTGAACTTGTGCAGAGCTCCTCTGTTAGATAGATAAGAGAATTGGGGTACTCAGTTTCGCCCATTCTCTTAAGAGTTGAGAAGGCAAAGGTTACTTGACGCCTGTTTAGAAGTTTGTCCATGACATTCTCCCCCACTTATTCCTTCGACGTCCTCGTTGAAGCCATTGTCGACACTACAAGTCCTCGCCTTTGCTGAGTCTTCAATCTTCTGCTCTAGCTACAATGTGCCTCTTGGCTCCTAGTTGCTCTCCGCTGTTGTTTTTGAGTAGTCGAACCTTTGATCCGCCATGCTGCTTCAACTCACTAATGACTCGGTCTCCCAGGAATTCTGGGCAGTGGAATCGCCTCTATCAAGCAGTAGTACCGCCGGCAGTTATTGTTGCCAATAGTGGTACCGCCCCTGTCAGGCTGTCACGACCTTAGCTGGAATTGCCTAAGGCGTGCGGCACCCTTGCGGCCAAAGACGCGAACTTAGCTTGCGTTGCCTAAGTCGCGAGTCACTCTTGCGGCAAAGACGCGAACTTAGCTTGCGTTGCCTAAGTCGCGCTTCGCCCTTGCGATCTTGCTCCGCAAGGATCAGCCCACTTTGTAACCTCTCGCAGGTCCCGAAGGACCTGTAAAAGAGAAAGAGAGTTAGATCGAAAGAACGAGCAACGGACAAGTCCCGAAGTCTCACGAAAAGGAAAGCTTTACAAGCAATTCGTCGAACACCTTGTGTGCACAAGAGAAAAGAGGGAGAGGGAGAAAAACAAGGCTTTCAAGGATGAACGAACAGCTACAAGCCCACAAACAGCCGCTCACCTGGTCCCGAATGCAACACCAAGTTCCCGTAAAGGTCACGTGCGAACTTGCGAAAGAGTGTTCAACGCCTGGTATATAACCGAAACCCCATCAAGCCATGTGCCACCCGGGGGGTTCCTGGGTGCTGAGATGGCTGACATTTTGGTGAGCGGAGGCAGCACTCCGCTCACCTCCCGCAGCACGCAAAAACGGAGCCGTTTTGGGCTGTTTTGGGGCTGTTGTGCTCGGTTCGGTGAGCGATCTCTTTGCAACGCTGCAGCTTGTTCGAACTTACATATTTACAAGCAAAATGACCCAAAACCATGGGAAAACATGCTGTCAAGCAGCTGTACATGCGGGTGTGAGCGACGACCGTTCGTGACATTCTCCCCCACTTAAAATGTCGACGCCCTCATCGACGCTTGTTGGTAGTTGTTGATGACGTCTTCTTCATGTCGCAGGGCGTCTTCAGGCTCCCAACTGGCTTCAGTTCGGGGAAGCTTTCGCCACTTCACTAAGTACTCTGTTTGCTCCGCTCCGTTGGGTAGCTTTATCTTGCGATCCGCCAGAATGGTTTCCACTCGCTTCTCGTAGGAGGCTGTGATGGGAGGTAGCCGAGTTGGAACACTTCGAGAAGCATCTTGCGGATCTGAATGGTAGGCCTTCAGGTTGCTGGCGTGAAGAACGTTGTGAATTTTGAACCACGCCGGCAGCTGCAACTTGTAAGAAACATTGCCTACCCTGCTGATAATTGGGAAGGGCCCTTCATACTTACGCACCAATCCTTTGTGGACTCTTTTCCTGAAGAATTGGAGTGATGCTGGTTGGAGCTTTACCAACACCAAATCGCCAACTTTGAACTCCTATGGTCGCCTTCCCAAGTCTGCCCACTTCTTCATCCGTTTTGCCGCCTTCTCCAAGTAAGCCCGCGCAATATCGGCATTTCGATGCCACTCCTTTGCGAAATGGTAGGCTGATGGACTACTCCCAGTATACCCAATTGCCATAGTGTGCGGAGTCGACGGTTGTTGTCCTGTGATAATTTCAAAGGGGCTCTTATTGGATGCAGAGCTCCGCTGCAAGTTGTAGGAGAATTGGGCGATGTCCAACAGCTTCACCCAATCTCGTTGATTGGCACTCACATAGTGCCGGAGATACTGCTCTAAGAGCGAATTTATTCTTTCAGTCTGACCATCCATCTGGGGGTGGACGCTTGTAGAGAAGTATAACTTTGACCCCAACAATTTGAATAGCTCGGTCCAGAAACGTCCTAGGAACCGAGCGTCTCGATCACTCACGATATTGTGTGGGACTCCCCAATACTTCACTACACCCTTCATCATCAGTCTGGCCGCCTCTTCAGCTGAACAGTGTAGGGGAGCAGCAATGAAAGTTGCATACTTTGAAAACCGATCGACCACCACAAGTATCGATCCAAGTCCCCCTACAGGTGGCAAGCTTGATATGAAGTCTAAGGAAATGCTCTCCCATGGCCTTTCTGGTACGGGCAACGGCTCCAAAAGTCCCACCGGCTTCCGCTGCTCCACCTTGTCTTGTTGGCAAGTAAGGCATGTTCGAACATACTCCTCCACATCAATCCCCATCTTCGGCCAGTAGAAGGCCCTCTCCACGAGAGCCAAAGTTCTGTGAATGCCGGGATGTCCAGCCCAATGGGAATCGTGACACTCTTTTAAGAGTTCACGCCTTAAATTGTCCACTCGGGGAACATAAACCCTGTTCCCTTTTGTGTAAACAAGTCCCTCCTGGACCCAAAATCGTCGTGCCTTACCTTCTTTGATGAGCTGCATCAGGATAACTGCCTGGGGATTACTATACAGTCCATCTCTGATTCGGGAAAGGAAGTTGGAGTGTAACTGACTTGTTTGGCCTCTGCCCTCCAGTTGTGCAGCATTCACGCACTCCACCTTCCGACTCAGCGCATCGGCCACGACATTTGCCTTCCCGGGCTTATATTCCATTGTCATATCAAATTCAGCCAGGAAGTCCTGCCACCGTGCTTGCTTTGGGGAGAGCTTCTTCTGAGTTTGGAAATAACTCAGGGTGATGTTGTCTGTCCTCAGCACAAATCGCGACCCGAGGAGGTAGTGTCGCCAAACTCGTAGGCAGTGGATCACCGTTGTCATCTCCTTCTCATGCACTGGATACCGCCTCTCGGTCTCGTTGAGTTTGCGGCTCTCGTAGGCCACCGGATGACCTTCTTGCATGAGTACTCCACCAATAGCAAAGTCCGAAGCATCTGTATGGACTTCAAAGGGCTCTCCATAGTTTGGCAATTTGAGCACTGGTTCTTCCAGAACAGCAGCCTTCAGATCTTGGAATGCTATCTCACATCTGTCAGACCACTTCCAAGGCTGCTCCTTCTTCAGCAACTCCGTCAGAGGGGTTGCCCGCTTCGAATATCCCGCGATGAAGCGTCGATAGTAGTTGACGAAACCAAGGAAGGATCTCAACTCTGGCACCTTCTTTGGAGTTCGCCATTCCGCAACTGCTTGCACCTTCGACTTATCCATCCGAATGGAGCCATCACCGATTCGATGCCCCAAGAATAGGATCTCAGTCTGAGCAAAGTAGCATTTCTCCCTTTTTACGAACAACGTGTTCTCCCTGAGAACCTTGAAAATCGTCCGAAGGTGCTTGACGTGCTCCTCGAGCGTTTGGCTGTAGACGACGATATCGTCCAAGTAGACGACCACGAATTTATCCAAATACTCCTTGAATAGCTGGTTCATGAGAGTACAGAATGTGGCCGGAGCGTTGGTTAAACCAAAAGGCATCACCAAGAACTCAAACGCTCCATATCTGGTCACACAAGTAGTCTTTGCTTCGTCGCCTTCAGCAATGCGCACCTGCCAATACCTCGACCGGAGGTCGAGTTTTGAGAAATACTTCGCCTTGCCCAATTGATCGAACAAGTCCGCAATGAGCGGGATGGGATACTTGTTCTTCACTGTTACTTTGTTGAGGGCTCGGTAGTCGACGCATAATCGGAGGCTCCCATCTTGTTTCTTCTGAAAGAGAACTGGAGCTCCGAAAGGTGCTTTTGAGCTGCGGATGAGACCACCGCTTAGCAGTTCACCTAACTCCTTCCTGAGTTCTGCCAACTCTGGCGGGGGCATGCGGTAGGGTGGTCTCGCTGGAGGCTTCACTCCTGGCTCCAGCTCGATACTGTGTTCCACGCCTCTGCGTGGTGGAAGAGTCTTCGGCAACTCGGGTGGTATAACGTCTTTGAACTCCTTCAGGACGTTCGCCACCATAGCAGGTTCTTGAATGGCTTCTTTGTTGAGTGGTTCTAGCTTCATAGCAGCCACGAATGTCAATTCGCCCTTTCGCACCCCTTTCTTCAATTGTAATGCCGAAATATGTTGGGGCTCCTTGGTTCCTCTCCGAGAGACGGGTACCACGCAGGGGTCATCGCCTCCCATCATACATAGGGAATTCAAGAATGGCATCGGCACCAACTTCGCCGCGTGCATAAACTCCATTCCAAGAATCACTTGGAAGTCGTCTAGTGGCACGGCCATCATGTTGGTGTTGCCGCTCCAAGTCCCGATTCTGATGGGAACTCCCTTCGCCAACCCGGAGATTCGCCTGGCCTCCGAGTTCACTGCTTTCATTCGGCTTGGGCTCTTCTCCAATGTCAACCCAAGTCGCTGTGCTTCACGATCGGCTATGAAGTTGTGGGTAGTGCCCGTGTCCACCATTGCACGGGTCGTTTGGCCATTCAGCTTGATGTCCACATACATCAGTTCACTACTTCCTGCTTTTTGTGCCTTCGTCTTCATGTTCTCCCCCACTTGACCCCGCATAGCGTTCAACAAACGCATTGCTCCCATTCGGGGTCCTTGCGACTCTTCCTCGTCGCTGCTGGATTCAGAACTGCTTGAGCTAAGGGCAACAGCTTTGCCCTTGTCCGATCGGGGAGGGTGGATGGAAGCCGTCAAAGCATTGAGTGCCTGTTTCTGTGGGCACTCCCTTACCATGTGCGGTCCTCCGCACAAGAAACATCCTCCCGGTTTTGAGGCCTTGCCTTTTGGGTTCGGCCCTTTATGGGAGCTCTTCTTCTTCTGTTCGCCCCCGAGCTCCTTCCCTCGAGAATGTTTTGGAGGGCGATTGCTTGAAGATTGTTTCCTTCTCGCTGGGTCTTCAGAGGAAACGAAGTCGGTGAGCCTTTCTGCAGCTGCAATTGCCCCGACCACGTCGGTAACATTCCTTCGATTCAGCTCCTGCTGAGCCCATGGTTTCAGACCATCAAGGAAGCTGAACAACTTGTCCTTCTCGGACATGTCCTGTATGTCCAGCATCAGTGCAGAAAACTGCTTTACATAGTCTCGGATGGTGGTACTTTGGCGGAGTTGTCTCAACTTCCTTCTTGCGACGAACTCTGTGTTCTCCGGTAGGAACTGAGTTCTCAACTCCCGCTTCAAGTCTTCCCATGTGTCGACTCGACACCGACCTTGTTGGATCTCCTCCCAACGAGTTCGCCACCAAAGTTTCGCATCTCCATTCAGATACATTGTTGCTATAGAAACTTTGGTATCTTCAGAATCGGGCCTCGTAGCTCGGAAGTATTGCTCCATGTCGAACAGAAAGTTCTCGAGCTCCTTAGCATCTCTGGCCCCTCCGTATCCATGGGGCTCAGGTGCCCTCAAGTTTTGTGGCGGTGCAACGCGGGTGTTGCCTCCTCCCGCATTTAGCGTTCTTGTGAGCATAGCCACCTTTGCCGTGAGTTCCGCCATAACATCCTGTAGGTGCTGCACGGAGTCCTTGGTGTCATCGGACAGTCGGTCGACTAGGGCCTCGACCTTGTCGATCCTGGACTCCGCTTCCTCTTGCGAGCTCTCTACACCAACAAGTCTTTGTTGGCCATGGTAGAGTTCCTCCATGCTCGCTTCCAGAACATCCAGGCGGGTTTCCGCCGTCGTGAGTCTCTCCTTATGACTCTTTTTCCCAGTTAGCGCACCAGATTGCGCTTCCTCCGCTCGTGGAGAGTTGCCAACTTCTCGCTCATCCTGTTCGCTGCCGCGATCCTCATGAGCGGCTCCAACAGCATGAGAGCGAGTGTGCACATGCAGCCCACCTGCGGCTGCTTGGGGCAAGGGTCCGGCTTGCCCCGTCTTGCTTGATTCGCCACGATGCTTTGCCATGGCGAAGTTGCGAAGTTCGTTCGCTGTTCGATCGAAGAGCTTGCCCGCTCTGATACCACAATGTCACGACCTTAGCTGGAATTGCCTAAGGCGTGCGGCACCCTTGCGGCCAAAGACACGAACTTAGCTTGCGTTGCCTAAGTCGCGAGTCACTCTTGCGGCAAAGACGCGAACTTAGCTTGCGTTGCCTAAGTCGCGCTTCGCCCTTGCGATCTTGCTCCGCAAGGATCAGCCCACTTTGTAACCTCTCGCAGGTCCCGAAGGACCTGTAAAAGAGAAAGAGAGTTAGATCGAAAGAATGAGCAACGGACAAGTCCCGAAGTCTCGCGAAAAGGAAAGCTTTACAAGCAATTCGTCGAACACCTTGTGTGCACAAGAGAAAAGAGGGAGAGGGAGAAAAACAAGGCTTTCAAGGATGAACGAACAGCTGCAAGCCCACAAACAGCCGCTCACCTGGTCCCGAACGCAACACCAAGTTCCTGTAAAGGTCACCTGCGAACTTGCGAAAGAGTATTCAACGCCCGGTATATAACCGAAGCCCCATCCAGCCATGTGCCACCCGGGGGGTTCCTGGGTGCTGAGATGGCTGACATTTTGGTGAGCGGAGGCAGCACTCCGCTCACCTCCCGCGGCACGCGAAAACGGAGCCGTTTTGGGCTATTTTGGGGCTGTTTTGCTCGGTTCGGTGAGCGATCGCTTTGCAACGCTGCAGCTTGTTCGAACTTACATATTTACAAGAAAAATGACCCAAAACCATGGGAAAACATGCTGTCAAGCAGCTGTACATGCGGGTGTGAGCGACGACCGTTCGTGATAAGGCGGTGGTACCACTTAAGCTCGGTCTTTAAGCGCAGTCAGGCGGTAGTACTACCTAGTGCCCGATGACAGGTGGTAGTACCGCCCAGTAATGGCGGCGATACCGCCAGGACCCCGAAAATCCAGGAATGGACACTTTTAGGCTCCATTTTTGAACTCATTGGGCCTATAAAAACCTCACCCTTTCCTGCATGAAAGAGCAATGAAAGCTTGACATTATCTTGAGTTTTTGAGGCCTTAAACTGTTGTAAAAGCTAGAGTTCTCCTCCTTCTTTCTAAGTGTTGAAATCATTCGAGAGAGGAGTGAAACTTGTAAGGGTTGTCTCCTAAGCCCGGCAAAAAGAGATAAGCTGTAAAAGGGTGGTTGGCCTTTGCCTATTGAAGGAAAGCCTCTAATGGACGCCGGTGACCTCGTCGGAGGAGGAAATCGATAGTGGATGTAGGTCACGTTGATCGAACCACTCTAAAAACTCGGTTTGTATTTATTTTGAGCAACTTTCCTTTATAGCAAACTGCCTCTCCTCCTTACTGTGCCTTAACTATGTCTACTTACGTTTTGACGTAAATATTTTTCGAGATCGACTTAAATCGTATGAAGACCTTACAAAACTAACGCTTTTCATTTATGCAGTTTATTTTACTACAATTCACCTTAGTCTTTTCTTGCTCTTTCACGAAAGGTTTCAAGTTCAAAGTTATTCCGAAAAGGATTGAGTTGAAACCATTCTTGTTGAATCGGCTTTAATCGCAATAAGTTTATTGAAATCGTAAAAGTTTTCCGCTGTACTAATTCACCTCCACCCCCCCCCCCCCCCTCCTCTTAGTACGCTCTTGATCCTAATAGCATTCCATCTGAGTTTGAGTGTCACAAGCTTTACCTTCTTTTGTTCTGGTGGTTCATGAAACTCGAACATTCTTTCCACCATATTAAGCCAATCAATAAAGTCATCAACATTGATTTTACCTTCAAATTCTAAAATATCTAATTTTGGATTGTATTTGTTCTACTACTCATCTTGCTTTATATACATTGCTCGATATCTTACCAACTCCCTTAGATGAGAGGTGTATTATCATCAGAACCAAACTCTTGGGCATCATTATCTTGCTGGTTGTTTCTTCTCCAAAGTTCTTCAATGATTTCATTCTTTTCTAGTAGACTACATAGCAATCATTGCAGCTACAATCTCAAGGACTCAACATCATCTTCATGGCCTCTACCTTCACTAACTACATCTTTTTCATTCTGCTTTGTCTTGATCTCTAGCCTTTAGCTCTGATATCAAACTTGTTATGATCAAGAGCACTAAGAGGGGGGGGGGGGGTGAATTAATGTAGCGGAAAACTTTCGACGATTTAAAATGACATTCGTACGATAAAAATAATTTCGGTAAGAAAGCCGATTCAGAAATCACTTTAACTTGTGATCAAGCGAGATGCAGTTAAAGTAAAGATATAGAGGAAGTTTGCAATTAAGATAGAGAACAGAATGTAATTGCAAACTGAAATACGACGTTCGTATGATAAAAACGATTTCGGTATGAAAGCCGATTCGGAAGTTGCTTTAACTTAGATTAGGTGAAGTGCAGTTAAAGTAAAGCTATGGAGGCAGTTTGCAGTTAAGATATAGAACAGAAAGTAAATGCAAATCGAGATTTAGAGTGGTTCGGTCAATCTTGACCTACATCCACTTTTGGCTTCCTCCTCCGATGAGGTCACCGATGTCCACTAGAGGCCTTCCTTCAATAGGTGAAGGCCAACCACCCTTTTACAATTTCACTCCTTTTGACGGGCTTAGGAGACAACCCTTACAGAATTTTCTCTCCTCTCTTAAAAGATTAAAACTTGGAAGAAATGAGGGAGGAGAACTTCTAGACTTTACAACACTTTTGAGCTCTAAAATCACAGAGTAAGATCAAGCTTTCGGTGCCCTTTCATGCAAGAAAGGGTGGGGTATATATAGGCCTCAAACTGGTTTGAATTTGGAGCTCAAAAATATATTTTCCCGGATTTCATGGGTCCTGGCGATACTACCTCCTGACTGGGGCGGTACAACCGCCTGGTAGCTCGAAGACTGAGCCTCTAGGCTGTGCCACCGCTTGACAGGGGTGGTACCACTGCCCAGTCTCGCTCGGAGACTGAGCCCAGGCGATGCCACCGCCTAACTGGGGCGGTGGCACCGACCAGTCTTGCTCGGAGACTAAGCCCAGGCGGTGCCACCGCTTGACCTAGGCGGTTGCACCGCCCAGCTTTCCTGGGAGACCATCTCTTGGGCGGTGCCACCGCCTAGCAGGAATTCTGGTCCGAATGGGTTGATCCATTCGACCCAATTTGGGTCTATCAAGGGCCCAATTGCCCCCAGATTAAGTTAATGGGATCACCTCCCATTCCTAACTTAATCTACATGCTAACTATGATATTTCTTAAGACATTTACTATAACTTGCTCCGGAACGTCAATCGCTTCTTCCGGTGAGCTTCCGGCGAACTTCCAGCGAACATCCGACGAACCTTCGGAGATGCTCCGATGGACTTCCGACAAACTCCTGGACTTGCGACGATCCACTTAGCGAGTTCTGACGAGCTTCTTTGGTAAGCTCTTGGACTTCTCGGATTTGTTCTCGCAGAACCTCCGATGACCGTCCGGACTTCCGTCGAACTCTCGAACTCCTAACGTGATCATGGTCTTGACTCCGGCGCAACTCCTGCTGCATGTCTTACTTTCATCGTAGTTAATTCTGCACATATAAAATAAAACTTTGATCGAGACAATTAATCCTAAGCAATTAACCAAGTTGTTCTACATGTCATTGGTCCCTCGATGCTTCGTCTAATTCTTCGGCGAATTGTCATCTCTTATGGCCTATTGCCCGATCAGCCAATTGACTCGGCAACTCTGATATCCTTGGCACAATACCCGCTCTTCTTGGCCCGATGCTCGAGTCCACGGCCCGAAGCCTTCTGTCGATACATCGACCGATCCACCGGCCCGATGTCCAATCTTCTAACATGTTCCTCTAGCACAACATGATTTTTTCTACTTTAATTGTCTCATCCTGATCGAAGTATCCTACATCACTCAAAACGCAGATTAAATCATAAACATATATCAAGTGGTTTCATTATCAAAATATGAGATTCAACAATCTCTCCCTTTTTTATGATGACAACCACTTGATGACGGAGTTAACCTTAACTCCTAGAGTTTAAACAAACTCCCCCTATCAATATGCCATATTGATAGAACCTTGAATTCAAACTGAATTCAAGTCATTGCAATATTCATCATGAATACTTGCAACATGTCATCATGAACTTATGCATAACATCATACTTCTCCCCCTTTGTCATCAACAAAAAGGAGAAGTTCCAACTCTAATGTGTTTGTAATATAAGTTCAACTCATTGCATGAAAAACATAGTATCAAATTTTATCATCATGCAATCTAGCAATTAAAGATGTGCAAGTTTAGCATGTTTGCTTTTCTTGAGATAGCAACTATTTGCTTCTTTTTAGACTACAAGCTAGTAATTTTTATGATATGCAAGTTTTACTACATACAAGCTAGCAAAAATTTCGAAAGCAAATGCAAGATAGCTTTCTTGTGTAAGCTTATGATTCTTGCTTCCTATTACAATGTGCAAGTTGCAAGTTTTGCATCTTGAGATAGGCAAGATAACACTTTTGCAATTTTTGTTTCTTAAGATAGGCATGCTTGTGATGTTCAAGATAACAAGCTCTTTCTTCTCTTTTGAGAAGTGTCATTTTTTCTTTCTTTGCAAAGTGCAAGCTACCAAAATGCCAAACTAGCAAGAGATAATATTTTACATGAGGCAAGCAAACAATTTGGCAAGTGTTACATTTGCATCTTCTCGTTTGAGAAGTACAATTTTTGCTTTCATCTTGAATTGTGCAAGCTAGCTAGTTTGCCTCTTTTCATGATGTCCATGCTAGAAATTCTTGCTCCCCCTTTATCATTGTCAAAAAGAAGGGAAGACCCTTATATCAATTTTTAGATTATGATAAAGATAAGTATCAATCTTATTTGTGCATCATTATATATTCAAATTAAAACATACACAATTTCAAAAACCTTATTTTTCATTCATGATACCAAAAAATAAATCGATCATCATTAATGAGCATATCATACAAGATACTCAAATATTAAAATTTTTAAGTATTTATTAACATGTTGATCATGATACCAAACATTCATCATTTAAAGCATTCATGATACACATCATATGCAGTACATCATGTACATCATTATCATAAGTATTGCATACATCATTTCAAATTCATGAATAATTCATCATTGCATGCATCGTACCAAATCATAAAATATAAATCATCATTACATGCATGATTCCAAATCATCATTCTATCAAATTATGATAATTATTGATTTTCACATTATTTTAAAAAAAAATCAAAGTGTTGCATGCATTTTTATCTAAGGGAAAAATCATAGTGTTGCATGCATTTTTATCTAAGGGAAAAATCATAGTGTTGCATGCATCATTCCAAAACATTTCAAGCCATGCAAGCCAGAAATACAAAGAAATCATGTCATGAAGGATAAAATCATTTTAATACCAAAAGACATGATTCATATAGTAAATATCTTCTTTAAATAAAATATAAAGAAAAATCATAGGAGTACAAAGAAGATATCTTGTTTTAAAAGAAAATCAAGTAATAAATCCAAGAACTCACAAGGAAAAATCATGATTGATTTAAAAAATCTCCTCTTAAGAAAACATCAAGTAGAATTATAGGAGATCGATTAATGAGAAATTTTGATTCATAATAAAATCTCATGTATCAAATGTCGAGAAATCAAAATGACGATTCATAAAAAATCACAAGTTATATTCAAGAGAAAAATCATCATTCATTTTCAACTCATTCAATTTGTCAAATCAACATTTCTTTGATATGCATGATATCAAAACATGGTTTCAAATCTTCAATACATAACATACATTAATTCAAAAATCGAAAGGAGAAGGGAAGAATTCAAAGGTACAAAGATTACAACCATCTCATAAACAAATGAGAGATCAAGTCATGAATCCAAAATTCCATGAATTATTTTGACAAATCTCCATTTAAATAATCGAAATGATCATCAAAGGAAATCTCATATTATTCCAAGAAATCAAGATCATGATTTTGATAGAACTCATCTCAAATTCAAATAATCAAAATCATTTTTATGGTTCACAAAATTCATAACATAAGTAGATTCATGATTTCATTGATAACATATTTTCCCCTTTTTTAAGTATTTCATGTTAGCATGCTTTTTCATTTCTGTTAAATAAAAACATGCATCAACATTTAGGTTCGAAAAATGAATTTCGTCATAAAACCATCAAGATCAATAGATTTTCAAAAATAAATTATTAGGATCAAGAAAATCTGAAAATAAAATTTAACACTTTCATGCATTCGGATTCGGACATGGTTTTGCTATAGATTTTCAAACACAATCATGAAGGTGAAACATGCTCATGATCATAGAAATTTTTGTATCCAATACACATAATTTCCAACATGTTATTAAGGCATGTAATAGTGTAAAGTTCTCATCATAGCAATTAAGTGAATGAATTAAGAACGTTCGAAAAATGATTTTAATAAGTTCATGCATTCGGACACATTTTTGCCATATGTTTTTCAAATACACATGAAAATAACACATGCTTATCATCATATATAACTTTAAATCTCATGCATAAAATTGTCAATCATGGTATCAAAATATTTAATATTATATCATTATACATTTCTTCAAATCAAACATGATTTTATTTAATCAAAATCAAGAAATAACAATGATACACAATATTACTTCTTAACCACATATAGCATGATTTCATAAGGTATTTTTAATCATTTTTCAATCAAAATTGGAAATCATCAAGAAGAAATTTTTCAAAAACATACATACGATTATCATTACATTTAATTGTATTTTCATAAGACATGCAATTTTCATGATTATTTTTTAAATCATTAGAAAGGTAAGCATGATCCAATTTTATTTTTGCATTTTCATTAAACATGCGATTTTCATTATCATTTTCAAAATTACTAGCATGATCATAAAATTTGTATTTTTATTTTTAAATATGTAATTTTCAAGAAAACTAATTCTAAACTAAATAAAAAAGGAAAATACATCATGAAAAATATCATGTAATTTTGAAATAAATTAAAGGTATTTTGATTACCTCATCATTGAATGTCGTTAAGGCGTAGTTTGCAAACTCGCCTTTCTTGATTTTCTCCTCGTCTTCGGAGGAGCTCGATTCATCCCACTTTGTATTCTTCTTCTTGCATTCAAAACAAGTAGTTTCGTTCTTTTTGTTTTTAAATTTTTGTTTCTTTAATTTTTTAAATTTCTTAGTGAGTAGTTCTTGTTCACCATCACTTGAGCTTATGCTCGAGTGGTCTTCAAATGTTCTATGTCCCAAATCCTTCCTGTTCTTTGGAAGGTTGTTTTGTCCATCATGTTCATCATGTGCATTGTGCACCATTTCATATGTCATCAATGAACCGATAAGTTCTTCAAGTGGAAAAATATTTAAATCTTTTGTTTCTTGTATTGCCGTTACTTTTGATTCCCAAGCTTTAGAAAGTGATCGTAAAACTTTACTAACAAGTTCAAAATTCAAGAAACATTTGCTAAGAGCTTTTAAACCATTGATGACATCTGTGAAACGGGTGTATATGTCAACAATGGTTTCACTCAACTTCATTCGAAAAAGCTCAAAATCATGCACCAAAAAATTTACTTTAGAATCTTTCACACTAATTATGCCTTCATGTGTGATTTCAAGAGTACGCCAAATATTGAAAGTCGTTTCGCACATAGAAACCCGATTAAACTCGTTTTTGTCTAAGGCACAAAATAAAGCATTCATAGCTCTAGCATTTAAAGAAAACGTTTTCTTCTCCAAATCATTCCAATGGGTCATTGGAAGAGAAGACATTCGAAAACCATTCTCGATAATATTCCATAAATTTAAATCCAACGAAAGCAAGAAAACTCTCATTCGAGTTTTCCAATAAGTGTAGTCCGTCCCATTGAAAAAGGGAAGACGAATGAGAGATTGACCCTCTTGAAAGCCGAAATGAGCCATTTTTATTTGGGTGTTAAACTAAATTAGAAAACCATGGCTCTGATACCAATTGTTAGGATCACGAGCACTACGAGGGGGGGGGGGGGGTTAAATTAGTGCAGCGGAAAACTTTCGACGATTTCAAACGATGTTCATACGATAAAAATGATTTCGGTAAAAAAGCCGATTCGGAAATCACTTTAACTTGTGAATAAGCGAGATGCAATTAAAGTAAAGATATAGAGGCAGTTTGCAGTTAAGATAGAGAACATAATGTAATTGCAAACCGAAAAACGACGTTCGTACAATAAAAGTGATTTCGGTATGAAAGCCGATTCGGAAGTTGCTTTAACTTAGATTAGGCGTAGTGTAGTTAAAGTAAAGCTATAAAGGCAGTTTGCAGTTAAGATAGAGAACAGAAAGTAAATGCAAATCGAGATTTAGAGTGGTTCGGTCAATCTTGACCTACATCCACTTTTGGCTTCCTCCTCCGATGAGGTCACTGACGTCCACTAGAGGCCTTCCTTCAATAGGCAAAGGCCAACCACTCTTTTATAGTTTCACTCCATTTGACGGGCTTAGGAGACAACCCTTACGGAATTTTCTCTCCTCTCTTGAAAGATCAAAACTTGGAAGAAAAGAGGGAGGAGAGCTTCTAGCCTTTACAACACTTTTGAGCTCTCGGTGCCCTTTAATGCAGGAAAGGGTGGGGTATATATAGGCCCCAAACTGGTTTGAATTTGGAGCTCAAAAATGTCTTTTCCTGGATTTCCGGGGTCCTGGCGGTACTACCTCCTTACTGGGGTGGTACAACTGCCTGACAGCTCGGAGACTGAGCCTCTGGGCGGTGCCACTGCCTGACAAGGATGGTACCACCGCCCAATCTCGCTCGAAGACTGAGCCCAGGCGATGCCACCGCCTGACTGGGGCGGTTGCACCGCCCAGCCTAACTCGGAGACTAAGCCCAAGCTGTCACGGACAAACTTCTAAACAAGATGTTTGATGTAATGCTTATGTATGTCCGTGTCTTTTGGCATGTTCATGTCTTGTACAGCATGTAGAGGGGCGGCCGAAGGCTTAGTAGTCTCATTTTAGTTGGGTTGGTGGCCTCTTTAGGCTTGTAAATAAAGGTTATGTCATGTGGACACGTGCGAGAGATTTTCGATCTGTAATGGATCATTTTACCCTTTGTTGTGCCACTGTTCAGAGCTTGTAAAGTCTGTTTGTAATTTGCATCGTCTATGAAGTGTCTTTCGGAGATGTTTACTTGTGGATCTCGATTGAGGCGTTCTCTCTAACCCGTTCTCTCTTTTGTTAGTCCTAAGGGACAATGGGAGGCTTCGGGGAGGCTGACCTTTGCGAACGAACATGCAAGGGTGCCGCACGACTTAGGCAAAACCAGCTAAGTCTGTGACAGATGGTATCAGAGCGGGACAAGCACTCATAGAAACACTTAGCATGCAAACGTGGGGGACCTAGCAGGGCTGCGTTGAGGGCAATCAGCACACGCGCGACCATTTGGGGAAAAACGGGCATGGAGATGTAGGGGAAAAGGAGTCGCTCGGAGGAGTAGGCATCTGACATTGGCACTCAGAGGAATGGCCAACCCTTCGCGCATGAGGCACCACGAGAATAGGCAAGCTTGGAAGAATGCGGAGCGCACAAAGGTTGGTGTGGTTGAGTTTGAGCTACGGCTCAACGTTGACAACTATACTTGATGGTGCTCAATGCAACCGAGGCGCTTGGTAAGAATGAGACCATGCAAGGTGGAATGAGTTGCTCAGCAATCGAAAGCCAAGGGAGGGCTAACCCGTGGAATGGTGGGCGCGAAGGCCACCATCGACTCAATGCAAAAACGAGGAGCGGAGCAACTTGGGTATAACTTGGTGAAGTACCCAAGCCACATGAAGGGAGCCAGCATAGAAGTTGGAACATGGAGCGGAGGCACAATGCTTTCCTCAGACAGAGTTCCTTAGACATTAACTTTTGCAGAGGCAAAAGTAGGATCATGTTGTTCCAAGGGTCCTTCATTCTGGCGGAGCGAACTCATCTTGCATGGTGCCAAAGACGAAGGGAGCTTCTGGGCACATGCACCTTATCTCGGAGAAGCATTTGATGGAGGAACTAAGGCGACTCAATTTGCAGAGGCAAAATTAGGTTCAGAAGGCCTTAGCACGGGGCAAGAGGACTCAAAGGTGGTTACTCTTGAAGAATATGCCATAGTGTTGCCATTCAAGTGGCCATGAAGGAAGCGGTTCGCAGCGGAGATTGTGCTGGTAGGGGCAGAGGCCCAGGATCCAGACAATGGTGCATAAATTACAGTGAATTCGGTGGACTTCGGGAACTACTAGGCGACAGACTGCCCTAGAGTGGTACTTCATCTAGGTGTGACCCAAGAGTGGGTGGATGAAGGTCGATTGCTAAAGGAGCGAACAAAATCGAAGGTGGAAGAGACCCTGCGATGTATTGGCAAAGGCCACACATGGAGGGTTCACAATTTGAGTTTATTCCACAAGGATCAGAATGCAATGGAGATGTCACCAAGAGGCAACATGGTGCAGCAGATCGTGGTGGAACAGTTCGTGGCAATGCGATACACACGACATAGTCCCGTAAGGGACTAGATCATATGGAGGTATGATCGGGAGCTACTGGAAGCTCCACTTTGGTGAACAACACGATGGCAAGAAGGGCTATGGATTCAAGGAGTGAAGGCCATGGTACCGCAGAGGCGGGACTTCCATGCGTGCATCGAATTTTGCATCGGATGAAAACCTTGGTCATCAGCATATGGGGGGTTCTATTCCACCAAGGGAAAAGTTCGAATGCAAGTACTAGTGAGTTCCATGGGAGAGACTTGATCATGTAGAGGTATGATCGAAGCAGTTGGAGAGTTGGACTGCTCCAAAGCTCATATTCGCTTAAGGGAGCGCGACAAGTCAGAGGACAAGGTCGAGTAAGCGAACGTTGCTACCAAGGAAGCTAAGGAGAACAGAATCGGTGCAAACCCTATAATGCGATGGTAGAGGCCATGCATGGGAGTTGCAGTCTGTCTTTCCATTGACCAAAGGAGAGCTGCTTAGAGAACACGGAGGTGTTGAAGCAGGGGGTCAAAAGGGGCGAGGAAGCGACGACGAGTCCAGAGGGACTTAGCTACCCAAAATCAAGCATCAGTTAGAATGTAGGTGGACTCAGAGGAGTGCCACGGAGACATATCTACTGATCGTGAAGAAAAGGGATACAGATGCGAGGCGACGGATAGTAGGGCCATGGGCATGGCAATGCCATGGTACTGCAGAGGTGGGACTTCCGTGAAAGTCATTGATCCCTTGCTCTCATGGAGGGAGAGCGCTTGGTCGTGAAAGGGGCCGAGGAGGTGGAGCATGCAGAGGCAATCTCCAAGTACCTGTTGAATCTCCTATTTTGATGATGAAACCACTTGATATGTGTTTATAATTTAAACTGCATTTTGAGTGATGCAGGTCTACTCGATCAGGATTAGATAGTTAACGCAGGAGGAATTGACGTTGCACCAGAAGAGATCACGTCAGGATATTGGATGGCTGAACGCTTCGGACGTCAGGCATCGGGCCAAGGAGAGCAGAATTGTGCCAAGGATATCGGAGTTGCGGAGGTCAACCGCCGATTGGGCAACAAGCCGCAAGAGAGGACGATGCGCTGAAGAATCGGACGAAGCGCCAACCAATGACGTGCTGGGCAACAGAATGTCAATTCACGTTGTAATAATTGTCTAGATCGGAGTAGAGTTTTTGCTTGTGTGTGCAGGATTAACTACGATAATGACGAAGACATAAAGCAAAACAAAGTGTCGGAGTCAAGCACGAAGGATTCATTGCGAGTTCGAGAGTTCGACGGAAGTCTGAAGGTTTGTCGGGAATGCTGCCGGAACTAGCCAAGAATAAGTAGGGAGCTTGCCGAAGGGTTTTTCGGAAGCTCACCGGAAGGTTCGTTGGAAGTTCGCGGAGCTCGCCGAGAAAGATCAGAGCTGGCCGAAGAAGCTTGTTGGAACTCGCCAAGATCAAATCGTGAAGTCTAGGAGCTTGCCGGGAGTCCGCAAAATGGTTTCCGAGAGTTTATCGGAAGACCGTCGGAAGTTCGCCGGAAGCTCGCCGGAAGAAGTCTTGACTTACAGACTTTGTAATAGCTTAGAAAATATCTTTAAATTCATAGTTAGCACATTAATTAGGGTTAGGATTAGGTGTTAATCCTATAACCCAAGTAGGGGCCAATTGGGCCCGAGTTCGGACTGGTTTAGGCCAAGTTTGGAGCCCAACTAGTGAGCTGAATTGGCCTAGGCGGTGGCATCGCCTAGATTGGGCGGTGGCACCGCCCAGCACCCTAGAGCTGGGCGGTGGCACTGCTTAACTGGGCGGTGGCACCGCCAGTCCACTGTCAGTGTCCGACACTGACAAGCGGTGGCACCGCCGGCCTCGAAAACCAAAGAGAATTCAAATTTTGGAGCCCAAATTTGAATCCTCTTGAGGCCTATAAATACCCCTCAAATCTCAGCTGAGATGACAACCTTTTGAAAAGCAATAGTTTGAGTTGAGAGCTTTAGAATAGTCTTTGCAAGCCTTGTTTTTCATATTGCTTAAGTGTTCACCTCCTCCCATCTTTTTGAAAAGAATTGTAAGAGTGTGAACCACTTATTAGGATCAAGAGCACTAAGAGAGGGGGGGTGAATTAGTGCAGCGGAAATCATTCAACGATAAGAAAATGTTCGAACGATAAAAACGATTTCGGTGTGAAAGCCGATTCTAAGATTACTTTAACTTAAGATCAAGCGAGATGACGTTAAAGTCAATCTATGAAGGCAGTTTGCAATTATGATGAAAACCAGAATATAAGCGCAAACTAAAATACGACGTTCGTACGAAGAAACTGATTTACGTCTAAATGATGATTCGTAAATCACTTGATTAGGCCAGATGCAGGTTAAGCAAGGATATAAAGGCAGTTTGCAGTTAAGATAGAAATCAAAACGTAAACGCAAACTGAAATATGATGATTAGACGAAAAAACAGATTTACGTCTAAACGCTGATTCGGAAAGTGCAAAGCTTGAAACCCGATCGTATATGCATAGAAAGCAGTAAGCTTTAGAGGAAGTTTGCAGTAAAGATAATATGCTCAAAGTAAATGCAAACCAAGATTTAGAGTGGTTCGGTCAATCTTGACCTACTCCACTTTTGGCTTCCTCCACCGACGAGGTCACCGACATCAACTAGAGGCCTTCCTTCAATAGACAAAGGCCAACCACCCTTTTACAGTTTCACTCCTTTTGACGGGCTTAGGAGACAACCCTTACAGAATTTTCTCTCCTCTCTTTACAACTCAGAACTTGGAAGAAAAGAGGGAGAAGAACTTTTGGCCTTTACAACAATTTTGAGCTCTACAAATCACTAAACAAGATCAAGATTTCGGTGTTAGTTCATGCTCTTTTAGTGCTGAATGGGTGGGGTATTTATAGGCCTCAACCCAGTTCAAATTTGGAGCTCAAAACTGTTAATTCCCGGAATTCCGGGATCAGGAGGTTGCACCTCCTGACTGGAGCGGTTGCACCGCCTGGCAGAGCTCGAAGACTGAGCCTCTGGGTGGTGCTTCCTCTTATCAGGGGTGGTTGCACCTCTTGCCAGAGCTCGAAGACCGAGCTCAGGTGGTTGCACCTCCTGACTGAGGCGGTTGCACCGCCTGGCAGAGCTCAAAGACTGAGCTCAAGTGGTGCCACCTCCTGTCAGGGGAGGTTGCACCGCCCAATCTCGCTCGGAGACTGAGCCCAGGCGGTGCCACCTCCTGGCTGGGGCGGTTGCACCACCCAGTCTCACTCGAAGACTTAGCCTAGGCGGTGCTACCACCTGGCCTGGGCGGTTGCACCTCCCACAGCAATCAAGGTCCGAATGGGTTGATCCATTCGGCCCAATTTGGGTTTTTTAGGGGCCCAATTGCCCCAAGATTAAGTTAATGGGATCACCTCCTATTTCCAACTTAATCATTGTGCTAACTACGATATTTTCTAAGACGTTTACTGTAACTTGCTCCAGTGCGTCAATCGCTTCTTCCGGCGAGCTTCCGGCGAACTTCCGTCGATCATCCGATGAACCCTCGGTGATGCTCCTACGGACTTCCAGCAAACTCCTAGACTTGCAACGATCCACTTGGCGAGTTCCGACGAGCTTCTTTGGCAAGCTTATGGACTTCTCGGATTTGTTCCCGCAGAACCTCCGATGACTGTCCGAACTTCCGTCGAACTCTCGAACTTCCAACGTGATCATTGTCTTGACTCCGGCGCAACTCCTACTACATGTCTTACTTTCATCGTAGTTAATCCTGCACATGTAAATAAAACTTTGATCGAGATAATTAATCCTAAGCAATTAACCAAGTTGTCTGGCATGTCATTGGTCCCTCGACGCTTCGTTCGATTCTTCGGCGCATCGTCCTTTCCTGCGGCCTATTGCCCAATCGGCCAGTTGGCTCCGCAACTCCGATATCCTTGGCACAATACCCGCTCTTCTTGGCCCGATGCCCGAGTCCACGGCCCGAAGCCTTCTGTCGATACGTCGATCGATCCACCGGCCCGACGTCCAATCTTCTGACATGTTCCTCCGGCACAACATGATTTTCCTGCTTTAATTGTCTCATCCTGATCGAGGCATCCTGCGTCACTCAAAACGCAGATTAAATCATAAACATATATCAAGTAGTTTCATCATCAAAATATGAGATTCAACAATCTCCCCCTTTTTGATGATGACAACCACTTGATGACGGAGTTAAACTTAACTCCCGAAGTTTAAACAAACTCCCCCTATCAATATGTCATATTGATAAAACCTTGAATTCAAATTGAATTCAAGTCATTACAATATTCATCATGAATACTTGCAACACGTCATCATGAACTTATGCATAAACTTATGTATAACATCATACTTCTCCCCCTTTGTCATCAACAAAAAGGAGAAGTACCACAATCAAGCGTTTGTGATATTGGTTCAACTCTTTGCATGAAAAACATAATATCAAGTTTTATCATCATGCAAGTTTGCTATTATCAAATATCAACATGTAAAATTGCGATGTAAGCTTTTGATATCATAACGCAAACATTTCAAGTGTTTATCAATTGTAGCATTTCATCACATGGTAAGATATCAACGCGTAAAATTACGATACAAGTTCTTGACATCTTAACACATGATGCAGACATGGCATAATGCAAATTTGGCAATCATAGCATCAGTGTTCATAGCATCAATTCATATATTTCTCCCCCTTTGTCGTCAACAAAAAGGAGAACGATATAAGCAAATTTTAAATATAAGTGCGATGCCATAAGCAGGTTCATATCATTTTTCAACAAAAAGTGATAAGATACCAAATATTAAAACATTTCAAGGAAAACATGACATGGAGATAGCTTTGAAAACTTCTTCCATTTTATTTGTTATTTTCTTTTTGCATGACGGAGGAAAGCTATTTCTGAGCTTACTCGAATGAAGTTAAAATCGATAAGATATTAAAGCATGCTTCATTTTTACAAGTATCAAGATATGTATCAAATCGTTGTACGTAAAAATGACTTCCTTTTTCAAGAAGGAATTTATAAGCAGGAATCATTTCATCAAATCCATTTCTCAAAACAAAATATTGTTCACATGATAAGTGTATAAGAGATGTATTTGCTGATTGATTTCATATGTCAAAAATTAATTATATGAATTAAACTTAATATGACATATGCTTATTAAGTCTAGAAGAGGATAATTCGAAAATCCAATTGTTAGGATACCAATAGTTAAGAGAATCCGAAAATGAAATTAACACTTTCATGCATTCGGACAAGGCTGTGCTATTGACTTTCAAATACAATCATGAGGACAAAACATGCTTATTATCATGAAAATTTTTGTATCCAAAGCACATAATTTCCAACCTGTTATTTGGGCATGTAATTGTGTAAAATCATCATGGCAATCGAGTGATTTGATCATTCAATCAAGAAAGTCCGAAAAACAAGTTTTAATAAGTTCAATCATTCGGACATATTTTTGCCATAGTTTTTCAAATACAAATATGAAGATAAGACATGCTCATCATCATGGTAGTACGATAGCAAGTTTACAATATACAAGCTAGCAAAAAATTTTCAACATTTTAAGACATGCAAGCTAGCAATTTTCTCTTTGAGATATGCACATTAGCAACTCTTTCTCCCCCTATGTCATTGGGAAAGAGAAGGGAAGACCCTTTACATTAATTTCTATATCATGACAAGGGAAGGTTTTAATCTTGTGCATCATTATATTTTCAAATTCGAACATGCAAACTCATTATTATATGATTCCAAATCATCATTCCTATTATTTCAATCATTGTTTCAATCATCTTTATAGCTTATCATGCATAATATGTCAAACCATCTAACATGATACAAACATTTATTTTCAAAATATTTATCACTTCATTTTGATCATGATACCAAACATTCATCATTTAGAGCATTCATGACATTAAATCAACATTTATAATACATCATTTTAGCAATAACTCATAGCATTTTAAATCATGATTCACATCATATGCAATACATTACATCATAATTAAAAAG
This sequence comes from Musa acuminata AAA Group, assembly GCF_036884655.1. Taxonomy (NCBI): domain Eukaryota; kingdom Viridiplantae; phylum Streptophyta; class Magnoliopsida; order Zingiberales; family Musaceae; genus Musa; species Musa acuminata. The sequence goes on from NC_088354.1 coordinate 27,410,065, forward strand.
CTCAAGTATTGCGTGCATCATTGCAAATCATAAATGTTTCATATCATGATGGTATCAATTTTGTTAAATTATATCCTACCATGCATGATCATAACCTTTCATTTGTATACATCAAAATAAATTAATGAATATTTCATGTATTCATATCATCACATAAGGAATATGAAGAAGAAAATAATTGGGTGATGAGATAAACCTTTCATGAATACAAAGAATTGCATAAAAATCATATCATGAATACAAGGAATACAGGTCACAATCTTACAAGAGAAAAATCATCATTCATTTTCAATTCATTCAATTTGACAAATCATGATCATGATTTTGATAAAACTCATTTCAAATTTAAATCATCAAAATCATTTTTATGGCTCACAAAATTTATAATATAAATAGATTCATGATTTCATTGATAATATATTTTTCCCCCTTTTTTAAGTGTTTCATCTTAAGTGATCGATTTCATGTTAGCATGCCTTTTCATTTATGTCAAATCAAAACATGCATCAATTTTTAAAGCCACTATTATTATCATGAAAATCGATAATCCATAATTATCAAGAATCATCATACATAATTTTAAAAATATATACTCATTAATCATAACTTCAAATTAAACATGATTTAATATACTCAAAGTCGAGAAATAACAATGGACATCAACGTGATACACATTATTACTTCTTAACCATGATTTCATATTTTCAATCAAAATCATTTTATTTGTTTATAAAATATGCAATATTATCATTTTCGAAATTACTAGCATGATCATAATTTTTTTTTCTTAAATATTAATTCTAAACTAAGAAAGAAAATACATCATGAAAGCATCAAGTAATTTCAAAATAAATTAGGGGGATTTCGATTACCTCATCATTGAAAGTGGTTAAGGCGTAGTTTGCCACCACACCTTTCTTGATTTTCTCCTCGTCTTCGGAGGAGCTTGATTCATCCCACTTTGTGTTCTTCTTCTTTGGCCTCTTCCTTCGTTCAAGTTTATTATTTATTTTAGATTTTTATTTAATAAACTTATTAAGATTTAGTGTTCGAAGTTCAAGTTCATCATTGTCCTCATCACTTGAGTCATCGCTCAAATGGTATTCATTTGTTCGGAGTTCCAAATCCTTCCTGTTCTTTGGAAGGTGATTTTGTTCATCATGTTCATCATGTGCATTGTGCACCATTTCATATGTCATCAATGAACCAATTAGTTCTTCAAGTGGTAAGTTATTTAGGTTTTTAGCTTCTTGTATTGCAGTTACTTTTGAATCCCACTTCTTAGAAAGAGAACGCAAAATCTTGTTTACGAGTTCAAAATCCGAAAAATATTTTCCAAGAGCTCTTAAACTATTAACGACATCCGTCAAACGGGTGTACATGTCGCCTATAGTCTCGCTTGGTTGCATTCGAAAAAGCTCAAAATCATGCAATAAAATGTTAACTTTCGAGTATTTGACTCTACTAGTTCCCTCGTGCGTGATTTCAAGTGTTCGCCAAATGTCAAAAGCCGTTTCGCACGTAGAAATCCGATTGAACTCATTTTTGTCCAAAGCGCAAAATAAGGCATTCATAGCCTTTGCGTTTAAAAAAAAATACTTCTTCTCCAAATCCGACCATTCGTTCATCGGTTTAGAGGGAAGTTAAAAACCGTTTTCAACGATATTCCATAAATCCAAATTCATAGAAATCAAGAAAACTCCCATTCGAGTTTTTCAATAAGTGTAGTCCAATCCGTTAAACAACGGTGGACGAACAACTGATAAGCCCTCTTGAAAGCCATGAAGAGCCATTTCTCTCAGGTGTAAATCCGAAATGAGAAATACCGGGCTCTGATACCAATTGTTAGGATCAAGAGCACTAAGAGGGGGGGGTGAATTAGTGCAGCGGAAATCTTTCAACGATAAGAAAACGTTCGAACGATAAAAATGATTTCGGTGTGAAAGCTGATTCTAAGATTACTTTAACTTAAGATCAAGCGAGATGACATTAAAGTCAATCTATGAAGGCAGTGTGCAGTCATGATGAAAACCAGAATATAAGCGCAAACTGAAATACGACGTTCGTACGAAGAAACTGATTTACGTCTAAATGATGATTCGTAAATCACTTGATTAGGCGAGATGTAGGTTAAACAAGGATATAAAGGCAGTTTGCAGTTAAGATAGAAATCAAAACGTAAACGCAAACTGAAATATGATGATCGTGCGAAAAAATAGATTTACGTCTAAACGCTGATTCGGAAAGTGCAAAGCTTGAAACCCGATCGTATATGCGTAGAAAGCAGTAAGCTTTAGAGGAAGTTTGCAGTAAAGATAATATGCTCAAAGTAAATGCAAACCGAGATTTGGAGTGGTTCGGTCAATCTTGACCTACTCCACTTTTGGCTTCCTCCACCGACGAGGTCACCGACGTCAACTAGAGGCCATCCTTCAATAGGCGAAGGCCAACCACCCTTTTACAGTTTCACTCCTTTTGACGGGCTTAGGAGACAACCCTTACCGAATTTCTCTCCTCTCTTTACAACTCAGAACTTGGAAGAAAAGAGGGAGAAGAACTTTTGGTATTTACAACAATTTTGAGCTCTACAAATCACTGAACAAGATCAAGATTTCGGTGTTAGTTCATGTTCTTTCAGTGCTGAATAGGTGGGGTATTTATAAGCCCCAACCCAGTTCAAATTTGGAGCTCAAAACTGTCAATTCCCGGAATTCCGGGATCAGGCGGTTGCACCTCCTGACTGGAGCGGTTGCACTGCCTGGTAGAGCTCGAAGACTGAGCCTCTGGGCGGTGCCACCACTTTTCAAGGGCGGTTGCACCTCTTGCCAGAGCTCAAAGACCGAGCTCAAGCGGTTGCACCTCTTGACTGAGGCGGTTGCACCGCCTTGTCACGGACAAATTTCTCAACAAGATGTTGGATGTAATGCTTATGTGTGTCCGTGTCTTTTGGCATGTTCATGCCCTGTACAGAATGTAAAGGGGCGGCCGAAGGCTTATAAGTCCCATTTTAGTTGGGTTGGTGGCCTCTTTAGGCTTGTAAATAAAGGTTGTGTCATGTGGACACGTGAGAGAGCTTTTCGGTCTGTAATGGACCATTTTACCCTTTGTTGTGCCACTGTTCAGAGCTTGTAAAGTCTGTTTGTAATTTGCATTGTCTATGAAGTGTTTTTCGGACATGTTTGCTTGTGGATCCCAATTGAGGCGTTCTCTTTTGCCTGTTCTCTCTTTTGTTGGTCCTAAGGGACAATGGGAGTCTTCGGGGAGGCTGACCTTTGCGGACGGACACGCAAGGGTGCCGCACGACTTAGGCAAAACCAGCTAAGTCCGTGTCATATGGTATCAGAGCGGGACAAGCACTCATAGAAACACTTAGCATGCAAACGTGGGGGACCTAGCGGGGCTGCGTTGAGGGCAGTCAGCACACGCGCGACCGTTTGGGGGAAAACGGGCATGGAGATGTAGGGAAAAGAGTCGCTCAGAGGAGCGGGCATCTAACATTGGCATTCAGAGGAATGGCCAACCCTTCGCGCAAGAGGCACCACGAGAACAGACAAGCTTGGAAGAATTTGGAGCGCACAAAGGTTGGGGTGGCTGAGTTTGAGCTATGGCTCAACGTTGACAACTATACTTGATGGTGCTCTAGGCAAGTGAGGCGCTTGGCAAGAATGAGACCATCCAAGGTGGAATGAGTTGCTCAACGACCAAAAGAGTTATGCAAAGCTCACAGAGGTGAGAGGAATTGCTAACTCGAAGAATTTGGTACTCATGCATGGGCTTGTATGCGGACGACGGAATGTTCGTGGCCATCCCAAGGCGGCCGAGACTCAGCACCATGGAGCATTGAAACTTTCTCTTCGGCATGTGAAGGATACGTCCGTAGGAGGCTGAAGTGTGCAACGAGTTCAGCATGTTGCTAGACCTTGAGGGGTGCAGTGGTGGCTGTATTGACGGGGAGTCGCAATCTAGCAAGTGCGTTTGCAGGAGGCAGAACAATGCACAGTTTGTTTAGCAGATCGGAGTAGTTCAAGGGGATGGTGGTCTCCGAAACGAAGAGAGATGTTTCTCCAATGGGACAGTTATCCAGGAGGGATAAGTTCCGGCTCTCCAGAGGGAGAATCCTGTGAGACGGACCTCACAAGTTGAGGAGGAGTACCTCAACAAACAACAACTCCACGAAGCTCGATGGACTGAGCAAGCAGCAAGGAGTTGTCGCATGATCTCGCTCGAGAGAATGCATTGGTGGATGCATTGCGAGATCAAGTGGGGGAGCGACCTTAAGCAACTTAAATGAAGGCACACTTGGAGTCGATGTGGAGATCAGACTCAAGGGAGGGCTGACCCGTGGAATGGTGGGCGCGAGGGCCACCATCGACTCAATGCAGAAACGAGGAGCGGAGCAACTTGGGTGTAACTTGGCGAAGTACCCAAGCCGCATGGAGGAAGCCAGCATAGAAGTTGGAACATGGAGCAGAGGCACAGTGCTTTCCTTAGACAGAGGTCAAGGACATGAACTCTTGCAGAGGCAAGAATGGGATCATGTTGTTCCATGGGTCTTTCATTCTGACGGAGCGGACTCATCTTGCATGGTGCCAAAGACGAAGGGAGCTTCGGGGCACATGCACCTTATCTCGGAGGAGCATTTGATGAAGGAACTAAGGCGACTCAATTTACGGAGGCGAAGTTGAGTTCAGAAGGCCTTAGCATGGGGCAAGAGGACGCAGAGGCGGGTACTCTTGAAGAATATGCCACAGTGTTGCCATTCGAGTTGCTAGGAAGGAAGCGGTGCGCAGCAGAGATTGTGCTGGTAGGGGCAGAGGCCCAGGATCCAGGCAATGGTGCACAAATTACAGCGAAGTCGGCGGACTTCGGGAGCTACTAGGCGACGGACTGTCCTAGAGCGGTGCTTCATCTAGGTGTGACCCACGAGTGGGTGGATGAAGATCGATTGTCAAAGGAGCGAACAAAATCGAAGGTGGAAGAGACCCGGCGATGTATTGGCAGAGGCCACACATGGAGGGTTCACAATTCGAGTTTATTCCCCAAGGATCAGAATGCAATGGAGATGTCACCAGGAGGCGACATGGTGCAGCGGATCGTGGTGGAACAGTTCGTGGCAATGCGATACACACAACTCGTCCCGTGAGGGATATGATCATATGGAGGTATGATCGGGAGCTACTGGGAGCTCCGCTTTGGTGAACAACACGACGGCAAGAAGGGCTATGGATTCAAGGAGTGAAGGCCATGGTACCGCAGAGGCGGGTCTTCCGGGCGTGCACCGAATTTTGCATCGGATGAAAACCTTGGTCATCAGCATATGGGGGCTGGGTTCCACCAAGGGAAAAGTTCGAATGCAAGTACCAGTGAGTTCCATGGGAGGGACTTGATCATGCAGAGGTATGATCGAAGCAGCTGGAGAGTTGGACTGCTCCAGAGCTCATATTCGCTTAAGGGAGCCCGGCAAGTCAGAGGACAAGGCCGAGTAAGCGAACGTTGCTACCAAGGAAGCTATGGAGAACAGAATCGGTGCAAACCCTACAATGCGATGGCAGAGGCCATGCATGGGAGTGCAGTCTGTCTTTCCATCGACCAGAAGGAGCTGCTTGGAGAACACAGAGGTGTTGAAGCAAGGGGTCGAAAGGGGCGAGGAAGCGACGACGAGTCCAGAGGGACTTAGCTACCCAAAATCAAGCATCAGTTAGAATGGAGGTGGACTCAAAGGAGTGCCACGGAGACATCTCTACTGATCGTGAAGAAAAGGGATTCAGATGCGAGGCGACGGATAGTAGGGCCATGGGCATGGCAGCGCCATGGTACCGTAGAGGCGGGACTTCCGTGCAAGTCATTGATCCCTTGCTCTCACGGAGGGAGAGCGTTTGGTCGTGAAAGGGGCCGAGGAGGTGGAGCATGCAGAGGCAATCTCCAAGTACCGGGACAAGGCTGAAGGGCAGAGGCCGAGGAACTTCGTAAGACCGGTGTCAGTGTGCTTCTCATCAAGACAGCCGTAAGTGAAGGACTTCGGGTCATGCAAGAGTGCACGACCAAGGAACGAAGCAGGCAGTACGCGGTGCTGTACCTTTGCTACTCAGTGGAGTAGGCGGCAGGGTTGATGGAGAAGACGGTACAATCCCAGAGGCGACCTCATCTATCAGAGAATTACTCCAAGTTGGGGTGAAAACTTCCCGCATTCCAGAAGTTCGATGGCATTGAGAAGGTGAATCACAGTAACTAACTCAATGCAAGGAGTGCAAACACTTCATGTGCTTCAGAAGTGTGAGCAAAGAGCAGGCGAAGGTCAGTAACCAGCTCGATGCATGAAGTACAACCTCGAGGAGGCGGGCGAAGTCAAGTAACCTTTGCCTTCTCAACTCTTAAGAGAATGGGCGAAACCGAGTACCCCAGTTCTCTTATCTATCCAGCAGAGGAGCTCTGCACAAGTTCAAAGACCCTTCGAAGATAATGGAAGACAATAGTTGTCAAATCCTCACCAACGGTGATCAGTGCTACTGAGAGTAGATTGTCCGCCTCATTTCCCAACGAAATGCCAATCGAAAGCGGAAGTGATGCGAACCTACTTGGATGCGACAACTAACTGAAAGAAGAGTCAATGAGCAGATTTTGTGGAGGAAGGACCCAAAACTTTAGAAGTTTGCGAGGCGATGCTCGTTAAAGCTCCAACAAGCATCCACCCAGTTCAAGCAGCATGTGGAAATTTTGAGAAACTGGCGCAGTAAGAATGGTCTTTTCCTTCATTTGGTGGATCCGCAGGAATCAACGAGGATTAACACAACTCAGCCAACCCCACACCAGAGTCAAAGTCATTGGTGAGTTGAAGCAGCATGGCGGATCAAAGGTTCGACTACTCAGAAACAGCAGCGGAGAGCAGCTGGGAGCCAAGAGGCTCATTGCAGCTGGAGCAGAAGATTGAAGACTCAGCAAAAGGCGAAGAGTTCCAGTGTTCACAAAGGCTTCGACGAGGACGTCGAAGGGATAAGTGGGGGAGAATGTCACGGACAAATTTCTCAACAAGATGTTGGATGTAATGCTTATGTGTGTCCGTGTCTTTTGGCATGTTCATGCCCTGTACAGAATGTAATGGGGCGGCCGAAGGCTTATAAGTCTCATTTTAGTTGGGTTGGTGGCCTCTTTAGGCTTGTAAATAAAGGTTGTGTCATGTGGACACGTGAGAGAGCTTTTCGGTCTGTAATGGACCATTTTACCCTTTGTTGTGCCACTGTTCAGAGCTTGTAAAGTCTGTTTGTAATTTGCATTGTCTATGAAGTGTTTTTCGGACATGTTTGCTTGTGGATCCCAATTGAGGCGTTCTCTTTTGCCTGTTCTCTCTTTTGTTGGTCCTAAGGGACAATGGGAGTCTTCGGGGAGGCTGACCTTTGCGGACGGACACGCAAGGGTGCCGCACGACTTAGGCAAAACCAGCTAAGTCCGTGTCAGCCTGGCAGAGCTCGAAGACTGAGCTCAAGCGGTGCCACCTCCTGTTAGGGGAGGTTGCACCGCCCAGTCTCGCTCGGAGACTGAGCCCAGGCGGTGCCACCTCCTGGCTGGGGCGGTGGCACCGCCCAGTCTCACTCGGAGACTTAGCCTAGGCGGTGCTACCTCCTGGCCTGGGCGGTTGCACCTCCCACAACAATTAGGGTCCGAATGGGTTGATCCATTCGGCCCAATTTGGGTTTTTTAGGGGCCCAATTGCCCCAAGATTAAGTTAATGGGATCACCTCCCATTTCTAACTTAATCATTGTGCTAACTACGATATTTTCTAAGACGTTTACTGCAACTTGCTCTGGTGAGTCAATCGCTTCTTCCGGTGAGCTTCCGGCGAACTTCCGTCGATCATCCGATGAACTCTCGGTGATGCTCCTGCAGACTTCCGGCAAACTCCTGGACTTGCGACGATCCACTTGGCGAGTTCCGACGAGCTTCTTTGGCAAGCTTATGGACTTCTCGGATTTGTTCCCGTAGAACCTCCGACGATTGTCCGAACTTCCGTCGAACTCTCGAACTCTCGAACTCCCAATGTGATCATTGTCTTGACTCCGGCGCAACTCCTACTGCATGTCTTACTTTTATCGTAGTTAATCCTGCACATGTAAACAAAACTTCGATCGAGACAATTAATCCTAAGCAATTAACCAAGTTGTCCGGCATGTCATTGGTCCCTCGATGCTTCGTCCGATTCTTCGGCGCATCGTCCTTTCCTGCGGCCTATTGCCCAATCGGCCAGTTGGCTCCGCAACTCCGATATCCTTGGCACAATACCCACTCTTCTTGGCCCGATGCCCGAGTCCACGGCCCGAAACCTTCTATCGATACGTCGACCGATCCACCAGCCCGACATCCAATCTTCTGACATGTTCCTCCGGCACAACATGATTTTCCTGCTTTAATTGTCTCATCCTGATCGAGGCATCCTGCGTCACTCAAAATGCAGATTAAATTATAAACATATATCAAGTAGTTTCATCATCAAAATACGAGATTCAACACCACTTATAAAGGTTGTAAGAGGGGTATTAGTCCTTCCCCTACAAGAAATTTGCTAGTGGAAGTTGTAAGCCTCTTCAAAGATGGCTTCGCAAGTGGATGTAGGTCATTTTGACCGAACCACTTTAAATGCTACTGCGTTATCTAGTTTGCATCCTGCTCTTGCCATTTACATACTGTAAACTTCTCTACTTAGTTACTACGCTTCCATACGTTTCTAAGTTATCAAGCTTCTAAAATCGGTTTCCATTGATATTGCTTTTCATCGTACGAAAGATTTCTTCAAAATCGAAGTTTTAATCCGCTGCACTAATTCACCCCCCGTCTTAGTGCCGCTCCAATCCTAACAATTGGTATCAGAGCCTGGTATTTCTCATTTCGGATTTACACCCGAGAGAAATGGCTCTTCATGGCTTTCAAGAGAGCTTATCAGTTTTTTGTCCACTGTTGTTTAACGGATTGGACTACACTTATTGGAAAACTCGAATGAGAGTTTTCTTGATTTCTATGAATTTGGATTTATGGAATATTATTGAAAATGGTTTTCAACTTCCCTCTAAACCGATAAACGAATGGCCGGATTTTGCACTTTAAACGCAAAGGCTATGAATGCCTTATTTTGCACTTTGGACAAAAATGAGTTCAATCGGATTTCTACGTGCGAAACGACTTTTGATATTTGGCGAACACTTGAAATCACGTACGAGGGAACTAGTAGAGTCAAAGACTCAAAAGTTAACATTTTATTGCATGATTTTGAGCTTTTTCAAATGCAATCAAGCGAGACTATAGGCGACATGTACACCCGTTTCACGGATGTCATCAATAATCTAAGGGTTCTTGGTAAATCTTTTTCGAATTTTGATCTCGTAAGCAAGATCTTAAGATCCCTTCCAAAAAGGTGGGATCCTAAAATAACCGCAATACAAGAAACAAAAGATTTAAATATTTTTCCACTTGAAGAACTAGTTGGTTCGTTGATAACATATGAAATGATGCACAATACACATGATGAACATGATGAACAAAATCACCTTCCAAAGAACAGGAAGGATTTGGAACTCTAGACAAATGAATACCACTTGAGCGATGACTCAAGTGATGAGGACAATGATGAACTTGAACTTCGAACACTAAATCTTAATAAGTTTATTAAATAAAAATCTAAAATAAACAATGAACTTGAACGGAGGAAGAGGCCAAAGAAGAGGAAGGCAACCAAGGATGAATCAAGAACTTCCAAAGGTGAAACGGCGAATTGGGCTTTGACGGGCTTCGACTACAAGGTAAGTAACTCAACTCTCTTGAATTATTTTGAAATTACTTAAAGCCCTTCATGAGTGCTTAATTTAGATAGTAGGAATAGGAAATAAAAAATTGTTTTTTAAAAATTATATCATATTTTTCTTTGTAGCATCTTTGAAAAATTAAAAAAATTTGATCATGAAAAGTATATTGCAAAGGTTTCATGCATGTTATGTTTTGAAATGTTGAATGATGTATGCAACATTATGGATGATAGTTATATGATATGTGATAATGCTTATGATTAATCCATGCATGTGTATTTTGATGATTTTATGTCATGCATGAGTTTTTGAAGTAAATGTTGATTTGATACTCTCATTTTGGATTAACATGTTTTTGGTTTAATCATTTTTATGACGAATTAAGATGACAATCTCATGACATATTAAGATGACATAGTGCATGTACATCTATGTATGAATTTCTTGATAGTCTTTTGATGATAGATGTGATATCATGATGTTTTATTTTTGATGTGTTTGGTCTTGACGGCTTTATGACGAAACTTATGTTTTAACTTTAAATGATGATACAATGTTTTCATAAAAAGACTTAAACACCCTCACATGAAATCAATTGTATGAAATGGAAATGAATTTTATATCCTATTGAGATTAATGAATTTATTTTACCAATCTTGTGAATCTCATGAAAATAAACATGATGAATATTTTGAAAATAAATGAGTGTATCATGCATTTGGTCTTAATGATTTCTCTTGAACATACTTTTTGAAATCATACTTGATAATGAATATCAAGATATTAAAAGGATGTTATCATGGAATCATGCTTGATAATTTATTTTATGAAATTTACCTTTCTATCTTGAATGTTGACATTTTTTTTTAAAGCAAAGGCATGCTCATAAGAAGCAAATCACATGAATAGAAATTTATAAAAATGAAATGTAATCCTCTATCTTATCGATTTTTCAATAAATCTATGCTTGTCATATATGAATTTATTGAATGTAATTTTGAGGATGATTTCAGATTTGACAAATGCTTGATTCGTATTTACGACATAAGATACATTTTAAATATGAATCATGCTTCAATTATGTTAAATGCTTCAATCATTTTCTATCTCTAGAGTTCTCAATTTTGATGAAATACAAGTGATAAATTCATTTATGATATCTTGTAAATCACTTGAATTATGAATGAGTTTTTTTTTATGATGTGTTAAAAGAATCACTTAAAAAGAAAATGCTTTTCCCATCTTATCGAGATTAATGATTTCATGATATTGTGTGAATCTCGAAATTGATTTTGATGAAATAGTAATAACATGTTATGAATCTCAAAAATGATAATTTGATTATGATTTTTTTTGTATAACTTGTCTTTTGATTTCTTAGAATTCAATGAAGTGTCATATTGATATCTTGATACTTGGAATATTTTAAAATATGATCTTGATAAGAATGTTTCAAGTTGCTCTTTGTGCTATATCTTTTCAAATGAATCATGAGCCTTGATATCATATATTTCATAATATAGAAATAACAAGATTTCTTTGCCTTGTATGTCTTGTGTGATGATTGTACATCAATTTGCTTTATTATGAATTATATGAATCTTGATCGTGAACTTGTTAAGAAGAATTTTAATGAACCATGAATCATATCTTTGGTATTCACGAATTGATCCTTATTGATATCTTTTAAGAATTCTTTGCATATTTGGCTTGTTGAATGGTTGAAATTTTTAGCCATTAAGTTCTCCCTTCTTTTCGATAATGATAAAGGGGGAGTTAGTTTACTAGCCTGCATATTTCAAAAGAAGAAAAATTTGCTAGCTCAATCATTTCATTGAAAGAACTTGCTATCATGAACACTACCAATGAATTACAAATCTTGCAATATAAAGAGAAGCAAAGAATTGCTATTTCGAAAGAAGCAAAAAATGCAAAACTTAGAAAACTTGCAATATAATTGCTCTTGCCATGCTTTGTATCAAAAATAGGTTGATATCCTTAAAAGCATCGCATTAAAGTTTTTAGTGTATCGCAATGTATCACATGTATCACAAATTGAAAATTTTGAGACTATTATCATATTATGTTTAACAATTGATATCTTTCATTGATATGATAAATTATCATCTCATGATATATCGCATAATTATATCATGCTTTGCGATTGTATCATGTGATCTTTGCTGAATTTTCACATTGATATCCTTTATGACATGATTTCTTTGCATTATTGTCTTGTATGCTTCATGTGATAATATGAATACATGAAACACTTATGATATGATTTTTATACAATTCCGTGTATTCATAAAATATTTATCTCATCACCCAATAACTCTTCTTGATATTCCTTATGAGATGAAATGAAATAATACATGAAATACAAATGAGAAGTCAATGATCATGCATGATAGGATGTAATGAATTTTGACATTTAGATACCATCATTTGAATAGCTATGATCATGTTGCCAAAATGATATATCATGAATGCTTGAATATCATGTTTAATATGCTCATAATGATGATTTGGTATCGTGCATAAAAAAAAAAATGTAATGTAATGTTAATGAATTTATGTATTGAAACTATAATGATGCACAAAGAAGAATGATTACTTACCTTTGTCATGATTTAGAAATTGATGTAAAGGGTTTTTCCCTTCTTTTTGACAATGACAAAGGGGGAGATAGATTGCTAGCACAATTCAAGAAAAAAATAAAAATTGTACTTCTCAAAAGAGAAGAAATTGCTATCTTGAACATCACCGAGAATTGCTAGCTTGAAACATCAAGAAAATGCAAAAATGTGCTATCGTGCCTATCTCAAGAAAAGCAAATATGCCACCTTGCATATATTTGAATTTGCTAGCTTATAACACTTGCATATTTCAAGAAGCAAGAGTTGCTTTCTTGAACATCTCTAAATTGCTAGCTTGCAAGTTTTAAAACATTGTAAAATTGCTAGATTACATGATAATAAAAATTTAATATTATGTTTTTCATGCAATGAGTTGAACCCATATAACAAACACTTGATTGTGGTACTTCTCCTTTTTGTTGATGACAAAGGGGGAGAAGTATGTTGATGACATGACATGTGATGCATAAGTTTATGCATATGTTCATGATGATGTGTTGCAAGTATTCATGATGAATATTGCAATAACTTGAATTCTGTTTGAATTCAAGGTTCTATCAATATGGCATATTAATAGGGGGAGTTTGTTTAAACTCCGGGAGTTAAGGTTAACTCCGTCATCAAGTGGTTGTCATCATCAAAAAGGGGGAGATTGTTGAATCTCGTATTTTGATGATGAAACCACTTGATATGTGTTTATAATTTAAACTACATTTTGAGTGATGCAGGTCTACTCGATCAGGATTAGACAATTAACGCAGGAGGAATTGACGTTGCGTCGGAAGAGATCATGTCAGGATATTGGATGGCTAAACGCTTCGGACATCGGGCATCGGGCCAAGGAGAGCGGAATTGCGCCAAAGATATCGGGGTTGCGGAGGTCAACCGCCGATTGGGCAGTAAGCCGCAAGAGAAGACGATGCGCTGAAGAATCAGGCGAAGCACCAACCAATGACGTGCCGGGCAATAGAATATCAATTCGCGTTGTAATAATTGTCTTGATCGGAGTAGAGTTTTTGCTTGTGTGTGCAGGATTAACTACGATAACGATGAAGACATAAAGCAAAACAAAGTGTCGGAGTCAAGCACGAAGGATTCGTTGCGAGTTCGAGAGTTCGACGGAAGTCCGAAGGTTCGTCGAGAATGCTGCCGGAACTAGCCAAGAATAAGTAGGGAGCTTGCCGAAGGGTTTTTCGGAAGCTCACCGAAAGGTTCGTTGGAAGTTCGCGGAGCTCGCCGAGAAAGATCGAAGCTGGCCGAAGAAGCTCGTTGGAACTCGCCAAGATCAAATCGTGAAGTCTAGGAGCTTGCTGGGAGTCCGCAGAATGGTTTCCAAGAGTTTATCGGAAGAACGTCGAAAGTTCGCTGGAAGCTCGCCGGAAGAAGTCTTGATTTATGGACTTTGTAATAGCTTAGAAAATGTCTTTAAATTCATAGTTAGCACATTAATTAGGGTTAAGATTAGGTGTTAATCCTATAACCCAAGTAGGGGCCAATTGGGCCCGAGTTCGGATTGGTTTGGGCCAAGTTTGGAGCCCAACCAGTGAGCTGAATTGGCCTAGGCGGTGGCACCGCCAAGACTGGGCGGTGGCACCGCCAGTCCACTGTCAGTGTCAGACACTGACAGGCGGTGGCACCGCCGGCCACGAAAACAAAAGAGAATTCAAATTTTGGAGCCCAAATTTGAATCCTCTTGAGGCCTATAAATACCCCTCAAATTTCAGCTGAGATGACAACCTTTTGAAAAGCAATAGTTTGAGTTGAGAGCTTTAGAATTGTCTTTGCAAGCCTTGTTTTTCATATTGCTTAAGTGTTCACCTCCTCCCATCTTGTTGAAAAGAATTGTAAGAGTGTGAACCACTTATAAAGGTTGTAAGAGGGGTATTAGTCCTTCCCCTACAAGAAATTTGCTAGTGAAAGTTGGAAGCCTCTTCAAAGAAGGCTTCGCAAGTGGATGTAGGTCATTTTGACCGAACCACTTTAAAAGCTGCTGCGTTATCTGGTTTGCATCCTACTCTTGCCATTTACATACTACAAACTTCTCTACTTAGTTACTAGGCTTCCATACGTTTCTAAGTTATCAAGCTTCTAAAATAGGTTTCCATTGATATTGCTTTTCATCGTATTAAAGATTTCTTCAAAACCGAAGTTTTAATCCGCTGCACTAATTCACCCCCCCCTCTTAGTGCAGCTCCGATCCTAACAGTACCGAGACAAGGTTGAAGGGCAGAGGCTAAGGAACTTCGTAACACCTGTGTCAATGAGCTTCTCATCAAGATAGCCGAAAGTGAAGGACTTCGGGTCATGCTAGAGTGCATAACCAAGGAACGAAGCAGGCAGTACGCGGTGTTGTACCTTTGCTACTCAATAGAGTAGGCGGTAGGGTTGATGGAGAAGACGGTACAATCCCAGAGGCGACCAAACCTATGAGAGAATTACTCCAAGTTGGGGTGAAAACTTCCTGCATTCCAGAAGTTCGATGGCATTGAGAAGGTGAATCACAGTAACTAACTCAACGCAAGGAGTGCAAACACTTCTAGTGCTTCAGAAGTGTGAGCAAAGAGCAGGCGAAGGCTAGTAACCAGCTCGATGCATGGAGTACAACCTCGAGGAGGCGGGCGAAGTCAAGTAACCTTTGCCTTCTCAACTCTTAAGAGAATGGGCGAAACCGAGTACCCCAATTCTCTTATATATCTAGCAGAGGAGCTCTGCACAAGTTCAAAGACCCTTTGAAGACAATGGAAGACAATAGTTGTCAAATCCTCACCAACGGTGATCAGTGCTACTGAGAGTAGATTGTCTGCTTCATTTCCCAACGAAATGCCAATCGAAAGCGGAAGTGATGCGAACCTACTTGGATGTGAAAACTAAGTGAAAGAAGAGTCAATGAGCAAATTTTATGGAGGAATGACCCAAAACTTCATAAGTTTACGAGACGATGCTCGTTAAAGCTTCAACAAGCATCCACCCAGTTCAACAGCATGAGGCATTTGAGAGACTGGCGTAGTAAGGATGGTCTTTTCCTTCATCTGGGGGATCCGCAGGAATCAACAAGGATCAACACAACTCAGCCAACCCCACACTAGAGTCAGAGTCATTGGTGAGTTGAAGCAGCATGGCGGATCAAAGGTTTGACTACTCAAAAACAACAGCGGAGAGCAACTGGGAGCCAAGAGGCGCATTGTAGCTGGAGCAGAAGATTGAAGACTCAGCAAAGGCGAGGAGTTGCAGTGTCGACAAAGGCTTCAACGAGGACGTCGAAGGAATAAGTGGGGGAGAATGTCACGGACAAACTTCTAAACAAGATGTTTGATGTAATGCTTATGTATGTCCATGTCTTTTGGCATGTTCATGCCTTGTACAGCATGTAGAGGGGTGGCCGAAGGCTTAATAGTCCCATTTTAGTTGGGTTGGTGGCCTCTTTAAGCTTGTAAATAAAGGTTGTGTCATGTGGACACGTGCGAGAGATTTTCGGTCTGTAATGGATCAATTTACCCTTTGTTGTGCCACTATTCAGAGCTTGTAAAGTCTGTTTGTAATTTGCATTGTCTATGAAGTGTTTTTCGGAGATGTTTGCTTGTGGATCCCGATTGAGACATTCTCTCTAACCCGTTCTCTCTTTTGTTCGTCTTAAGGGACAATGAGAGGCTTCGGGGAGGATGACCTTTACGGACGGACACGCAAGGGCGCCGCATGACTTAGGAAAAACCAGCTAAGTCCATGACAAAGCGGTGCCACCGCTTGACCTGGGCGGTTGCACCACCTAGCTTTCTTGGGAGACCATCTCCTAGGCGGTGCCACCGCCGACCGTGGCAGTGCCACCGCCTAGCAGGAATTCTGGTCCAAATGGGTTGATCCATTCGGCCCAATTTGGGTTTATCAAGGGCCCAATTGCCCCCAGATTAAGTTAATGGGATCACCTCCCATTCCTAACTTAATCTTCATGCTAACTATGATATTTCTTAAGACATTTACTGTAACTTGCTCCGGTGCGTCAATCGCTTCTTCCGGCGAGCTTCCGGTGAACTTCCGGCAAACATCCGATGAACCTTCGGTGATGCTCCGACGGACTTCCGGCAAACTCCTGGACTTGCGACGATCCACTCGGCGAGTTCCAACGAGCTTCTTTAGCAAGCTCCTAGACTTCTCAGATTAATTCCCGTAGAACCTCCGACGACCGTCCAGACTTCCGTCGAACTCTCAAACTCCCAACGTGATCATGGTCTTGACTCCGACGTAACTCCTGCTGTTAGAGCTAGCCCCAAGAAATTTACCGAAGGGTAATTTTGGCAACCCAACAAAGACAATAATGTGAAAATATAAAAGCGACAAGAACACCAGATTTACGTGGTTCGGTCAATTAACCTTGACCAACATCCACGGACGAAAGAGGAGCAAATCACTACTATAAAAGAGAATATTACAAATGCCTTAGGAAGATGTTCCTGTTAGGATCAAGAGCACTAAGAGGGCGGGGGGGTGAATTAGTGCAGCGGAAATCTTTCAACGATAAAAAACGTTCGAACGATAAAAACGATTTCGGTGTGAAAGCCGATTCTAAGATTACTTTAACTTAAGATCATGCAAGATGACGTTAAAGTTAATCTATGAAGGCAGTTTGCAGTTATGATGAAAATCAAAATATAAGCGCAAACTGAAATACGATGTTCGTACGATAAAATCAATTTCGGTGTGAAATCGATTCGTAAACCACTTTAACTTGAGATGAAGCGAGATGCAGTTAAAGCAAAGATATAAAGGCAGTTTGCAGTTATGATGGAAATCAAAACGTAAGCGCAAACTGAAATATGATGTTCGTACGATAAAACTGATTTACGTCTAAACGCCGATTCGGAAAGCACTGAACTTTGAAACATGTTCGTAAAATCACAAAAGGCAGTAAGCTATTGAGAAGGTTTGCAATAAAGATAAGATGCTCAAAGTAAATGGAAACCGAGATTTAGAGTGGTTCGGTCAATCTTGACCTACTCCACTTTTGGCTTCCTCCACCGACGAGGTCACCGACGTCAACTAGAGGCCTTCCTTCAATAGGCGAAGGCCAACCACCCTTTTACAGTTTCACTCCTTTTGACGGGCTTAGGAGACAACCCTTATAAAATTTTCTCTCCTCTCTTTAAAGCTCAGAACTTGGAAGAAAAGAGAGAGAAGAACTTTTGGCCTTTACAATAATTTTGAGCTCTAAAAATCACAGAACAAGATCAAGATTTCGGTGTATGTTCAGTGCTCTTTCAGTGCTGAATGGGTGGGGTATTTATAGGCCCTAACCCAGTTCAAATTTGGAGCTCAAAACTGTCAATTCCCGGAATTTCGGGATCTAGCGGTTGCACCTCCTGACTGGAGCGGTTGCACCGCCTTGTAGAGCTCGAAGACTGAGCCTCTGGGCAGTGCCACCTCCTATCAAGGGCGGTTGCACCTCCTGCCAGAGCTCGAAGACCGAGCTCAGGTGGTGCCACCTCCTGTCAGGGGAGGTTGCACCGCCTAGTCTCACTCGGAGACTGAGCCCAGGCGGTGCCACCTCCTGGCTGGGGTGGTTGCACCGCCCAGTCTCCCTCGGAGACTCAGCCCAGGCGGTGCCACCTCCTGGCTTGGGCGGTTCAACCGCCTGGCAGAAATCAGGGTCCGAATGGGTTGATCCATTTGGCCCAATTTGGGTTTTTCAGGGGCCCAATTGCCCCAAGATTAAGTTAATGGGATCATCTCCCATTACCAACTTAATCATTGTGATAACTACGATATTCCCTAAGACATTTACTGCAACTTGCTCCGGTGTGTCAATCGCTTCTTCCGGGGAGCTTCCGGCGAACTTCCGTCGATCATCCGATGAACCCTCGATGATGATCCTACGGACTTCCAAAAAACTCCTAGACTTGCGACGATCCACTTGGCGAGTTCCGACGAGCTTCTTTGGCAAGCTCCTGGACTTCTCGGATTTGTTCCCGCAGAACCTCCGACGACTATCCGAACTTCCGTCGAACTCTCGAACTCCCAACGTGATCATTGTCTTGACTCTGGCGCAACTCCTGCTGCATGTCTTTCTTCTATCGTAGTTAATCCTGTACACTTATCTCAACATATAGATTAGATAACAAATGACAATTGACTTCATCATCAAAATCCGAGATTCAATAGTTCCTAGGCCATAAAACACCCGAAAATATTAAACAAGAAAAAATCCAAACTATAAGCCCAAACTATTTAACTGAATGTGGACTTAAACCCAAAGCAAACACTTTCTTGTGATGCTTCTTGTGGTGCATCTGACTTCAAACCTTATTTATAGTTCCAATAGGAGATAACAAGCCTGATTTTTCCGATGTGGGACTATGGGACTTGCCAAACTAACAAATCTCCACCTTGGCATGTCCCAACAAAACTTGCTCCACCTTCTCCATAAAAGCCCCAATGGGCAATCACCAATAATAAACACCAACCAAGTCCAAGCACTGCTTAAACTTGTCAATTGGAAGAGGCTTCGTAACCATATCAGTTAGATTGTCCTTCGTATAAATTTTCTGAACAAGGACCTTTCCCTCAGCAATGATATCCCGAATAAAATGAAACTTCACATCAATGTGTTTCGTCCTCTCATGATACATCTGGTCTTTAGTCAAATGAATAGCACTTTGACTATCACAGTAAATTGTAGTAACACCTTGATGCAGACATAATTCGCTGAATAAACCTCTTAACCATAAAACTTCTTTGATCGCCTCTGTCATTGTCATATATTCTGCCTCTGTAGTAGATAAAGCCACGACAGGTTGTAAGGAAGCTTTCCAACTAACTGCACAACCGCCAACGCAAAAAAATAACCTATCAAAGATTCATTTATCAAGATCCGCAGCATAATCAGAGTTGACGAAACCAACCAAAGTGTCACGATTTTTCCCAAACTCCAAACAAGCATCTGAAGTCCCTTGCAAGTATATGAGAATCCACTTCACAACCTACCAATGTATTTTACTCGGGCGAGACATATATCTACTAACCACACTGACTGCTTGTGAAATATCTGGACGAGTACAAACTATTGTATACATAATACTACCGATGGCACTAGAATATAGAACTTTCACCATATATTCTTCCTCTTCAACTGACTGTGGTGACTGAGCAGCAGATAGCCAAAAATGGCTAGCAAGAGGAGTACTAACTGGCTTAGCATTTTTCATGCCAAACCTCTCCAAGACTTTCTTAAGGTAATTTTTCTGAGTCAAATAATTTTCCAACTCCTCGATCTCTTGTGATCTCCATGCCAAGAATTTTCTTAGCTGCTCCCAAATCTTTCATTTCAAATTCACTACTCAATTGCATTTTCAAAGTATGAATTTCTGACAAATTCTTAGCTGCAATAAGCATATCATCAACATAAAGCAACAAATATACAAAAGAGCCATCAGTTAACTTTCGAAAGTAGACACAACTATCATACATGCTCCTCATGTAACCATGACCCAACGTAAAAGAATCAAACCTCTTATACCACTGTCTTGGAGACTACTTCAATCCATACAAGGATTTCTTTAATAAGCAAACATGGTCTTCCTTACCATCAACTTCAAATCCATGAGGTTGCTCCATATAAATTTGTTCTTCAAGTTCACCATGTAAGAAAGTTGTCTTAACATCAAGTTGCTCCAATTCCAAATCATACATGGCAACTAAAGCAAGCAAAACACGAATAGAGCTATATTTAACAACAGGTGAAAATACGTTATTAAAATCAACACCATGTACCTGACTATAGCCCTTTGCAACTAATCGTGCTTTGTACCTTGTATCTTCAACCCCTGGAATACCTTCCTTCCTTTTGAAGACCCATTTATATCCAACAATTTTCTTACCCAAAGGCGGCTTCATAAGATCCCAAAGTTCTATTCCGATGGAGAGATTCAATTTCTTCATTCATCACGATCAACCACTTAGCGGAATTATCACAAGAAACTACATCTGAGTAGGAATTAGGCTCACCAACTTCACTTGTTTCTTTTGCAACAGATAAAGCATATGCAACCAAATTTACATATCTTTATGGTGGTCGAATATCTCTCTGTGGTCAATCCTTGGCTATAGAATATTGCTCTTCCTCTAGATCATCTGTGTCAGTAGACTCGGGACCATCTATTGGCATTCTTTGAGTAGAAGAGTTTGAATGAAAAGAATCAGACCTACCAATCTCAAACTACACCTGTTTCTGCGCACTATCATTTGTACAACTAGTAGATTCCTCTTTGGAAGATAACATAGATAATTCATCAAAAGTAACATCTCTACTTATTACAAATTTTAGGGATTTGGGATCAGAACACTATAATCTGTATCCTTTCACCCTAGAAGCATACCTAAGGAAAATGTATTTTTTAGCTCGAGGATCTAATTTTCCTTCATTTATATACATATATGCTGGACACCCAAAAATTTTTAAATCAGAGTAATCAGCAGGAGTACCTAACAAAACTTCCTTCGGAGTTTTAAAGTTAAGTGTCGCAGAAGGAGCGTGGTTGACAACGTAACAAGCTGTATTAATCGCCTCTGCCCAAAAGTCCTTTGTCAACCCTACATTTGAGATCATACACCTTGTTGTTAGGACTCTAGCTTGGAGAGTCCTAATTGAGAGGGACATTCATGTAAAACTGTTAGGACTCTAGCTAGGAGAGTCCTAATTGAGAGGGACATTCTGTTAGGACTCTAGCTAGGAGAGTCCTAATTGAGAGGGGCATTCATGTAGGAGGTGTTTTCTTAGAGAAGAATTAGGAGTTGTAAGGGAATAGGAGTCTTGACTAGGAGTCCTACTAGGAGTTGGTTAGAAGTAAGAGTCTTAAGTAGGAGTCATATTAGGAGTTAGGGTTTAGAAGCCATATAAATAGCCATGTATTCCTTCTCTTTTCATAAGCAATAGATGAATCTTTTATGCAGCCTTTGAGCAGCAACTTGGAGGGAGGAACCCCTATAGAGTTCCAAGGAGGCCGATCCCCTAAAGAGATCAACCCCAAGTTTAGAATCTGCAAGGGTTCTATCACCTGGTATCAGAGCAGCATTCTTGGCATCTCGCTGCCCTTCCACTGCCATCCATCAGCCCTCCACAACCACCCAAAGCAATTCCCACAATTGCTTAAAAGGTCGTCGCCGAATTCCGCCATCATCTCCACCACCGCGGATAATCCTTTGAGCTCCCCGTGAATTACAACAGGTTCTGGTTTCCTACCTTACTGCTACTGCAATTTAGTTATCCTTATTCGAAAATCCAAAAAAAAAACTGTTCCTATAATGCTGCATAAACCTTTCGTCACAAAGTTTTCATCTCTACGACGAAAGATACATTGCAGAATTCCAGCCGCTTAGTACCATCTGTTTGATCTTGCTACTATGCTTTTTCTATCCAAATTACTATGAAATTTTTATGACATCTTTGACACTTCCTAACAGCAGATTTCCCTTTGGTTTTTTCAAAAAATTCTCAATATAAACCATTGATCTTTTACGTCAAATCTGCTATACTTGAAAATCTGCACTGTAAAATTTCAGCCGCATAGCACTGCTTGTTTGATCTTAATACTACATTGTTTCTATCCAAATCTCTACAAAATTTTTATAATAGCTTTGACACTTCCTAACAGTAGATTTCCCTTTAGTTTCATCAAAAAATTCTCAATATAAACCACTGATCTTTTACGTCCAATCTGCTATACCTAAAAATCTGTGCTGCAGAAAATTTCAGCCGCATATTGTTGCCTTAACCCATCTATTTGCAATCTTTTTTGAATGAAATTTCTTATACACTTCATAGATCATCTTGGATTCCATCTAAGATTGATCTATTAAGAAATTCATCTCTAAAAATGATTTTATGTTGCTGCAAATTTTCGTTGTAACCCGTTGAAATTTTTCGACGAGAATTCGGCAATAACTTGCACCAATTTCCTTGCTGTTATACTTCCGAAATTTTCTTGATTAAATTAGATATCCTTTCTGTCATATAAAATGTGATTTTGTTATCAATTCCCTCCTCAATTCTCTCATGTTTTTGGTGGAAATTATGTCGAGAAACCGTTGTTTCTTCGACGATAATTCTACTCTTACAAGACAGCACATACTTGCTGCAATTTCCACTGATTTCTATCAAACCTTTGCTACCATCTACCACAGATCCAAAAAATTCATCCATAGCCCTAAAACTCCACCAAACCACACCCTCAAACTACACCCAAAACAGCCACAAAACAAGCCTAAATCGTAGCCTACATCCATCGATCCACCAATCCTTTCAACCATCACTTCTCTCAACTATACATGCTTTTAACCTGACAACAAAAGAGAGATATTAATATCATAGATTTAGAGGCATATACTATGGCATCTAAGGAGGCAATCAATGCTAAATTCAAAGCCTTGGAGGCGCGAATGGAGGATAAGATTCGGACGCTCTTTACCGAACTCAGATTGGGCCGACCACTAAGCCTGAAAAAATCATATCACGGAGAGAGCTTTGCCCAATCACACCAGGCTCGAAGAGATGAGTTCCAAGGGAGGGGAGGCTCTATGACTGAACCCAACTATCCATGCATGAGATTGGACTTCCCTAGATGGGAAGAAGGAGACCCGATTGGTTGGATCTCGCGCGCGGAGCGATATTTTCAGTACCACAAAACCGCGGATGCATCTATGGTGAAAATTGTAGCTATACATCTTGAAGGGGATGCTATACAGTGGTTTGACTGGTTTGAACATAATTATGGAGTCCTTTCATGACAATAATTCAAAAAAGGACTGTTGATCCGCTTCAGACCAACCGATTACGAGAATATTGATGGACAACTAGCAAAGATCCGACAAACTTCCACCATTCAGGAGTACCAAACCAGGTTTGAAAGGTTATCTAATCAAACTTATGATTGGTCTCAAAAACAGCTATTGAGGACCTTCATTGAGGGCTTGAAGCCGAAGATCCGAAGAGAAGTTAAAGCGCGACAACCGTATACGCTTATGGCAGCCATCTCTTTCGCACGACATCAAGAGGAGCAATTGAACTATGAAGCTCGGAGGACTAGGGTCACTCCTCAACCAGTAATATTGAAGCCCTCAGCGCCCCCTACTATTGACCAAGTCCCTACACCAAAGAGGTTAACAAGAGAAGAGCTTCGGGAGCAATATGCGAAAGGGTTATGTTGGCATTGTGATGAGCCGTGGAGCCGTGAGCATCGCTGTAGTAAAGGGAGACTTCTTATGATTGAACCAATAGAAGAAAAGGTCATTGAACATCTAGAAGAGAGCCTTGAACATGAAGAAGAAGATGCAAAAGAAGAGCCACAACCGACTGAAGTTACGGTACATGCACTAGCCGGCTACTCAAACCCGGAAACGATGAAAGTTGAAGGCCTTCTCAAACAACAACCGATCACTGTTCTCATCGACACGGGCAGTTCTAATAACTTTATAAACAGTAAGGTTACTATCCAGATGGCCTTACCTATTGAGAATTGCAGCAGGTTTGACGTTAAGGTCGTCAACGGACGGATTTTGAATTGTGATCGTAGGCGCCCGCAGGAGAAACTATTGCTTCAGGACCAAGAGATAATTGCATATTTCTTCCTTCTCCCTCCTGATGATCATAAGGCCATGTTCATAATTAAATGGTTGACGACATTAGGTGATATTTCTTGGAATTTTATGCAACTAATTATGAAATTTTACAGTAGGGAGAAACAGGTGATACTGAACGGGAAACGTGGGGGTGACATAACGACGATTTGCACACAACAAATAGAGAAGGTTTTGCATAAAGCATGCAACAGATTTTTTATACAACTTGAGCAGCAAACTAAGGGAGAGCCAATACAATTTGAAGATCCAAACCTACTTCCTTTGCTTGCTGAATTTTTAGATATATTTGACAAACCGTACAACCTACCTCTTACCCGTCGGCATGATCATTATATAATGATTCTTTCAGGAAAACCTCCAGCAAATACTCGGCCATATCAATATCTATATCTCCAGAAGGATGAAATAGAAAGGATTGTAAAAAAAATGCTCAAAACAGGAGTTATTCGGCCAAGTTGCAACCTCTATTCTTCACCGGTGCTACTTGTACGCAAGAAGGATGGAACATGGCGAATATGTGTTGATTACCGAGCTCCCAATGGCATAACCATCAAGGATAAATACCTTATTCCAATAGCAGATGAATTACTAGATGAAAGTGAGCATAAATCTTTACAAAGCTGGACCTTTGATCTGGGTATCATCAAATATTAGTGTGCGAAGAAGACATACCGAAAACCACCTTTTGAACACACAACAACCATTACGAATTTTTGCTTTCTTCAACATAAGGTGGAATATCTTGGGCATATCATATCAGAGGAAGGCTACTATTGCAAGTTCGTGAAAAACTATGGCGAGATCAGTGCACCACTTACTTCCTTATTGAAAAAAGATGTCTTCCAATGGTCGGACAGAACCTCCGCTGCCTTCGACAAACTTAAGACAGCCATGACGACGATGCCGGTGCTAACACTACATGATTTTAACCGACCCTTCATTATTGAGGCCGACGCATCTGGAGTCAGAATTGGAGCTATTCTCATGCAAGATGGTCGACCACTCGCATACACTAGCAAGGCATTATCTCCCTCCCATCAAAATAAGTCAACATATGATAAGGAGATGCTCGCCATTGTGCGCGCAGTAACGAGGTGGAGACCCTACTTGATTGGCCGACGATTTCAAATTAAAACCGACCATAAAAGCCTCAAGTACTTTTTGGAGCGAAAAATATCATCCCCTGAACAGCAAAAAAGGGTAATAAAACTTCTTGGATTTGTTTATGAAATAACTTACAAAAAGGGGAAAGAGAATGTTCTTGCATATGCGCTTTCGCAGCTACCCGAGCAAGTTGAAGTTTGGGTCGTTTCACTTCCGACCAGCGACTTTCTTAAGGATATTAAGATGGAATGGCAGGAAGATTCAAAGACTAGTAAGATTATAAAAAAATTGGATGAAGCACCAAGCCTCATGGCTCATTACAATTGGGACTCAAAAGAATTACACTATAAGGAACGCATTGTGCTTACGATAAATTCTACTTGCATCTTCACGAGCAGATTTTGGACAAAGTTATTCCATATGTAGGGTACTAAATTGAAAAGGAGTATGGCATATCACCCATAAACCGACGGCCAGACGAAAGTTTTAAATAGGTGCTTGGAGATAGCCCAAAGCCACCCACCAAATATGACTACCCAAAGAGAACTCCAGACCCAGCCAAGTGCCATTATTGATCGACGGATCGTGACTCGATGACGATGACAAACTAATAAAGTGCTAATACAGTGGGCGAACCTACCAATAGAAGATGCCACTTGGGAGAACTATGACGACTTGAAGATCAAATTCCCAGAATTCACAAATCATCAGCCTTGAGGACAAGGCTGATTTGAAGAGGGTGGGTCTGTTAGGATGTTAGGATCGAGAGCACTAAGAGGGGGGGGGGTGAATTAGTGCAGCGGAAAACTTACAGCGATTTAAAACCAAAAGCCGCGTTCGTTCAATAAAAACTATTATGATGCAAAAGCTAATTCTCAGTTTGTATCTAAGTGCAGTTTGCGTCTAAGCGCAGATTGCGTCTAAGCGCAGTTTGCGTCTAAACACAGTTTGCATTTAAGCGCAATTTGCGTCTAAGCGCAGTTTGCGTCTAAACGCAGATTTATGTCTAAACGCAGTTTTACGTCTAAACGCAGATTTACATCTAAACACAGTTTTACGTCTAAACACAGATTTACGTCTAAACTCAGTTTACGTCTAAAACGTCTAAACACAGTTTGAGCAGTTTTACGTCTAAACGCAATTTTACGTCTAAACGTAGATTTACGTCTAAACGCAGTTTTACGTCTAAACGCAGATTTACGTCCAAACGCAGTTTTACGTCTAAAACGCAGTTTGCGTCTAAATGGAATCAAGACGTAAACGAAAACTGCACAGAACCTTATTCGTAAAAACGCAGAAGATAGTTTGCAGTTGTAAATGAAATCAAGACGTAAACGTAAACTGCACAGAACCTTGTTCGTTAAAGCGCAGAAGACAGTTTGCAGTTGTAAATGAAATCAAGACGTAAACGTAAACTGCACAGAATTCGTTCGTAAAAGCGCAGAGAGCAGAGGCTAAGTAGGAGGTTTGCAGTAATGATAAAGTGCTCAAAATAAACGCAAACCAGAGATTTAGAGTGGTTCGGTCAGTCTTGACCTACTCCACTTTTGGCTTCCTCCACCGATGAGGTCACCGACGTCAACTAGAAGCCTTCCTTCAATAGGCGAAGGCCAACTACCCTCTTACAGATTCACTCCTTTTGACGGGCTCAGGAGACAACCCTTACAGATGTTTTCTCTCCTCACTTTACAACACAAACTTGAAGAACAGAAGGAGGAGGAAAACTAGCAGTTTTGAGCTCTAAGAACCACTAAAAAGATCAAGATTTCGGCTTAAGTTCTTGTTGTCTCAGTGCTGAATGGGTGGGGTATTTATAGGCCCCAACCCAATTCAAATTTGGAGCTCAAAACGATCAAATCCCGGAATTCCGGGATCAGGCGGTTGCACCTCCTGACTGGAGAGGTTGCACCGCCTGGCAGAGCTCGAAGACCGAGCTCAGGCGGTGCCACCTACCTGCCAGGGAGGTTGCACCGCCCAGTCTTGCTCGAAGACTGAGCTCAGGCGGTGCCACCTCTCTGTCAGGGAGGTTGCACCGCCCAGTCTTGCTCGAAGACTGAGTTCAGGCGGTGCCACCTCCCGGCTGGAGAGGTTGCACCGCCCAGTCTCGCTGGGAGGCTTAGCCCAGGCGGTGCCACCTCCTGGCCTAGGCGGTTGCACCTCCTGGCACTATTCCAGATCACTGGTTGGGCTCCAAACTTGGCCCAAACCAGTCCGAATTTGGGCCCAATTGGCCCAAGATTAAGTTAATGGGATCACCTCCCATTTTCCAACTTAATCAACGTGCTAACTACGATTAGATCTAAGACAATTTCTGCAGCTTTGCTTCGGTGCGTCAATCGCTTCTTCCGGCGAGTTTCCGGCGAACTTCCGTCGATCATCCGATGAACCCTCGGTGATGCTCCTGCGGACTTCCGGCAAACTCCTGGACTTTGCGACGATCCACTTGGCAAGTTCCGACGAGCTTCGCTTGGCAAGCTTCTGGACTTCTCGGATTTGTTCTCGCAGAACCTCCGACGACCGTCCGAACTTCCGTCGAACTCTCGAACTCCCACTGTGATCATGAACTTGACTCCGGCGTAACTCCTGCTGCTTGTCTAACTTTCATCGTAGTTAATCCTGCACACTTAAAACAAAAACTTCGATCGAGACAATTAATCCTAAGCAATTAACCAAGTTGTCCGGCATGTCATTGGTCCCTCGACGCTTCGTCCGATTCTTCGGCGCATCGTCCTTTCCTGCAGCCTATTGCCCAATCGGCCTGTTGTCTCCGCAACTCCGATATCCTTGGCACAATACCCGCTCTTCTTGGCCCGATGCCCGAGTCCACGACCCGAAGCCTTCTGTCGATACGTCGACCGATCCACCGGCCCGACGTCCAATCTTCTGACATGTTCCTCCGGCACAACATGATGTTCCTGCTTTAATTGTCTCATCCTGATCAAAGCATCCTGCGTCACTCAAAACGCAGATTAAATCATAAACATATATTAAGTAGTTTCATCATCAAAATACAAGATTCAACATAGGACTCTAGCTTAGAGAGTCCTAATTGAGAGGGACATTCATGTAAAACTATTAGGACTCTAGCTAGGAGAGTCCTAATTGAGAGGGACATTCTGTTAGGACTCTAGCTAGGAGAGTCCTAATTAAGAGGGGCATTCATGTAGGAGGTGTTTTCTTAGAGAAGAATTAGGAGTTGTAAGGGAATAGGAGTCTTGACTAGGAGTCCTACTAGGAGTTGGTTAGAAGTAAGAGTCTTAAGTAGGAGTCATATTAGGAGTTAGGGTTTAGAAGCCCTATAAATAGCCATGTATTCCTTCTCTTTTCATAAGCAATAGATGAATCTTTTCTGCAGTCTTTGAGCAGCAACTTGGAGGGAGGAACCCTTATAGAGTTCCAAGGAGGCCGATCCCCTAAAGAGATCAACCCCAAGTTTAGAATCTGCAAGGGTTCTAACACTTGCTCTCTCCAAGAGTGTTCTGTTCATACATTCGGCCACACCATTTTGCTGAGGCATCATCCTAATAGTGTGATGCCGAATAATTCCTTCATTTTTGCAGAATTCATCAAAGTCACCTTCACAAAATTCCATGTCATTATCTGTTCGAAGCCGCTTAATATGTTTACCTGTTTGCTTCTCAATCAAAGCCTTCCATTATTTAAAGGTTAGAAAAACATCATTTTTATGCTTCAAAAAATAAACCCAAACTTTCGTGGAATAATCGTCAATGAAAGTCAACATATACCTGGCACCACCCTTAGACTAAACATGAGTTGGACCCCAAAGGTCTAAATGAATATAGTTAAGTGTACATTTTGTTTTGTGAACTGCCAGAGAATTGAAGCTGACTCTTTTATGCTTTCCAAAAATGCAGTGTTCACAAAAATCCAGTGGCCTAGTACTCTGTTCGCAAAGTAGACCCCTTTTGCTCAATATGCTTAAACCTTTTTCGCTCATGTGACCCAAACGCATATGTCATAATTTGGTGATGTCAGAATCAAACAATGATGATGACGAGACTGCAACCGAGCCTGTGACAGTAGTTCCTTGCAAAATATACAAGCTACCAAACCTACAAGCTTTCATAACAACAAGGCCACTTCTAGAAACTTTCATAACTCCACCTTCAGTTGTGTATTTACACCCAAGGGCCTCTAGGATGCCTAAAGAGGTGAGATTCTTTTTTAAATCAGGAACATGTCTAACATTAGTGAGCGTCCTCACAATACCATCATGCATTTTAATTCGGATTGTTCCTCTACCAACAACATCACATGCTGCATTATTGCCCATCAAAACAATTCCACCATTACAAGATTCATATATGGAAAACAAATCTCTATTAGGACACATGTGATAAGAACAACCCGAATCTAAAATCCATTCATTTTTAGACCTCGTCCTGTCATCAGTAGCAAAGAAAATATTTCCATCATTCTCATCAACTGCTACACTAGCTTCAGTAGACTCAGTAGTTTTCTCAACAATTTTTTTCTTTTGCTTAAATTTATTTTTCAATTTAAAGCAATCAGATTTAATGTGCCCTATTTTATGACAATATCTGCACTCCAAATTTCTATGTTTGGATTTAGATCTAGATTTAGATCTACTACTGTCAAATTTCCTTTTATTTGTTCTCCCCCTAACAACCAGACCTTCAATCTGATTCTCTCTACTTTCCCTGGTGATATCTCTATCTATCTGCTCCTTAGATTTTAGTGCAGATTTAATTTCTTGATATGAAATTGTTTCTTTTCTATAAATCATAGTATCACGGAAATGCTTAAAAGATTGGGGAAGAGAACACAAAAGTAATAGGGCCTTATCCTCATCATCAATTTTTGCATCTATATTCTCCAAATCCATAACCAAGAAATCAAACTTATCAAGATGTGAGAGTATAGATGTACCTTCAGTCATCCGAAGCATATACAAATTCTTCTTTAAATAGAGACGATTCTCTATTGTCCTCTTCATATACAAGGCTTTAAGCTTGTCCCACATGCTCTTAGCCATAGTCTCCGTAGCTACCTCCCGTAAAACCTCAGAGATTTAGAATAATGCTGGATCGGACCTTCTTATCCATACCCGCAAGATCTTCCTTTGACGTACCATCTGGAATGTTCTCAACTCCCTATAGTGCCAAATCAACTCCGTCTTGAACCAGAATGGCCTCCATCTTGAGTTGTCACATGCCGAAGTTGACATTTCTATCGAATTTCTCGACAACAATCTTTGTTATTGTCATCGTTGCCAAAAGATCCCGAAACTAGGCTCTGATACCATTTTGTTAGAGCTAGCCCCAAGAAATTTACCAAAGGGTAATTTTGGCAACCCAACAAAGACAATAAAGCGAAAAAATAAAAGCGACAAGAACACCAAATTTACGTGGTTCAGTCAATTAACCTTGACCTACATCCACGGACAAAAGAGGAGCAAATCACTACTATAAAAGAGACTATTATAAATGCCTTAGGAAGATGTTCCTAGGCCATAAAACACCCGAAAATACTAAACAAGAAAAAACCCAAACTATAAGCCCAAACTATTTAACTGAGTGTGGACTTAAACCCAAAGCAAACACTTAGGTTTTTCTTGTGGTGCATCTGACTTCAAAGCCCAGACCATTATTTATAGTTCCAATAGGAGATAACAAGCCTGATTTTCCCGATGTGGGACTATGGGACTTGCCAAACTAACACCTACTGCATGTCTTACTTCCATCGTAGTTAATCTTGCACATGTAAAATAAAACTTCGATCGAGACAATTAATCCTAAGCAATTAACCAAGTTGTCCGGCATGTCATTGGTCCCTCAACGCTTCGTCTTATTCTTCGACGCATCGTCCTCTCCTACGGCCTATTGCCCGATCGGCCAGTTGACTCTGCAACTCCGATATCCTTGGTATAATACCCGCTCTTCTTGGCTCGATGCCCGAGTCCACGGCCCGAAGCCTTCTGTCGATACGTCGACCGATCCACCAACCCGACGTCCAATCTTCTAGCATGTTCCTCCGGCATAATATGATTTTTCCTGCTTTAATTGTCTCATCCTAATCGAAGCATCCTGCGTCACTCAAAACACAGATTAAATCATAAACATATATCAAGTGGTTTCATCATCAAAATACGAGATTCAACAAAACTGATACTAGGAAATGAGAAATGGAATTTGAAAGGTTGATAGTTGTATTTACTAGAAACACTTTTGGAATGGAGATAAATGGATTCACCAAGTATAAACTCACAAAGAGAGAGAGAAACTCATCACCCCCAAGGATAATCAAACAAGGATATAGAACTTAAAAGGAAAGACTTACCACTTAAGGAAATATTCAAGAAATACAGTGACTAACCCGCCATTCTTTGGTAAATCAAAGAGATACATAGTTAAAAGAGAGAACTCAAAGAGTTTCAGCAAATACAATTAGATTCTTCTCCTCTCTATCTCTAAAATACCAAAATAAATACTATTACATGAAATAATTCTTCATGCATAGGGAATTCTGAAATTTATTACTTTGCTGCTAATATCTAAGCCCTTTAATAATACATTACGTGGTCATGAAGATAAATTGAATTAACTCTCCCATTGAATTTGCTCACTAGATAATAATGGAATAGCTAGAAAGTTAAGAGTATGAGTATTTTTCAACTTATAAAGGTAAGCCCTAACTCTTTAGCAATCAATTCGAGTTATTCAATCAAATTGGGTTGCAGGTTTGGAAAATAGGTTTGCAACTCATTTGGCTTATGGGGTGTTATATTTGAGAGGTTTAGATGAAAGGCTACGGAACAAGCACTATGAGGTGTAAAGAATATCATATGATCAACAAGGTTTATATAAGCTGATTGTAACAAATTATGTGCTCTTGTGTTAGTCCCACTACCTAGGATTGGTTGGACAATGGTTTTACTCTAGTCATAGGTTTGTTTCTTGTTCTATATAGTTGTTAATAATTGATGCTTGTGTTGATATTTACATTCACCATGACTAAGATTTTATTTTGGATAACTAACACTAAAGTTGATCATGTTTCTTGCTACCTTTGATCAAAATTGATCATCAAGTTAATTACACATTTTTTTCTTTTTCTTGAAAACTATAGTATTACTGTAGAAAAGCTAGGAGATTCTGAGTGCATTTCTAAGAATTTATTTGATGTCTACAATCATAAATAAGGTAGAAATTGGTCTAATTTTTTTTTGTTTAAGGAGTTTTGAACTGCCCGTGCTACTTGATTTCTTATTAGTATTCATGTTGTTAATTCTATTGAGAAAAGATTAGATATAGAGTCTTGAATCTGTGAAAGTAACAAACATCATAATCTTTTTTTTTTCCTTTTATGTGAATCAAATAAGATATAACTTAACACCAATATATTGTAAATAATCTAACAGTGCAGGTCAATCGGATTAGTGACAAAATACAAAGTGAATCACGAGACAAGATTTATTTGGAAAAATCCTTCAACTTAAAGGAAAAAAGTTTCAAGAAGCTAGAAAAAAAACTAAGTAGAAGAAGAAATCTTAAATATATCAATTCAGAGAGCATTATGTTTAGATCAACATATCAGAAAATCATGACAATCGGAACCAATTTCACTAACCAATATTCAAATTTTTTTTCTCCCTCGATGGAAACATCTTTTTCTTTTATGTGAAGGTTGCCGTTTAGGTTTTTCCCATCTATCTAACTCATATAAGATTAGAGTTAAATTTTTCTAATTAACTCCCATGGGTCTCACCACTTAAGTCATGAACAGGACTACCTAACAAATTCTTTTAATTTACAGAATCCTGAAATCCCAGAATCTTTCAGGAGCTCTACCACTAGAAATGGCTCGGCTTCACAATCTCGAAATAATGTGGGTTGTTCTATATCTTCAAATTGGTTGAACTTGTTCAATTAAGCCTTTTCTCCGGATCACTAACCTGCATTTATGTTGTCTTGAATGGAGACTTTACTCGAAACTACCTTGATGGTGCAATACCTATTGGGTGGACAACTTTGCCTCTAATTAATCTGTAAGTTTGACTTTTCCTTTTCTGCCATTAAATTTTCTAAAGAATGGCTTCCCTGTTTTCTATCTAACTGGTTGGATATGGAATTTCTGCAGTTCTCTAATGGGAAATCGCCTCTCAGGAGAAATTCCACGATGGATCGGAAATCTTACAAATACGAAAAATCTGTAGGTTTAAC
Source organism: Musa acuminata AAA Group (assembly GCF_036884655.1). Lineage (NCBI taxonomy): Eukaryota > Viridiplantae > Streptophyta > Magnoliopsida > Zingiberales > Musaceae > Musa > Musa acuminata. The sequence continues at coordinate 27,443,423 of NC_088354.1, forward strand.
ATTTTTTCGCTTGTTTATGTCAAAATATGATCATTTGGGTTCCTGACTTGCTTGATTGCTTTTACAAAGAGATCTGGAAGCTAATCAGTTTCCAGGACATTTACCTCAGAACTTGGGGAGTTACTCGACTTAGAGGCACTGTGAGACTTTTTCTTAAGTATTTAATTTTTCTTCTTTGTAACACATATTTTGAATATCGGCTTTTGTGATTGTTTGATATATATCTGGTACGCTTTGCAGGCACTTGTCTTCAAATACATTTTCTGGGAATTTGCCTGTGGCTCTCGCAAAGCTCAACAAGATACTAAGACTCGTATGTGATAAAAGTTGTATAGATCCTATTATATTATAGGTTCATTAAAAAAAAAACCCATTGCAGCAGGATCAATGATAACCGCTTTAATGGAAAGATACCAGAGCGGATTTTTCAAAACTGGACAAATCTTTACAGATTGTAAGTCGTCATTTATTTCGAAGTTCTTGTATCAATGTGTCATCAAATATTTTTTGAAGTTCTTATATCAATGTGATATCTCTTTTTCCGGATGGTGTCTTCCATGTATGAATTATTGATACCCAATATTTGTTCTTCTTTGGATGGTAGAGAGATGCAAGCAAGTGGCTTTGAAGGTCCAAGTCCTGGAATTGTGAGTGTAGCTTAGGACTCCATTTTCCATAGTAACATTTAGGGTTCATTTCAATTTCGGGACCAGAAAATGGTAACAAAGACTTGTTTGTTGGGTTCAGCCGATAAGTGGGCTTAGACAATTGAGTTTTTGAGCCTAAATCAATAATTAAGAGAGATAGGGTTTGGTGAAGTGTGTGCAGTGCAGTGTGCGAGAGTGTACACAGTGAACATGTGCGACGCGTGCAGAGGAGAAAGAAAGATTAGGTTTCTAAGTTTTCTGTTTGACGATCTATGGTCAAACGTTATCAGTTTCGACCCAAATTTTAAGTGGAGAATCCTTGCAGCAAACTCTACAATCCTAACGGTGTTGATCTGCAGTTTACCCTCTCTAAAGTACTTTCCTGTGATATCTACTTTGTGAGACTTAGAATTCTCTTTCGAGGAGATCCATCCTATATGATGATATGCTAGAGCCAAGATTTATGTTCTTGATATTATTCTGATCCTCTAGTTATTCTAGAAAAGACCTACTGTAAACCTGTTATCATTATTATTGATAGTGGAAGTTTGAGGTGGACTACGGTCCCGTAGTTTTTCTCATATTGGGTTTTCCATGTTAAAAGATTTGGTCTCATTGTGTGATTGATTTTTGCTCTGCTAATTATGCTGTGCTGGTTAATATTTACATTTGGATATCAAGTTGGTATTTTGATGAGGAACCCACTTTGATACACAAAGAGAGAAAATAATATTCTGCTTTAATAGGTTTTTCCCAATAAGTGGTATCAGAGTAATAGGTTGTTTGGTGCTAGTTTTTCTTGTGTGATTGAAATGGAGTCTGATGGTATGATTAAATTGAACTCATCAAATTATTCCACTTGGAGGCGTCTGATGGAAGATTTGCTTTATTGCAAAGATTTGTATAAGCCTATCAAGGTTAAAGATAAACCTTCTACTGTGGATGATGAAGAATGGGAAGTTCAACATAGAAAAGCTATTGCCTATATTAGAAGATGGATGGATATAAACTTGCATGAGTATATTTCTGATGAAACCAGAGCTGATGTTGTTTGGCAAAGGTTAGAAAACCTCTTTGCGAAAAAGATAGTGGGAAATAGAATTTCTCTCCTCAGAAGGCTTATAAATTTGAAGTATAAAGATGGTGGTAACATTGTTGAGCACATAAGCCTATTTCAGAGTCTTGCAAACAAGTTGGTTGCTATGAAAATGAATATAGATGATGAGATGCAGGGATTATTACTTCTCAGCTCTTTACCAGAAAGTTGGGAAACGTATGTGGTGACTATTTGTAACTCCACGCCAGAGGGGACTCTAACCATAGATATAGTTAAAGACAGTTTGCTAAATGAAGATATCAGAAGGAAAGAGTAGGGTGAATCTTCTTCTGGTGCATTTGTTACTAAAAAACAAGAAAGACGTGGAAGAAGTCATAGCAGAAACCCACATGGATATAGAGGAAGATCCAAGTCTAGAAGAGATATCAAATGTTTTCACTGTAATAGGCCAGGTCACATGAAGAAAGAGTGTAAGTTTTGGAAGCGAGAACAGAATGAAATGAAGAAAAATGAGAAAGAGACCAATACAGTTGCTGCTGAAGGTAATATCACTATTGTTTGTGATGAAGGTTGTGTTAGTCTTGTAGCTCAGGACAGTAATTGGGTAATTGACTCTGGTGCTTCATTTCATGTCACTTCTCATGGTGATTTCTTTAGATCTTACACTACTGGTGAATTTGGTAATGTCAGAATGAGAAACAGTGGTACATCTAAGATTGTGGGTATTGAAGATATTTGCTTGGAGACCAGTATTGGGAGCAAATTAATACTCAAAGATGTAAAGCATATTCTAGATATTCGTCTTAACTTGATATCTACAAGTAGACTTGATGATGAGGGCTTTGCACATTATTTTGGTGAAAGTAAATGGAAACTCACTAAAGGTTCTCTGATTGTGGCAAAAGGAAAGAAGATTAACTCTTTTTATGTCATGGAAGCTAAGCTACACAAAGGAGAGATTAATGCAATTCAAAAAGGTGAAAGTATAGATCTTTGGCATAAGAGGCTTGGACATATCAGCGAGAAGGGACTTCAAACTCTTGTTAGAAAGCAGTTCTTACCAGAGTTGTAAGGTACATCTCTTAAATTTTGTGATCATTGCTTAGTTTGAAAAACACATAGAGTTGCATTTCAGACATATCCATCATCTAGAAGATCAGATGTTATTGATTTAGTTCATACTGATGTTTGTACTATGCAAACTAGAACTCTTGGAGGTGCTCTTTATTTTGTTACTTTTATTGATGACCATTATAGAAAAGTGTGGGCTTTTGCTTTGAAATCTAAAGACCAGGTACTCGATGTTTTCAAGGAGTTTCATGTCAGTGTTGAAAGAGAAACTGGCAGAAAACTAAAGTGTATTCAATCAGATAATGGTGCCGAGTACAAGGGTCCTTTTGAGAATTATTGCAGGTTTCATGGAATCAGGCTTGAGAAAACAGTTCCTAAAACTCCTCAGCAGAATGGTGTGGCAGAAAGGATGAACAGAACCATTGAAGAAAGGATTAGGTGTATGCTTTCTCACGCCAAGTTACCGAAGTCATTTTGGGGGAGGCTATGAGAACTACAGTTGACCTGATAAATCTTTCTCCATCAGTTCCTCTACAAGGTGATGTTCCAAAGAGAGTATGGAGAGGAAAAGATATATCTTATAATCATTTGAGAGTCTTTGGGTGTAAAGCATTTGTTCATATTCCCAAAGATGAGAGGTTCAAGCTTGATAATAAGGCAAAAGCATGTATCTTCTTGGGATATGGTCATGAAGAGTTTGGTTACAGATTATGGGATCCAATGAACAAGAAGATTATTAGAAGCAGAGATGTTGTGTTTCTTGAAGACCAATTGTTTGATGATGGTGGTAATATTGAGAAGCCAGAAACCTCTGTTTATATTCCTTGGAGTTTGGGTCCAGTTCCTTCACCTATAGTTCATGATGATCATGGGGGAGATGAAGAAGAAAATCATAGTGAGAATGTAAGTGATGATTCTCCTACAATTGATGATGCTAAACCAACTGAACAAGCACCTCCACCACCAGTTGAAATTCCATTGAGAAGATCCACTTGAGAGCGACAACTATCTACCAGATATCCTCCACATAAGTATGTTATGCTTATTGACGGGGGAGAGCCAGAAACTTACCAAGAAGCTATTCTTCATGAGCATAAGAATGAGTGGGTTAAAGCCATGCAAGAATAGATGAGATCCTTGCTTGAGAACCATACCTATGACTTAGTAAGATTGCCTAAAGAGAAAAAAGCTCTCAAGAACAAGTGAGTTTATAAATTAAAGACCGAAAACAATAGCTCACAACAAAGATACAAGGCACGACTAGTTGTGAAAGGATTTAGTCAGAAGAAAGGTATTGACTTTGAAGAAATATTTTCTCCAGTTGTGAAAATATCCTCTATCCGAGTTGTTCTTGGTTTGGCTGCCCGCTTGAATTTAGAAGTTGAGCAACTTGATGTAAAAACAGCATTTCTTCATGGTGACTTAGAAACAGAAATTTACATGGAGCAACCAGAAGGTTTCAAAGTCAAGGGAAAAGAAAATATGATGTGTAAGCTTAGGAAAAGCTTATATGGACTCAAATAGGCACCTAGACAGTGGTATAAGAAGTTTGATTCCTTTATGATGAGCCAAGGGTATGATAGAACCACATCTGATCATTGTGTGTTTATAAAGAAATTTTCATATGATGATTTTATTATTTTACTGCTATATGTTGATGATATGCTGATTGTTGGCCATGATGTTGGAAAAATTAGAAAGCTTAAAAGAGAGCTAAGTAAGTCTTTTGCCATGAAAGACTTGAGATCGATGAAACAAATACTTGACATGAAGATTCTTCGTGATAGGAAGAAAATGAAGATTTGGCTATCTCAGGAGACTTACATTGAAAAGGTTCTTGAAAGATTCAACATGAGTAAAGCCAAAGCAGTTTGTTCCCCACTTGCAGGTCATTTCAAGCTTAGTTCGAAACAATGTCCTTGAGAAAGAAAAAGAAGAAATGTCCAAAGTGCCTTACTCATCTGCAGTAGGCAGTTTGATGTATGTTATGGTTTGTACTAGGCCAGATATAGCTCATGCAGTTGGAGTTGTTAGCCGATTTCTTTCAAATCCTAGAAAGGAACATTGGGCAGTAGTGAAATGGATATTAAGATATCTAAGAGGTACTTCCAGGTTGTGTTTATGTTTTGGTAGTGATGAACCTGTGTTAGAAGGTTACACAAATGCAGACATGGCAGGTGATACTGATTCCAGGAAGTCCACTTTGGGATTCTTGATGACATTTGCAGGAGGAGCAGTCTCTTGACAGTCTAAGTTACAGAAGTGTGTTGCTCTATCAACCATAGAAGCGGAATACATAACAATTACTGAAGCCTGCAAGGAAGCTTTATGGATGAAAAAGTTTCTATATGAATTGGGCTTGAAACAGGAAGGATATACTGTTTACTGTGACAGTCATAGTGTCATTCACCTCTCTAAGAATTTAATATACCATTCTAGATCCAAGCATATTGATGTGAGATATCACTGGATTCGTGATGTGCTTGAGATGAAAGAATTACAATTGGAAAAAGTGCATACCAATGAGAATGGTTCAGATATGTTATCAAAGTCTTTACCTAAGGAGAAGCTTGAAGCATGTAGGCGAAGAGCGGGCTTGGTACAGCCCACCATATGAGTTGGAGGGGGAGAATTGTTGGGTCCAGCCCATATATGGGCTTGGACAATTGGGCTTTTGGAGCCCAAATCAATAATTAAGAGAGATAGGGTTTGGTGAAGTGTGTGCAGTGCAGCGTGCAAGAGTGTGCATAGTGAACATGTGTGACGGCGTGCAGAAGAAAGAGGAGAGAGAAATAGAGGGAGAAAAATTAGGTTTCTGAGTTTTCTACTTGATGATCTGTGGCCAAACGTTGTCAGTTTCGACCCAAATTTTAAGTGGAGAATCCTTGCAGCAAACTTTACAATCCTAACGTTGTTGATCTGCAGTTTACCCTCTCTAAGATACTTTCCTGCGATATCTACTTTGTGAGACCTAGAATTCTCTTTTGAGGAGATCCATCCTATACGATGATATGCTAGAGCCAAGATCTATGTTCTTGATGTTATTCTGATCCTCTAGTTATTCTAGAGAAGACCTACTGTAAATCTGTTATCATTATTATTGATAGTGGAAGTTTGAGGTGGACTACGGTCCCGTGATTTTTTCCACATTAGGTTTTCCATGTTAAAAGATTTGGACTCACTGTGTGATTGATTTTTGCTCTGCTATTTATGCTGTGCTGGTTAATATTTACATTTGGATATTAAGTTGGTATTTTGATGAGGAACCCACAGGAGAGAAAAGAATATTATGCTTTAACATGTTTTTCCCAACACTGTTTTTACTTGCAGATGGATGAGTGATATAACTGAGCTTTCCGCAACTAAGTGTGTTCAAACCATGGCGCATATTGTAAGCTTAATGATCTCTAATGTATAATTCATTATTTTAAATTATCAGCTTAAAGGGTTCACCTTTGTGGTTTGATTTTTGTTTCAGGATTTTAAGAAATTGTGGACTGTCAGGAAGAATCCCTGAATATATTGGAATTTTTGTACATATACTTGGTTGCCTTGCTATCGCACGAGTATATGATGCAGTTCAAAATATTTGCAAGATAATACTTGTCTCAGTTTCCCTGATTCCTGATTCCTGATTCCTGATTCCTGATTCCTGATTCCTGATTCCTGCTTCCTCCTCCTATATGGATGGATAGGGAATTAATATCTCTAACTGTTGCCCTCAATCAAGATTTGAATCGGACATTGTAGATGGACTCGGACTGGAATAGATAGATCATGGTTCATAAATTCGTTCATTTGATGGAAAAAATTATAGCGTTACAAATGATTCAAACTGTTCACGAGCATCCTCGGCTCAATAAAGGCCCACATAGCTCGCTCAGTTGCCGAGGTTACTGAACCAAGTTTATCCTATTTCTAATGCTCACTTTTAAGTGACTTAATGACCTAAGATTGAACCAAAGACTAGGCTCGTTTAGGTTTGTGAGCTAACTCACTAATAACATTGTGAATAAGCATTCTTGTGGACTTGAGCAAACTCATGTCTAGACTTGTGAATGAGTTCACTTACAGGCTTGTAAGCGGAGAATCTACTTAAGGCAGTACTAACGATGGCCCCCACCCCATCCCTGACCCATGTGAAGAAGTACAATACCATCCCCGAACTACATTAAAGAGGTACCATCTTGGTTGTTCATCATCCTGCTTGATGAGAATAAATTTTGTGAATGTTTGTAAATATATTTTAATAAAACAAAGGAAACTATTTATATATAGAGTGAGGAGGATTTCGATTGGGAATAAATGATATCATCCCATCCCTAGCCCAATTCAAATTTTAGAAGTTATGTGCAACTCTGCCCAGTCCCTCGTCAGAGTTAAGAGTAAATCCAACTGGATAAATCAGTACAATAGGTTTAGATTGAAATAAATATCTTGTCAAGTATAAAAGATTTAATTAGGTTTTAACCATAAAAAACCATCCAACTCCCATTGAATTGGAGATGCCATCCTACCCAAGCATAGGATGTCATAGGCTTGCACAATGAATGAAACAGATGCTAGGAGTTGACTATATTCTTTGACAGCAGCGTTTTGATGCTCACCAGCAGTAACTTGAGGACCCGCCACAAGATTTTGTTGAGCTGACTATTCATCAATATCATAGTAGAGCTATTTTCTCTTGCTAATGAATCAGAATACCTGTGTACTTAATGGAAGTTCTGCAATCATGTCACAAATCTAACTTCGTCCATATCATAATTCTGAAGTACACTTCTGCTTCAACTTCATAATGCTGACCTGGAAGTTCTGCAATCATGTCACAAATCAAACTTCGTCCATATCATAACTCTGAAGTACACTTCTGCTTCAACTTCATAATGCTGACCGTAAACGACCTGCAAATAGAATGTCAGAGTCGTCAAGGAATGTTCCATCGAAGAGGAATGGATTACCGAAAATCACTACGTTTTCATTATCATAAATATCTAACATTGTCAAGATCATGATACTTCAGTGCTTCAAATGAAGAAGTTGCATTAGAACAGAGTATGTATCAATCAGATGATACATACACAGAAGTTACAGACCTAAAAATATCACAAAATGGTTTTTGCCTATGGATGGGTACAGTATCTATCTGTGTATGGGTTTCTAGCCGGACTAGCATAAATGGTTAGATATTTGCACCGATGCCAACCAGTTAGCATTGAAGTAAAAAATAAAGAGTTATATATTAATAGATTGTAAATCTCTAAGGCAGCCTGAAAGTACAAACACAAAAGACCCATGACCTAACCACACATATACATATCCATGACCTGAGAAGTACATGCATATAGGTGGTGCTTGGCGGCAGACTAAATCAGCATGTGCATGGTAGTAGTTTTTTGTACTTTTGTACTGTATGGACTAGATATTTTGTGAAAACCATTCAGGCCTGATGACATTACATGGATTACAAAGCAAACATCCCACAATGCTTCAAAAGTATCAAGATATCAGTCAAGCAATGGAGTTCATATGGTTCATCTAGTTTAGAAAGGAAACAAAATGATACATGTAAGAGATCCGAAAGGATTTCAATGTTTATAGTCCATTAATTATTAGGAAATCATAGAACACCTGACTATAATGTCTTCTGTAGTATGATTGACGTTTGTGTGTGCCTCACGTTTAATCAAAGTCTGATCCAAATTTATTAGAAAGGTTAAATATCAATTTCCTTGCATTCATGACAAGACTGGTAAGATATTACATGCAAGGTCTGCAATTTCGTACCGAATCGAAGTTTTGACATTCACTCGGTACGGTACGAAATTGTATACCGAGCGATATACCATTCGGTATATCGCTCAGTATATATATATATATATATATATATATATATATATATATATATATATATATATATATATATATATATATATATATATATATATATTTATTTATTTATTTATAACTCGGCGACGTCACCTCTCTCTTCTCTCAAACTCATTTATATATATATATATATATATATATATATATATATATATATATATATATAAATTAATATATATATATATATAAGATTATATATATATTTATATATTATTTTTTTATTTAAAAGGCGATGTCACCTTTTCCTTCCCCACGCGAGGCGACGTCGCCTCGTTTATATATATATATAATCTGAAACGTCGTCGAAAAAGGCAACGTCACCAAACGTCGCCTTTTTCTAAAATATTTATATATAAGTATAAATATATATATATTATTTTATTATTATTTTTCGTTCCGTCTAGTAGCGGACGGTCCGCGTACCGGTATGCCGTCGGACCGGTACATACCACTCGTACCAGACGGTATCATTCGGTATTGCCTACCTTGATTAGATGAATGTTACAAAATTATAGAACCGGATGTCAAAAAAGATAAACTATATTCTCACTAGTCACTACAATAAGCAACTTGTTGATCATTGCCACTACTACATGCATAACTGTCATACAAATATACAATAGCCACATATGCTTTCAAATGAAAAGATAGCAATTAAATTTGACGTGTAAAAATATTAACAAAGTGAAAATGGAATGCTTTCAAATGAAAAAGAGCAACTATGTTTGAAGCATAAAAATATTAAAGTGAAAATAAAAAGCTCACCATTTTTAGAACATCGTTGAAGATTAGCAAGAGCAACTGCAATTTTTGCACCCACAAATGCATTATTCTTCACAAGTGTGATATCTGATACTTGTTAGGGAAAATCATCAGAAGAATATAACTGGACTTCTAAAATACAGAATGAAGTATCACAGTACTGGATGAAATTATGTCAACTCAATAATCAAGATCTAAAATGTCACCATATAAAAAGAGCAACATTAACGTTCGTACAACAGGATGCTGGCAGCCAATGATACACCCCCAGTTAACTCATTGACTCTAGCAAGCAGAAAAGGTGTGGCAGCATTTCCTGTCACATTTTTTAGCCTGAGGTAACAGATCAACAGACGGCATTAGCACAATCCTGCTGGTCACTTTTCCATAGTTGGCATGTATATTTAGTTAATTATACATTACATATATAAAGATAAATCTAGTCAATGATGCTACAAGTTGAAGTAAAATTTAAAGTTCTATAGATTATCTTGGATCTTTATTACCATCAAAGATTCTAATAATAATGTAACTGCTCATGCATTACACATTTGAGACTTAAACAAAAACATAGTTGCAAGTTTCTAAGCAGAATTGGCAGGTACATATGCAAGTTGTGACATGAAGGCAGGTAAACAAGTACCTCAAGCCCAGCTTCTTGGTCTTCCATGTATATATATATGTATATATATGTATATGTATGTATATATATATGTATATATATGTATGTGTATGTATGTATGTATGTATGTATGTATGTATATTTATGTGTATGTATGTGTATGTATGTATATGTATGTATGTATGTATGTATGTATATATGTGTGTGTATATATATATATATAGATATATATATATATATATATATATATATATATATATATATATATATATATATATATATATATATATATATATATATATATATATATATATGTTATGTAACAGAAGTACAACAGTAAGACACTGACAAAAAAAGGTTGCTAATAAATTAGGTTGTTTCTTTGAAACATCAATTGGAAAAAAAAACTATTAAGTTTAGACATTAATGTTGCTGCCTAAGGAAATATTGCCATTTAGGCATCAGATAGAAGAATGTCTTCTTGGTCTGCATTCAAGCATGTCAATTGAGAGACGGTTTTTGGTATACTTGAGCAGAAGAACCAGAAGGTCCACAATGATGCCATAAGCAAACACATGCAATTCACAAACATAACAGACTCGAGCAGATGAGAGTGAATCCTAAAAATAACATCATAATAGAGAAACAATTTACTATAGATTGCTAAAGGTATTATTACCTTGCTTCTTCTAGGGATTTTTGTATTGCAGATTCTATGACATTTCCTGCAGATACATGTTTTTCCGGGATAGGTACTGCAATTAGCATTCCACTTCCAAGTCCTAACTTCAAGTTTGCATCTGAGGTCCACAAGAGAAAATAAAGTGATATATGCGGATGGATTATGAAGCTTGGGAAAAAGATAAAGAATCGATATTGCTTACGTATGAGCCTAGCACACTGTTCTGGAGTGTCCACACGACAAGGCACCTGCATTCAGAAGATCAAAAGGACTACCAAATATTTGTGATTACACTATCGTACAATCTTATATTGCTATAAGAACTGTATTTTTTGCATAAGCACCCCCACGTAATGAATGGTTCCAAGATCCTAATTACTAATATGAAGGCATAAAATAGCCTTAAAGAATTCGATGATATGTAAAACAATGTGACTTCTTGGAATAAATCATAAATCATGCATTAAGAACACATTTAACAACTCAAATGTTGAGCCAAGTGTCATCATCATTTCCATCTATATAGCCATAAAGCAAAATCCAAGTCAACAAACACATAGAAGATAATAACTGAGGTTTGTGATTTGGTTATCAGCCCTCTAAGAAATGTCACATTCCTGATTAAGAAAAAACGACCTTTGTCAACGAGCCTTAAAGGATAGTAAATGGTTAAAAAATGAAATAAACCATATCACAATCAACCTCTCTCATCTGCCACATAGTTGTGATGCAATTGCATTGACCTATGGAACTATTTCAGATTTGAAACCTATACAGAGAGGACTAAAGGTAGACTAATCATAATTTGAGCTTCAATGACAGTCTAGGCTAGGTTTGACTTTGTCCAGAACCATACTTTACATGAAGACCTTGTCTTACAAGGTTCTTACATTATGAGAACGAATGAGAGAAGTTGATCAAAGTTCAGATTGTTTGATATTGTCAAACATAAGGTAAGGACCTGACTAGTCGACATAGGGCTAATAAACAACAAACTAATCAGCAAGTTTGGGGATTATCTCACGGATATATTTTATCCAGCTAAGCTTAAGTTAGCTTGGGACAATGTTCAACTATTTCACGGAGGATGACTAAACTATTCTGACTAGTAAATGAACAATATCCAACAGCATGCACACACACACACACTCACTCTCTCTGTCTATCTTTTTATCTATCTGTCTCTCATGTGTATGTTTGCAATTCTATTAATGCCACTGAGACTACATACGAATGGAAGAAAAAGAAAATTAGTAAAATATGAAGCATAGTACAGAGCATAGTAGATTATTTCATGGAAGTGTCAGAGATAATAAGTCACGACAATGCATCAACAACAAATGAGAGAAAAATAGAGTAAGCGCTTATTACTTTACATCCACTTGTTCCACTGAAAAATGCAGGAAACTCGTTGGTCTTGTAAGCAGCAACTGTCACTCCTTGAGTTTCCTGCAGTAAAAAGACGTTTCTGTGGTCAAAACAACATTAAGAAAAACTCTATATTAGATCTTGTTACTAGTCAAATTCCTTCCGATTGTTTAATTAAAACTCTCACAGTTTGCAATTTGCAAGTACTTGGTTTAACTTGATGCCAGTGACTAACCAAAACGCATATATTTGATAGATCACTAAAAATTGATTGGCTTACCTGACGATGATTCCAATAATTTAAGGGAGCCATATATTTCATTTTAAATTTTCAGCCAAAGTCCAATTACTAACAATAGTTCCTAGAATTTGCCTTAGTTGGAACAAAAGAAGTAGACTGTAAATTCAAAGCCAACAGAATCCAACCACTACAACTATCATTACTCACTCAAATATTGAGGACAATTTAAAAATAAATGTTGAGGACAACTTAATGAGTAATAATAATACATAATCCTTGACTATTTATTGTATTCCAAAAAGGAAAACTCAGATTTGTCTCAATTAGGAATCAAATAAGACCTAAACTAAACCCATGGAAACCTATCACGCCATCACTGTGATTTAGGAGATAGTGTTGATCACCAATCAGCAACAAAATCATCATTCAACTTTTTGGGAAACACTACAGCTAATGCAAAGTTCACTTTGTTACATGAGACAAACAACCTTTTCTATACTTTTTTTAGGAAGACCTTCATTCAAGAGCCATAGTGGCTGTCAAAAAACATGGCTGGATACAGAAAGAGAGACAGAGTCAACTCCCCAACCATGAGTTGAGTTGCCAGATCTAGCAAAATTGGCCAAGTGGTGGGCCATCGCATTTACATATCTGCTGTGAAAGAAACTAGATGTTAAGGAGTTGTGCCAGAAACAAGATATCTGAGACTCTTGATTTTGACTCTAGGGAACTCCACTAGTTCAATTAAGCCAAATGATTGTTTCCAGCACATCAGATTTTACCCAGATGTTACTTAGACCTTCCTGCTTTGCTCTATTTAGAGCATCCAAAATTGCCATACATTCCACCTCTTTACTGTTCTGGCCTTGTGACACTATACATTTGACCGCAATGATGCGGCCCAAGTGTTTTTATACATCAAATGTAATTTTGCACTGTCATTCAGAATTATGTATATCATGCATTGCACAGAAATAGTCCCTGATGTATCCTCCCGAAAAGAAGACAAACAACTTTTTTTATGCATCATATGCAATCTTTTGTCATTCAGGAATGTATATCATGTCATTCACCAAAAGACGTTCCCTGATATATCCTCCTTTTCTGATGATGTCAATCTAAAGGATCTTTTGAGATATCCTTTCTTTTTTCTAACAATTACATGGACATTGACCATGGTATACAAGAAAGATGTGGACATCTTGATGATACTTATGTTCATGGTTCACCTTACCGATCCATACCGACTAGTTGTTGGTATAGTATATACCAAGATGTACCGAGCCATATTGAGCGTACCGACACACTGTTGTACATGGGGCATACCGATATACCGCCCATACCGATCTCCTGTCAGATCGATACATGTCGCCCATACTGAGCGGTACGCCACGGTACGATGAACCTTGTTTATGTTACAATTTTGTTTCCTTTATACATCTACTCAACAATAGATCATAACATATATTTCCTACAACAGCAAAGCACTCGAGTACCAGGTGTTCAAGGGCTCTAGTAACACTATATGTACTTGAGTGTAAATTTACTTGTACAAGGACAAAGCATCTATACCAGATACTCAAGGGTTCTGGGAATATCTAAAATTGACTTCACCCCAGCTGAGATTACTGCCACCGGGGTTTTGCCAAGCTCGGTGAGATCAGATGATATGTCCATTGCTGCATATTAAAAACAATAACATAGTAAGAAATAAAGACAGGTAAGTTTATGGTCAGAAATTAGGTTAGCCACAATGTTGATACAATTTTCAAAATTTAACTGGAAAAAAAGATCCAGTTCCAAGACATGTAGACCAATGATACATTAAACAGGCCAAGATTAAGAAACCGAACTTTAGTGGTTCTGAGGAAAGAAGCAACTAAATTTAGTTAACATCTTTTGATTTCATATTACTTCTTTTATCAAGAAACTGCAACATAACAAGTGACTGCTCTCAGATTACAGTTCCTTCAGCCAATTGCTTCATATACATTCTGCTGATTTTTTTAAAAATAACAAAAAATGAAGAAGAAGATATTCTTACTCGTTTCCCCATGTCTATGTACTCCTCCAATACCCCCAGTTACAAAAACTGGTATGCCAACCTGTAAGTGCAACATTAAGTATGCTAATTAAATAAAAACATCGTCTAAGATACTGTTATTTGCTAGTCTTGTATGATTGAGCAGGCAAAAATACATGTGAGAGCATATATGCTTACTCATCATAATATAGTTACCAAGTAGCCAGGTATCGAGAAATAAGATGAATATAACTAATGCATCCGTCAGTCACAATTTCCAACATATTGCCACGGACAAACTTCTAAACAGGATGTTTGATGTAATGCTCATGTATGTCTGTGTCTTTTGGTATGTTCATGCTTTGAACAGCATGTAGAGGGACGGCCGAAGGCTTAATAGTCCAATTTTAGTTGGTTTGGTGGCCGCTTTAGGCTTGTAAATAAAGGTTGTGTCATGTGGACACTTGTGAGAGATTTTCGGTCTGTAGTGGACCATTTTGACCCTTTGATGTGCAACTGTTCAGAGCTTGAAAAGTTTGTTTGTAATTTGCATTGTCTATGAAGTGTTTCATGGAATGTTTGCTTGTGGATCCCGAGTGAGGCGTTCTCTCTAACCCGTTTTCTTTTTTATGGGTCCTAAGGGACCGTGGGAGGCTTCGGGGAGGCTGACCTTTGCGGACGGACACGCAAGGCTGCTGCACGACTTAGGCAAAACCAGCTAAGTCCGTGATAGATGGTATCAGAGCGGGACAAGCACTCATAGAAATACTTAGCATGCAAACGTGGGGGACCTAGCGGGGCTGCGTTGAGGGCAGTCAGCACACGCGCGACCGTTTGGGGGAAAACGGGCATGGAGATGTAGGGAAAAGGAGTCGCTCGGAGGAGCGAGCATCTGAGATTGGCAATCAGAGGAATGGCCAACCCTTCGCGCAAGAGGCACCACGAGAACAGGCAAGCTTGGAAGAATGAGGAGCGCACAAAGGTTGGGATGGCTGAGTTTGAGCTACGGCTCAACGTTGACAACTATACTTGATGGTGCTCAAGGCAAGCAAGGCGCTTGGTAAAGGATAAGACCATGCAAGGTGGAATGAGTTGCACAGCGACCGAAAGAGTTGTGCAAAGCTCACAGAGGTGAGGGGAATTGCTAACTCAAAGAATTTGGTACTCATACATGGGCTTGTATACGGATGATAGAATGTTCGCGGCCATCCCAAGCCAACCGAAACTCGGCGCCATGGAGCATTGAAACTTTCTCTTCGGCATGTGAGGGATACGTCCGTAGGAGGCTGAAGTGTGCAGCAAGTTCAGCATGTTGCTAGGCCTTGAGTGGTGCAGCGGGGGCTGTATTGACGTGGAGTCGCAATCTAGCAAGTGCGTTTGCAGGAGGCAGAACCATGTACAGTTTGTTTAGCAAATCGGAGTAGTCCAAGGGGATGGTAGTCTCCGAAACGAAGAGAGATGTTGCTTCAACAGGACAGTTATCCAGGAGGGATAAGTTTCGGCTCTCCAGAGAGAGAATCATGTGGGACAGACCACACATATTGAGGAGGAGTACCTCAACAAACAACAACTCTACGAAGCTCAATGGACCGAGCAAGCGGCGAGGAGTTGTCGCATGATCTCGCTTGAGAGAATGCATTGGTGGATGCATTGCGAGATCAAGTGGGGGAGCGACCCAAAGCAACACAAATGAAGGCACACTTGGAGTCGATATGGAGATCGGACTCAAGGGAGGGCTGACCCGTGGAATGGTGGGCGCGAGGGCCACCATCAACTCAATGCAAAAACGAGGAGCGGAGCAACTTGAGTGTAACTTGGCGAAGTACCCAAGCCGCATGAAGAAAGCCGCATAGAAGATGAAACATGGAGCGGAGGCACAGTGCTTTCCTTGGACAGAGGTCAAGGACATAAACTCTTGCAGAGGCAAGAGCAGGGTCATGTTGTTCCATGGGTCCTTCATTCTAACAGAGAAGACTCATCTTGCATGGTGCCAAAGACGAAGGGAGCTTCTGGGCACATGCACCTTATCTCGGAAAAGCATTTGATGGAGGAACTAAGGCGACTCAATTTGCGGAGGCGAAGTTGGGTTTAGAAGGCCTTGGCACGGGGCAAGAAGACGCGGGGGCGGATACTCTTCAAGAATATACCACAGTGTTGCCATTCAAGTTGCCATGAAGGAAGCAGTGCGTAGCGAAAATTGTGCTGGTAGGGGCAGAGGCCTAGGATCCAGACAATGGTGCACTAATTGCAGCGAAGTCAGGGGACTTCGGGAGCTACTAGGCGACGAACTGTCCTAGAGCGGTGCTTCATCTAGGTGTGACCCAAGAGTGGGTGGATGAAGGTCGATTGCCAAAGGAGCGAACAAAATCGAAGGTGGAAGAGACCCTGCGATGTATTGGCAAAGGCCACACATGGAGGGATCACAATTCGAGTTCATCCCACAAGGATCAAAATGCAATAGAGATGTCACCAGGAGGCGACATGGTGCAGCGGATCGTGATGGAACAATTCGTGGCAATGCGATACACACGGCATAGTCCCGTGAGGGACTAGATCATACGAAGGTATGATCGGGAGCTACTGGAAGCTCCACTTCGGTGAACAACATGACGGCAAGAAGGGCTATGGATTCGAATGAAGGCCATGGTACCGCAGAGGCGGGTCTTCCGTGCGTGCATCGAATTTTGCATCGGATGAAAGCCTTGGTCATCAGCATATGGGAGCTGTGTTCCACCAAGGGAAAAGTTCGAATGCAAGTATCAGTGAGTCCCATGGGAGGGACTTGATCATGCAGAGTTATGATCGAAGCAGCTGGAGAGTTGGACTGCTCTAGAGCCCATATTCGCTTAAGGGAGCCTGGCAAGTCAGAGGACAAGGTCGAGTAAGCGAACGTTACTACCAAGGAAGCTAAGGAGAACAAAATCGGTGCAAACCCTATAATGCGATGGCAGAGGCCATGCATGGGAGTTGCAGTCTGTCTTTCCATCGACCAAAGGGTGCTACTTAGAGAACACAGAGGTGTTGAAGCAGGGGGTCGAAAGGGACGAGGAAGCGACGACGAGTCCAGAGGGACTTAGCTACCCAAAATCAAGCATCACTTAGAATGGAGGTGGACTCGGAGGAGTGCCACAGAGACATATCTACTGATTGTGACAAAAGGGGATACAGATGCGAGGCGACGGATCGTAGGGCCATGGGCATGGCAGCGCCATGGTACCGTAGAGGCGGGACTTCCGCGAAAGTTATTGATCCCTTGCTCTCATGGAGGGAGAGCGCTTGGTCGTGAAAGGGGCCGAGGAGGTGGAGCATGCAGAGGCAAACTCCAAGTACCGAGATAAGGCTGAAGGGCAGAGGTCAAGGAACTTCGTAAGACCGGTGTCAACGAGCTTCTCAACAAGATAGCCGAAAGTGAAGGACTTCGGGTCATGCAAGAGTGCACGACCAAGGAACGAAGCAGGTAGTACGCGGTGCTGTACCTTTGCTACTCAGGGGAGTAGGCGACAGGGTTGATGGAGAAGACGGTACAATCCCAGAGGCGACCAAATCTATTAGAGAATTACACCAAGTTGGGGTGAAAACTTCTTGCATTCCAGAAGTTCGATGGCATTAAGAAGGTGAATCACAGTAGATAACTCAATGCAAGGAGTGCAAACATTTCAAGTGCTTCAGAAGTGTGAGCAAAAGAGCAGGCGAAGGCCAGTAACCAGCTCGATGCATGGAGTACAACCTCGAGGAGGCGGGCGAAGTCAAGTAACTTTTGCCTTCTCAACCTTTAAGAGAATGGGCGAAACCGAGTACCCCAATTCTCTTATCTATCCAGCAGAGGAGCTCTGCATAGGTTCAAAGACCCTTCGAAGATAATGGAAGACAATAGTTGTCAAATCCTCACCGACGGTGATCAATGCTACTGAGAGTAGATTGTCCGCTTCATTTCCCAACGAAATGTCAATCGAAAGCGGAAGTGATGCGAACCTACTTAGAAGTGACAACTAAGTGAAAGAAGAGTCAATGGACAAATTTTGTGGAGGAAGGACCCAAAACTTCAGAAGTTTACGAGACGATGCTCATTAAAGCTCCAACAAGCATCCACCCAATTCAAGCAGGATGAGGCATTTGAGAGATTGGCGTAGTAAGGATGGTATTTTCCTTCATCTGGAGGATCCGCAGGAATCAACAAGGATCAACACAACTCAGCCAACCCCACACCAGAGTCAGAATCATTGGCGAGTTGAAGCAGCATGGCGGATCAAAGGTTCGACTACTCAAAAACAGCAGCGAAGAGCATATGGGAGCCAGGAGGCGCATTGCAGCTGGAGCAGAAGATTGAAAACTCAACAAAGGCAAGTAGTTGCAGTGTCGGCAAAGGCTTCGACGAGGACGTCGAAAGAATAAGTGGGGGAGAATGTCATGGACAAACTTCTAAACAGGATGTTTGATGTAATGCTTATGTATGTCCGTGTCTTTTGGTATGTTCATGCTTTGAACAACATGTAGAGGGACGGCCGAAGGCTTAATAGTCCCATTTTAGTTGGTTTGGTGGCCGCTTTAGGCTTGTAAATAAAGGTTGTGTCATGTGGACACTTGTGAGAGATTTTCGGTCTGTAGTAGACCATTTTGACCCTTTGATGTGCAACTGTTCAGAGCTTGTAAAGTTTGTTTGTAATTTGCATTGTCTATGAAGTGTTTCCTGGAATGTTTGTTTGTGGATCCCGTGTGAGGCGTTCTCTCTAACCCGTTTTCTCTTTTGTGGGTCCTAAGGGACCGTGGGAGGCTTCGGGGAGGCTGACCTTTGCGGACGGACACGCAAGGGTGCCGCACGACTTAGGCAAAACCAACTAAGTCGTGACAATATGGTAAGCCAAGCATTGCCAATTACCAGCAATTAGCATGTCTTGGAAGTTCCAACACCCCCTAATGACAGAGCAGTATAGAATTTTGATTTTTACTGATTGATGATTCTTACTTCATGAGTGATAAAACAAAAAAGACAATGAGTAAATATCAAGGATTTCTCTAATCTTAGCTTGTTCCAACTTGTTCTTTGTTTATCTCTCACTACTTTCAATAATATTAATTGGGCTCAATGAGCAAAAATGCTGGTGATATCACATTTTGTTACTTAAAGAGAAAAATAGAAAGCTCATGTAGAAAGGACTCTACTTCTTGATCGATGCAATTTGAACACATGGGGGCATAAGAAATGTAATCAAATGAGGCTTCCAGCTGTAGTCAAATAGGCTGCAAGGGTCCTAGAATGTGAAAGCATGAGAAGTGTCCGAAAGGAAAGGAGCAACGGAGGTTGGCATGTTGCTGGACAATTATATAATATAATTCGATAAGACTAAAGGTGAAGGTGGCAGATGGAGAGTTTAAAACGGAGAGAGAAGAAGAATAGCTAACTCAAGAGTTTAAAACTTGACCTGAGAACTAAGATATCAATTCAAATCCTTTCAAATGCAGCCCAGCAATAAGGAAAGAAAACATCAGAAAGGCTCTTAGATAAGAGAGAACTTTGATATATCCCAATACTTGTACTTTATCTCATAAGAATCACCATTTTTTCCTTTGTTGTCAAACTCCCATCATGGACAGAGGTATTGAAATGGTCATGCATACAGAAGCACTCTTAGTCAGCAGTGATTGTTTGACATTGTGGCTGAATAAATCATAATAATTAAACTACCTTTGAAGCGAAAAACATGGTTGCAGAAACTGTTGTTGCACCATTACTGCCAGCTGCAACCTGTCAACTTATGTGAATTAGAATATCAATCACAGAAAAAGATAAACAAGCATAAACAAATGCAAATGTCTAACAAGAAATAATTGTAAATCCATGGTCCTGCTTCAAAAGTATTTTCGTCATTCAGATTGTAAATTACCAGCGGCACAAACCTAGGATCTCATCTTGGATTATGCAAGGACTGCCAAGCCAACTGGCATCAGCACAGGCTGAAACATACATGTGCGCAAAACATACCAAAACTGTCACATAGGCCAATGTTGGAAATGTTGATATGGATATAATTTTTAGCTTGTTCTGACCAGCATAATAGTGTCAGAAAGTATCAGAAAGGTATCTACATGCCCCATTCTCATGCCACATGTACCAGCTGGTATGTAAACTTAAAAGGGATATTGCAGGGGAAACAGGTGCATGCACCTACTCTGTGCCACCACATAAACGCCACCCACAAATAAAAATGCCTCATGTACCGCCACATTTTTTTTACCCTTCTAATCAAGTATCAGACTCACATCATAGGGAAGTTCATCTTTCCTGAATTTAGTTACTTCAAGAGTGATTTATGTAACAATGTACAAAATAAATGTCCAAAAACAGAGAAAGAAGGCACTCACGACATGTGGAATATCTCTACGAGATGTCTTCTGAGCATTGATTCCAAGCTTTGCAAGCCTTTCTAGTTGTGCATTATTCAGACCTAGCAAATTATAAAAGAACACTATGTTTTGCAGGATGTTGTTGAGTCAAATTATCAAAAACAAAGGAGAAAACAAAAAGGAAATTTACGTCCATCAACCTTAGAAAGAAACTTGTGTAAGATGACTTTTTGCAACAATGAACAGCAATGCTTTCATTGTTATCAAGAATATCAAATGACATCAATTGGTAGAATGGTAGATGCCCCTAATAAAGGCTAGGATCAGCTTTAAGTCCATATTGCACAGGTGAATACGAAAGCCAACTTAGCAGTGCAAGATAACTTGAATAAAAGCACTTTGGAAACTAAGATAAAAAGCTTATCCAGAAAGAACCTGGACACAGCAGTATCGAACTATTTGTTTAAATGCCAAATCCATGTACTTGATCATACTTTAAGTTGGCAAAAGAGTCTAAGCCAAAGTATCTTCCTCAGATCATAACTTACAAGGTAATTATACATGTAATCAAGTATCCTAGTTGAGTCTTGAACATGGTTCAAATCTAAATGCAGCTTCTCTTAGAAAATCCCCAAAAATGAACAATTTATTTATGGCATGAAAAAATAACCAATCCAACTATCACAACAAGGCATCGCTAGTTCTGTGCGCTTCGCATATGGCAGTTACCTTCTAGGAATTAAATGAGTCACGAATAGTTGTTCAAACTTCAAACACCATTTTGAAATGTGGGATATGGATCATACATTCACAGGGTTGGTAGCATGGAGGAATAATCACCGAGATTGATAATATAATGTTTGCGCCTTTTGCTTGTAGAAATTGCTATCGTAGATAAATCCCAAAATGAGAATGATGTTTGGATATCATTTTACCCAGTTCATTGCAGCCATCCAGGAAATACTAAAATTATCTGCTATAATAAACACATTAAACAATCTCTAGATTAACATACCAATGCATGGAACTCCATCTAAAATGGCAATGGTTGCTGGAACTGCACCATTCTCCCTCACAATAGCTTCAACTTCTTTGGCAGTTTGAAGATTTTGCGGATAGGGCATACCTAAGCAAAATGAATTAATTAGCAATATCTCAAAAATAAAAGACAACATGACCATCAAATTTTCACAATATAATAAATACATTATTATAAACTCGAAAGAACTAACTAAAACATAATTAATAATTTATGTTATGCAGGGTCATTTGCTGTTATGATTGTATGCATTTTCTTTGTCCCATTCTGAAAAGAGTCAATGACTTCTCAAATTATTCAGTACCAATTTCGAGTTCAGCTTTCTGTTTTATATGAGAGAAACCAATTCTAAACCTCCATTTTTTCTGGTTGTATGTTCATATGGCTCACTTTCTGTGTATCTTAACCCTGCAGAGTTAACCGCCTTCAATGAGACTATTCTCTTTGTAAGGCATCTATCTATGAGCCATACTCATATTTTCCCACGTTAGAGCTATCAATGGTAACCTCCTCATTCAGCCAACCACATGTACAGGCCACATATGGGATCACCGATGTCAACAAAGTGTGCTAAATGTATAGCAACTTCCATACCAAACCTTTTTAAGTTTTGTTTCATTTGAATGCATCACAATATAATTCCTTTGCAACTGAGGAAATAGGAAAATGAATAAATGATATTGTTGAAGTCATGGATTTATATGTTGAAACACACAGATCAGTCCACTATTAGATCTGTCAAACATGCAAGATAATAAAATAATAAAAAATCTCATCTCATAAAGAAGGTTGATCAACTAAATCTAGGTGAAAGTTAAGAACCAGTAACATGCTAGGTGAATTTCTGACTTAAGCAGCTGGACGTTTGCAAAATCAAATAATCTAAAGTGTCTATATATATATATATATATATATATGTATATATATGTATGTATACATATATATGTATGTATACATACATATATATGTATGTATACATACATATATATGTATAGATACATATATACATATATATGTATGTATACATACATATATATGTATATATGTCTCTATACATATATATATATATATATATATATATATATGTATATATACATATATATATTTATATATGTATATATATACATATATACATATATATATATATATATGTATACATACATATATATGTATGTATACATACATATATATGTATGTATACATACATATATATGTATGTATACATACATATATATGTATGTATACATATATATATATATATATATACATATATATATATATATATATATGTATACATAAATATATATATGTATACATATATATATCACCAATATGATTACAACCAATCACTTGTTATCCTTGTTGCAGTCATCAAAGACAACCATGCATATGCAATCAGAAAATTTTTGGTCCATATCAAAAGTTTCATAACAATCCTACAATCTTTAGGATGTTCATTTTTTAGATGAACATCACAGAATCAGCTCAAGTCAAAAAGGTAAAATGGCAAGCTCGCATAATAATACTACATAGCTGTGTCGTTAATCACTACCACAAATATAAAATATTAATATTAGCAATATATTAGAAAATTGGTTTACTTTATTCAAGATAATTAATTGTTGACCAAAACAAGTTTCAGTACAGCTGAAGTTGAAAAAGGTAAGCCTGCCTTATCATCACACTGATATATTCTTACCATGAGAAATAATTGTCGACTCCAGCGCCACAACTGGATTTCCATGTAAAAGGGCTTCATAAATATCTGGAGCTATTTTCAAATTCCCTAAGATGAAGTCATTTTGATCCTGAAAAATACAATTATGAATAACTAATATGCAATTTACTTCGTAAAAGCTACATGCATTGTGGTATCATTGCTCTCCTATTGATAACATTACTTCCAGTCACAGATTTCAGTTTCAGTTTGCATCCACAGATAAAGGGTATGTCAGCACATATTTGGCACGATATGGAGCCCCATGTCATTAACATGCTTACAGAATACATACTGACCAATAAAAACTAGCATAACCAACATGCTGGCCCTTGCGTCTGACTGAAAATATTAATCAAATAGAACATGGATGAATTGGGTCGGAAGTATGTAAATACATCAGTGACTATCACAGTTTCACTTGCCCCACCCCAGCCCCAACCCTAAAAAAGAAAAATGGGGAAAAAGGATCATCAGATATGTGTGTATAAACAGAAACATGTCATTGTCAAAAGAAATCAAATTTGTCATGTTTGCAATTCTTCAGTGATGGTAACAATCACACCTATGTAAATGTGCTCATACGCTGGCAGCACCATTTA
The DNA here is from genome assembly GCF_036884655.1 of Musa acuminata AAA Group. NCBI lineage: Eukaryota > Viridiplantae > Streptophyta > Magnoliopsida > Zingiberales > Musaceae > Musa > Musa acuminata. Next base: position 27,467,482 of record NC_088354.1, read on the forward strand.
TTTCATCATCCGGTCCAATCCGTACCTGTTGCTTGGATGAAATGCATGTGGAATACATAGAAGCATAAAGATACTTAATTCAGATGACTGGAGTTTCACCTAGCATGTGCTCATTAAAAGCATTATTTTAGAAGCATTGCATTATTAGGTATACGAAAGGCATGTTAGGACTCTAGCTAGGAGAGTCTTAATTGAGAGGGACATTCATGTAAAACCTACCTAAGCCGACCCCTATTAAAGAGGTGAAGTGGCCGGCTAGGGTTAGGAGGTTATTTCTTAGAGAAGAATAAGGAGTTGTAAAGGAATAGGAGTCTTGAGTAGGAGTTCTATTAGGAGTTGGTTAGAAGTAGGAGTCTTGAGTAGGAGTCCTATTAGGAGTTGGTTAGAAGTAGGAGTCTTAAGTAAGAGTCCTATTAGGAGTTAGGGTTTACAAGCCCTATAAATAGTCATGTATTACATCTCTTTTCATAAGCAATAGATGAATCTTTTCTGCAGCCTTTGAGCAGCAACTTGGAGGGAGGAACCCCTATAAAGTTCCAAGGAGGCCGATCCCCTAAAGAGATCAACCCCAAGTTTAGAATCTGCAAGGGTTCTAACACCTGGTATCAGAGCAGCGTTCTTAGCGTCTCGCTGCCCTTCCACAGCCATCCATCAACCCTCCACAACCGCCCAAAACAATTCCCACAATTGCTTAAAAGATCGTCGCCAAATTCCGCCGTCATCTCCACCACCACGGATCATCCTTTGATCTCCCCGTGAATTGCAACAGGTTCTGGTTTTCTACCTTACTGCTGCTGCAATTTAGTTATCCTTATTTAAAAATCCCAAAAAAATTATTCCTATATTGCCGCATAAACTTTTCGTCATAAAGTTTTCATCTCTACGACGAAAGATACATTGCAGAATTTCAACTGTATAGCACCGTCTGTTTGATCTTGCTACTGTGTTTTTTCTATCCAAATATCTACGAAATTTTTATGACATCTTTGACACTTCCTAACAGCAGATTTCCCTTTGGTTTTGTCAAAAAATTCTTAATATAAATCATTGATATTTTACGTCTAATCTGCTATACTTGAAAATCTGCACTGTAAAATTTCAGCCGCATAACACTATTTCTTTTATCTTGATACTACGTTGTTTCCATCCAAATCTCTACAAAATTTTTATGATAGCTTTGACACTTCCTAATAGTGGATTTCCCTTTGGTTTCATCAAAAAATTCTCAATATAAACTACTGATCTTTTACGTACAATCTGCTATACTTAAAAATCTGTACTGCAGAAAATTTCAGCCGCATATTGTTGCCTTAACCCATCTATTTGCAATCTTTTTTTAATGAAATTTCTTATACACTTCATAGATCATCTTAGCTTCCATCTAAGATTGATCTATTGAGGAATTCATCTATAAAAACGATTTTGTGTTGCTGCAAATTTTCATCGTAAACCGCTGAAATTTTTTGACGAGAATTCTGCTATCGCAACTTGCACCAATTTCCTTGCTGTTATACCGCCGAAATTTTCTTGATTAAATTAAATATCCTTGCTGTCATATAAACTGTGATTGTGCTATCAATTCCCTCCTCAATTCTCTCAAGTTTTTGGTGGAAATTACGTCGAGAAATCGTTATTTCTTCGACGACAATTCTACTCTTACAAGACAGCACATACTTGCTGCAACTTCCACTTATTTCTATCAAACCTTTGCTACCATCTATCACAGATCCAAAACTTTCATCTACAGCCCTAAAACTCCCCCAAACCACACCCTCAAACTGCACCCAAAATAGCCACAAAACAAGCCTAAACCGTAGCCTACATCCACCGATCTACCAACCCTTTCGACCATCACCTCTCTCAACCAATACATGCCTTTAACCCGACAACAAAAGAGAGATCTTAACATCACAGATTTGGTGGCATATACTATAGCATCTGAGGAGGTAATCAATGCTAAATTCGAAGCCTTCGAGGCGCGAATGGAGGACAAGATTCGGACGCTCTTTACCGAACTCAGATTGGGCCGACCACTAAGCCCGAAGAAATCACATCAAGGAGAGAGCTTTGCCCAATCGCACCAAGCCCAAAGATATGGCTTCCAAGAGAGGGGAAGCTCTATGACCAACCCCAACTATCCATGCATGAGAGTGGATTTCCCTAGATGGGAAGAAGGAGACCCAATTGGTTGGATCTCGCGCGCGGAGCAATATTTTCGGTACCATAAAACCGCGAATGCATCTATGGTGAAAATTGCAGCTATACATCTCGAAGGGGATGCTATACAGTGGTTTGATTGGTTTAAACATACTTATGGAGTCCTTTCATGGCGATAATTCAAAGAAGGACTGCTGATCCGCTTCAGACCAACCGATTACGAGAATATTGACGGACAACTAGAAAAGATCCGACAAACCTCCACCATTCAGGAGTACCAAACCAGGTTTGAAAGGTTATCTAATCAAACTCATTATTGGTCTCAAAAACAGCTATTGAGGACCTTCATTGAGGGCTTGAAGCCAGAGATCCGAGGAGAAGTTAAAGCGCGACAACCGTATACGCTTACGGCAGCCATCTCTTTCGTACGACATCAAGAGGAGCAATTGAATCATGAAGCTCCGAGGACTAGGGTCGCTCCTCAACCAGTAATATTGAAGCCCTCAGCTCCCCCTATTGTCGACCAAGTCCTTACACCAAAGAGTTTAACAAGAGAAGAGCTTCGGGAGCGATATGCGAAGGGGTTATGTTGGCATTGTGACGAGCCGTGGAGCCGTGAGCATCGCTATAGTAAAGGGAGACTTCTTATGATTGAACCAATAGAAGAATAGGTCATTGAACATCCAGAAGAGAGCCTTGATCATGAAGAAGAAGATGCAGAAGAAGAGCCACAACCGACTGAAGTTACGGTACATGCACTAGTCGGCTACTCAAACTCGCAAACAATGAAAGTTGGAGGCCTTCTCAAACAACAACCGATCACTGTTCTCATCGACACGGGCAGTTCTAATAACTTTCTAAACAGTAAGGTTACTATCCAGATGGCCTTACCTATTGAGAATTGCAGTAGGTATGACGTTAAGGTCGTCGATGGATGGATTTTGAAGTATGATCGTAGGCGCCCGCAAGTGAAACTGTTGATGATCATGAGGCCTTACCAACAGATAATTGCATATTTCTTCCTTCTCCCTCTTGATGATCATGAGGCCATGCTCATAATTAAATGGTTGACGACATTAGGTGATATTTCTTGAAATTTTATACAACTAATTATGAAATTTTACAGTAAGGAGAAACAGGTGATACTGAACGAGAAACGTGGGGGCGACGTAACGACGATTTGCACACAACAAATGGAGAAGGTTTTGCATAAAGCATGCAGCAGATTTTTAATACAACTTGAGCAACAAACTAAGGGAGAGCCAATACAATTTGAAGATCCAAACCTACTTCCTTTGCTTGCTGAATTTTCAGATATATTTGACGAACCGTACAACCTACCTCTTACCCGTCGGCATGATCATTATATAATGATTCTTTCAGGCAAACCTCCAGCAAATACTCGGCCATATCAATATCTATATCTCCAGAAGGATGAAATAGAAAGGATTGTAAACGAAATGCTCGAAACAGGAGTTATTCGGCCAACTTGCAACCTCTATTCTTCACCGGTGCTACTTGTACGCAAGAAGGACGGAACATGACGAATATACGTTGATTACCGAGCTCTCAATGGCATAACCATCAAAGATAAATACCTTATTCCAATAGCAGATGAATTGCTAGATGAAAGGGAGCATAAATCTTTACAAAACTGGACCTTTGATCCGGGTATCATCAAATATGAGTGTGCGAAGAAGACATACCAAAAACCACCTTTTGAACACACAACAACCACTACGAATTTTTGCTTTCTTCAACAGAAGGTGGAATATCTTGGGCATATCATATCAGAGGAAGGTGTGACAGTGGACCCCTTTAAAATTGAAGCAATGCAAAACTGGCCTACCCCGAGGAACGTAAAATTGCTACATGACTTTCTGGGTTTAACAGGCTACTACTGCAAGTTCATGAAAAACTATGGAGAGATCAGTGCACCACTTACTTCTTTACTGAAAAAAGATGTCTTCCAATGGTCGGACAGAGCCTCCGCTGCCTTCGACAAACTTAAGGCAGCCATGACGACAACGTCGGTACTAACACTACCAAATTTCAACCGACCCTTCATTATTGAGGCCGACGCATTTAGAGTCGGAATTGGAGTCATTCTCATGCAAGATGGTCGACCACTCACATACACTAGCAAGGCATTATCTCCCTCCCATAAAAATAAGTCAACATATGATAAGGAGATGCTCGCCATTGTGCGCGCAGCAACGAGGTGGAGACCCTATTTGATTAACCGACGATTTCAAATTAAAACCGACCATAAAAGCCTCAAGTACTTTTTGGAGCGAAAGATATCATCCCCTGAGCAGCAAAAATGGGTAACAAAACTTCTTGGATTTGATTATGAAATAACTTACAAAAAGGGGAAAAAGAATGTTCTTGCAGATGCGCTTTCGCAGCTACCCGAGCAAGTTGAAGTTTCAGTCGTTTCACTTCCGACCAGCGACTTTCTTAAGGATATTAAGATGGAATAGCAAGAAGATTCAGAGACTGGTAAGATTATAAAAAAATTGGAGGAAGCACCAAGCCCCATGGCTCATTACAATTGGGACTCAAAAGAATTACACTATAAGGGACGCATTGTGCTTATGATAAATTCTACTTGCATCTTCACGAGCAGATTTTGGACAAAGTTATTCCATATGCAGGGTACTAAATTGAAAAGGAATATGGCATATCACCCACAAACCGACGGCCAGACGGAAGTTGTAAATAGGTGCTTGGAGACAGCCCAAAGCCACCCACCAAATATGACTACCCAAAGAGAACTTCAGACTAAGCCAAGTGCCATTATTGATCGACGGATCGTGACTCGACGACGACGATCCACTACTGAATTGCTAATACAGTGGGCAAACCTACTAACAGAAGATGCCACTTAGGAGAACTATGATGACTTGAAGATCAAATTCCCAAAATTCATGAATCGTCAGCCTTGAGGACAAGGCTGATTTGAAGAGGGCGGGTTTGTTAGGACTCTAGCTATGAGAGTCTTAATTGAGAGGGACATTCATGTAAAACCTACCTAAGCCGACCCCTATTAAAGAGGTGAAATGGCCGGCTAAGGTTAGGAGGTTATTTCTTAGAGAAGAATAAGGAGTTGTAAAGGAATAGGAGTCTTGAGTAGGAATCCTATTAGGAGTTGGTTAGAAGTAGGAGTCTTGAGTAGGAGTCCTATTAGGAGTTGGTTAGAAGTAGGAGTCTTAAGTAAGAGTCTTATTAGGAGTTAGGGTTTACAAGCCCTATAAATAGTCATGTATTCCATCTCTTTTCATAAGCAATAGATGAATCTTTTCTGCAGCCTTTGAGCAGCAACTTGGAGGGAGGAACCCCTATAGAGTTCCAAGGAGACCGATCCCCTAAAGAGATCAACCCCAAGTTTAGAATCTGCAAGGGTTCTAACAAGGCATACATCTTAAACATTATCTCAGATCATCAGACTAACATTCCTTTTAAGCAATTTTAATGTTAAAGTGAAGCCCAAGACTTATGTTTAAAAATTTATAAGATAGAATTGAGACTGGCATGGGCTTGTTTTACATATTACCCTTATGATTATTGTCATTAATTAAACCAACAAAAACTAAAAATATATTCATAATGCTAGTGCACAGAGAACCATAGAAATGTGAATGATCCTCTCATTTTTCTCCTCTCTACTTGATCTCAAGAAACCTTAAATTACACGTTAAACATGGATAACTGACCAAGTCATTAATAAATGCTGGTTAATTGTTGTATCAAACACCAGACTCATACCAGTCTCTTCTCATAATTATACAGTATATATAACATACTGCTACAAGAGTTGGCACACTCAATAAGGGTATTGGTCCAACCAAGGTAGACAAATAAACAAACCCTTTATGGTTTTGAAAATATCATCTAAGATACTTGTATCAAAAGAAATGCAATATGTATCACAAGTATCAGGATACAGCCATACATATATTTTTGACGATAATAACAAATTATGAGTATAATATCTCAAAAAAGATAATATATGATAATTTAATGAGATAATCATAATACATCTAACTTGTCCTAAACACAGCATATGACATATGTTCAATGCAACACAACAGCATTTTATGAGCCTCAAATCACATTGACGAGTGTCAGCGACCAAGGGAATTATCATCACAAATACAAAAAATTTGTAGTTCTATCTAATTTCACATCATAGCAATAAACTAGATGTGCATTGAATTATGTATATGGTAATGTTTTTAATTTCGTACCACACCGCCTGGTACGGGCAGTACATATCGGTTTGCAAGCCTATCGGCACACGGACCGCCCGCTACCAGTACAATTCTTCTTCCTGGATCTCGAAGTCAGGATGCAAACCCCAAAATTTCGATCCTAAGAGAGGAGCAGGAGCAGGAGAGGCAGAGAGAGAGAGAGAGAGAGAGAGAGAGAGAGAAAGGAGAAAGTGAGGGAGAAGGATGGGGTTGTACGTCTTGAGACCAGATAGGTGCGTGACAGGGCGACGGAGCTCGCCGGAAGGGACGCGACGATGACAAAGGAGAGCGACCAAGCGGCGGGCGTCAACATGGAAGGTGATGGGAGGAGCAGGAGAGAGAGAGAGACAGAGAGAGAGAGAGAGAGAGAGAGAGAGAGGAGGAGGGGGGGGGAGGGATGGGGTTGTGCGTCTCGAGGCCGAATAGGTGCGTGGGAGGGCGACGAAGCTTGCGGGGAGGGATGTAACGGTGGCGAAGGAGGGCAACCAAGCTATCACGGACTTAGCTGGAATTGTCTAAGTCGTGAGGCACCCTTGTGGCAAAGTCATGAACTTAGCTGGAGTTGCCTAAGTCGTGAAGCACCCTTGCGCCAACTCTTTAAACTTAGTTGGGATTGCCTAAGTCATGAGACACCCTTGCGACATATGCGTCCGCAAAGGATCAGCCTAGTTGCAACCTCGTATAGGTCCCGAAGGACCTGTAAAATAGAAAGTTGATTAGATTGAAAATGAGCGACGGACAAGTCCCGATGTCTCGCGAATAGGGAAGCTTTACAAGCAATTCAGCGAGCACCTTGAGTGTAAGAGAGAAAACAGAGGAAGGACTTTAGAAGGTAGAACGAATAGTTGCAAGTCCACAAACAACTGCTCACCGGGTGCCGGGCGCGAAGGCAAGTTCCCATCAAGTTAACGTGTGAACTTGTGAAGATTATTCAACGCCCGACAATATACCGAAACCCCATCCAGCCCTATGCCACCCGGGGGGGCTCCAGGGTGCCGAGATGGCTGACGTTTTGTGTGCAGCTGCGGTTTGCAGAAAACAAGCCGTGGCACATGAAAACGGAGACATTTTGAGGCAGTTCGGCCCGACGCGGCGATCAGTCGCACTACAGTGCTACGAACTGTCGTTGCTTACATTTTCCAAGCAAAAATACACAAAACCAAGGCAAAACACACTGTCATATCTCTGTACAAGCATGCAAAAGCGATAAACGGTTCGTTGAACGAAGTTGTTACAGGTGCGCGACAACCGTTCGTGACATTCTCCCCCACTTAAACTGTCGACGCTTGTTAGTAGTTGTTGACGACTGCTTCTTCATGTCGTAGGGAATTTTCGGGCTCCCAACTGGCTAAGGCTCGGGGAAGCTTTTGCCACTTCACTAAGTACTCGATCTGCTCAGCTTCATTGGGTAGCTTTATCTTGCGAACCGCTAAAATAGTTTCAACTCGCTTCTCATAGGAGGCTCTGGTGGGGGGTAGCCGAGTTGGAACACTTCGGGAAGCATCTTGCGGATCGGAGTGGTAGGCTTTCAAGTTGCTGGCGTGAAAAACATTATGAATTTTGAGCCACGCCGACAACTACAACTTATAGGAGACGTTGCCCACCCTACTGATAATTGGGAAGGGCCCTTCATGTTGGCGCATCAATCCTTTGTGTACTTTGTGCCTAAAGAATTGGAGTGATTCTGGTTGGAGTTTCACCAATACCAAATCGCCAACTTTGAACTCTTGTGGTCGCCTTCCCAAGTCTGCCCACTTCTTCATCTTTTTTGTCGCCTTCTTCAAGTAAACCCGCACAATATCTGCATTTCGGTGTCATTCTTTTACAAAATGATATACCGACGAACTACTCCAAGTACACCCGATAGCCAAGGTGTGAGGAGTCGACGGCTGTTGTCATGTAATGATCTCGAAGGGGCTCTTGTTGGACGCAGAGCTCCACTACAAGTTGTAGGAGAATTAGACTATATCCAACAGCTTTACCCAATCTCGTTGGTTGGCACTCACGTAGTGCCGAAGATATTGCTCAAGGATCGAGTTTATCCTTTCGGTTTGGCCATCCATCTGGGGGTGGAGGCTTGTGGAGAAATATAACTTAGACCCCAATAATTTGAATAGCTCGGTCCAGAACCGTCCCAAGAACCGAGCGTCTCGATCATTGATGATATTGTGTGGGACCCCCCAATACTTCACCACATTCTTTATCATCAGCTTGGTCGCCTCCTCTGCTGAACAGTGTAGAGGTACAGCAATGAAAGTTGCACACTTTGAAAATTGATCGACCACCACAAGTATCGATCCGAGTCCCCCTATTGCTAGCAAGCTTGATATGAAGTCCAAGGAAATGCTCTCCCACGACCTTTCTGGTACTAGCAACGGGTCCAAAAGTCTCACTGGCTTCCACTGCTCCACCTTGTCTTGTTGGCAAGTAAGGCACATTCGAACATATTCCTCCATATCAGTCCCTATCTTCGGCCAGTAGAAGGCCCTCTCCACGAGAGCCAATATTCGGTGAATACCCAGATAACTTGCCCAAAGGGAATTGTGATACTCTCTCAAGATTTCGCACCTCAAATTGTCCACTCAAGGAACATAAACCCTATTCCCTTTGATATAGACGAGTCCCTCCTGGACCCAAAATCGTCGTGTCTTGTCTTCTTTGATTAGTTACATCAGGGTTACTGCCTGGGGATCATTGTACAGTCCATCCCTGATTCTGGAAAGGAAGTTGGAGTGTAGTTGACTTGCTTGGCCTCCGCCTTCCAACTGCATGGCATTCGCCCGCTCCACTTTCCGGCTCAGGGCATCGGCCACGACATTTGCTCTTCCGAGCTTGTACTCCATTGTCATATCAAATTTGGCCAGGAAGTCCTACCATCGTGCTTGCTTCGAGGAGAGTTTCTTTTGAGTTTGGAAATAACTCAAAGCAATGTTGTCCGTCCTCAACACAAATCGCGATCCGAGAAGGTAGTGCCGCCAAACTCACAGACAGTGGACCACCGTTGTCATCTCCTTCTCGTGCACCGGATACCGCCGCTCAGTCTCATTGAGCTTGCGGCTCTCGTAGGCCATCGGGTGACCCTCCTGCATGAGTACTCCCCCAATAGCGAAATCTGAAGTATCTATATGGACTTCGAAAGGCTCCCCATAGTCCGACAATTTGAGCACCGGTTCTTCCAACACAGTAGCCTTTAGATCTTGGAATGCAGCTTCACATTTGTCAGACCATCTCCAAGGCTGCTCCTTCAGCAACTCCGTCAGTAGAGTTGCACGCTTCGAATACCCAGCTATGAAGCGCCGATAGTAGTTGACGAAACCAAGGAAGGATCTCAACTCTAGCACCTTCTTTGGAGTTCGCCATTCCGCAACAACTTGCACCTTTTATTTGTCCATCCGAATGGAACCATCACCGATTCGATGCTCCAAGAATAAGATCTTCGTTCGAACAAAGTAGCACTTCTCCCCTTTCACAAACAAAGTGTACTCCCTTAGAACCTTGAAAATTGTCCGAAGGTGCTCGGCATGCTCCTCTAGCGCTTGGTTGTAGACGACGATATCGTCCAAGTAGACGACCACAAACTTATCCAAATACTCGTTGAATAGTTGGTTCATAAGAGTGCAGAATGTGGCCGAAGCGTTGGTTAAGACAAAAGGCATCGCCAAGAACTCAAACGCTCCGTACCTGGTCACGCAAGTAGTCTTCGCTTTGTCGCCTTCAGCAATGCGCACCTGCTAGTACCCCGACTAAAGGTCGAGTTTGGAGAAGTACTTTGCTTTGCCTAGTTGGTTGAACAAGTCTGCGATGAGCGAGATGGGATACTTGTTCTTCATCGTCACCTTGTTGAGGGCTCGATAGTCGACGCATAGTCGGAGGCTCCCATCTTGTTTCTTTTGGAAGAGAACTGGAACTCCGAATGGTGCTTTAGAACTGCTGATGAGACCACCGCTTAGCAGTTCATCTAACTGTTTTCTGAGCTCTACCAACTCTGGAGGGGACATGCGGTAGGGTGATCTCGCTGGAGGTTTCACTCCCGGCTACAACTTGATATGATGATCTATGCCTCTATGTGGTGGTAGAGTTTTCGGCAACTCAGGTGGCATAACATCTGTGAACTCCTTTAGAACGTTCGCCACCATAGCAGGTTCATGAATGGCCTCCCCGGCGAGGGGCTCTAGCTTCACAACAGCTACGAATGTTAATTCGCCTTTTAGTACCCCTTTCTTCAGTTATAATGCCGATATTTGTTGGGGGTCCTTGGTTCCTCTCCGAGAGACGAGAACCACACAGGGTCATTACCTCCCATCAAAAATAGGGAGTTTAGGAACGGCATTGGTACCAACTTCACCACGTGCATGAACTTCATTCCGAGAATCACTTGGAAGTCGTCCAATGGCACCACCATCATGTTTGTGCTCCCGCTCCATGTTCCGATCTTGATGGGGACTCCCTTTGTCAGCCCGGAGATCTGCTTGACCTCCGAGTTCACCGCCTTTATTTGACTTGGGTTCTTCACCAAGATCAGCCCAAGTCGCTTTGCTTCTCGTAGGCAATAAAGTTGTGGGTAACGCCCATGTCCACCATTGCATGGGTTATTTGGCCATTGAGCTTAATGTCCACGTACATCAACTCACTACTCCTTGCTTTCTGTGGCTTTGCCTTCATGTTCTTCCCCACTTAACCTCGTTATACATTCAACAAACGCATTGCTCCCATCCGGGGACCTTGCGACTCCTCATCGTCGTTGCTGGATTCTAAACTATTTGAACTGAGGGCAACGACCTTGCCCTTGTCTGATTTAGGGGGATGGATTGAAGTTGTTAAAGCATTGAGTACCTGTTTTTATAAGCACTCCCTCACCATGTGCGGCCCTTCGCACAAGAAGCATCCGTTAGGTTTTAGGGCCTTGCCTTTTGAGCTTGGCCCTTTGTAGGAACTATTTTTCCTTTGCTCGCCCTCGGGCTCCTTCCCCCAAGAATGTTTTGAAGGGTGATTTCCTGAAGATTGTTTCCATTTCCCTGAGTCCTCCGAGGAAATAAAGTCGGTGAGTCTTTATGCGGCCACAATTGCCCTGATCATATCGGTGACATTCCTTCAATGCAGTTCCTGTTGAGCCCATGGCTTCAGACCATCGAGGAAGTTGAACAGCTTATCCTTCTCAGACATGTCTTGGATGTCCAGCATTAGTGCAGAAAATTACTTTACGTAGTCTCGAATGTAAGTACTTTGGCGAAGTTGTCTCAGCTTCCTCTTTGCAATGAACTCTGTGTTCTCGGGTAGGAACTGAGTTCTCAACTCCCGCTTCAATTCCTCCCATGTGTCCACTCGACACCGACCTTGTTGGATCTCCTCCCAACGGGTTCGCCACCAAAGTTTTGCATCCCCATTAAAATACATGGTTGCTATTGAAAATTTGGTATCTTCAAAATCGAGCCTTATAGCTCGAAAGTACTATTATTCCATGTCAAACAAGAAATTCTCGAGCTCCTTTGCGTCCCTAGCACACCTCCATAGCAATGAGGCTCAGGTGCCTTCAAGTTTTATGGCGGTGCAACGCGGGTGTTGCTCCTAGTGATTTAAAAAGCGCTAAGCGCCAAAAGGCGCCAAGATCCAAAAACGCCCGAGGCGCTAGGCGCTCGCCCGAGCGAAGCGAGGCGCTAAAATATAAAAATATAAAATATAATTAATAAATATAATTATTTAAAATTTTAAATTAAAATATGCTATTAAATTAAGGAAATCTATTAACAGTATTGAAAATTAATAATTTCAAATAAACCTAACAATATTAACAGTATACAGTATACCGTATACTGTTAACAAAAGGAGAAGGAAGTGTAAGGGATTGCTGAGCCTGCTGACTGAGAAAAGAGGAAGCGGCAGCGGCAACGGAGTGTAAGGAGGCAGCGGTAGCGGCGAGAGCAGCAGCGGCAGCGGCGAGCGGCGACAGCGGCAGCGACAGCGGCGAGCAGCGGGAGCGGGAGCAGGAGCGGCGAGCAGCGGGAGGCGCGAGCGGCGACAGCGGCAGCGTTTGCTAGCAGCGACAGCGACAGCGTTTGCGAGCAGCGACAGCGGCGAGCAGCGACAGCAAGAGCGGGAGCAGGAGCGGCGAGCAGTGAGAGGCGCGAGCAGTGACAGCGGCAGCGTTTGCGAGCAGCGACAGCGGCAGCGCTTGCGAGCAGCGACAGCGGCAGCGCTTGCGAGCAGCGACAACGGCGAGTGGCGACAGCATTTGCGAGCAGCGGGATCGGGATCGGGAGCGGCAACGACGAGAGTTAGGGTTCGGTTGTCACTTATAGCAGTTTTAGTTGGTTCGATTGAACCAACTAACCATCGGAGACCGAACCAGGACCGAACCAAACCTAAAATCCTGGTTCGGTCGCCTTGGTTAACCCAGGAGCTCGCCCGAAGCGCCCAATGCATGGGCTCGGGCGAGCGCCCAAGCGGCGCCTGTTTGAAGCGCGCAGCCTGGGAGATTAGCGAGGCACTCGGGCCTCGCCTCGCCTCGCCTGAGCGCCTTTTTAAATCGTTGGTTGCTCCCTCCCGCATTTAGTGCCCTTGTGAGCGCTATCACTCTGGAAGTGAGTTCTGACACGACTTCATGCAAATGTTGCACGGAGTCTTTGGTATCGTCCGTCAGTCGATCGACTAGGGCCTCAACCTTGTCGATTCAGGATTTAGCTTCTTCTTGCGAGCTCTCTACCCCAAGAAGCCTTCATTGGCCTTGGTAAAGTTCCTCGAAGCTTGCTTCAAGAACATCTAGGCAAGTTTCCATCGCCGTGAGTCTCTCCTTATGGCTCTTTTTCCCGGTTGGCACTCCAGATTGTGCCTTCTCTGCTCGCAAAGAGTAGCCAACTTCTCGCTAATCATGTTTGCTGCCACGGTCCTCCAGAGCGACTCAACGAGCATAAGAGCGAGTTTGCACTTGCAGCCCACCTGCGGTTGCTTGGGGCAATGGCCCGGCTTGCCCTGTCTTGCTCGATTCGCCACGATGCTTTGCCATAGTGAGATTGCGAAGTTTCTTCGCTGCTTGCTCGAATTGCTTACCCGCTCTGATACCACAATGTCACGGACTTAGCTGAAATTGCCTAAGTCGTGAGGCATCCTTGTGGCAAAGTCATGGACTTAGCTAGAGTTGCCTAAGTCGTGAAGCACCCTTGCGCCAACTCTTCAAACTTAGTTGGGATTGCTTAAGTTATGAGGTGCCCTTACGACATATGCGTCCGCAAAGAGTTAGCCTTGTTGCAACCTCGTACAGGTCCCGAAGGATCTGTAAAATAGAAAGTTGATTAGATTGAAAACGAGCGACGGACAAGTCCCAACGTCTCGCGAAGAGGGATGTTTTACAAGCAATTCGGCAAGCACCTTGAGTGCAAGAGAGAAAAGAGAGGAAGGAGAAAACAAGGACTTTAGAAGGTAGAACGAACAATTGCAAGTCCACAAACAATTGCTCACCGGATGTCGAGCGCGAAGGCAAGTTCCCGTCAAGTTAACGTGGGAACTTGTGAAGATTATTCAACGCCCGACAATATATCGAAGCCTCATCCAGCTCTATGCCACCCGGGGGGTTCCAGGGTGCTGAGATGGATGATGTTTTGCATGCAATTGCGGTTTGCAGAAAACAAGTCGTGGCACGCAAAAACAGAGCCATTTTGGGGCAGTTCGGCTCGGTGCGGCGAGCAGTCGCACTGCAGCATTGCGAACTGTCGTTGTTTACATTTTCCAAACAAAAACACACAAAACCAAGGCAAAACATGCTGCAATGTCTTTGTACAAGGCTACAAGCATGCAAAAGCGACGAACGGTTCGTTGAACGAAGTTATTGCGGGTGCGCGACGACCGTTCGTGATAAAGCGGTGAGCGTCGATGTGGAAGGTGATGGAGAGGATCAACGAGGCCCAAAGGTTAGACAGGGCCGATCCCATGTCTTACAATAGCTTGGGGGTCACGGGTCCTGACTGACCATGTCAAGTCAACTAACCCGCATCCGATGTCCACTGTGGTTGAACCAACCCGCATCCGCTCGCTAGAATCTTGGCATACCGCTCGGTACGCCTTGATGTACCGCTCGATACGCTGGTACTGTACCATACCGAGCAAGGCTCGGTACGCCGGTATGGTATGAGATTAAAAACCTTGGTATATGGATGAAGTTAGGAATATAAATTGAGCAATATGATAAATCTGGGACTAATTGAACCTTAACAAGATGCAGACCTGTACAAACATATACCGGCCAATACTAACTTTGTATCAGATCCATGCCATCTTGTACTGAACTTGTACAGATCTGTATTGGTCTATATACTACAATCCACTTTGATACAACTAGTATAAAAGACAGTTTGCATCTTGATATTTCATGAGACAACACGTATCGACCGGTTTAGGTTGATACCAGAATCCATGGCCAACTTCTCTAAGGCCAGAAGAATATCTAAGGGATTGGAGGGTCCTTGTCTTGAAGAACTCAGAATTAGGACTAAAAAGCAACTAGCTATCATACCTCCTATGTCTTTATTTTCAAAGTACTCTCACACGACAACAATTTGTTCCAAAAATTTTAAGTTAGAACCTGTCTTAATTTGTATATGCTGGCATTGTTCATTAAGAAAATATTGCATCTAAAATATGTCGATCAATCCTAAGCTCCATATAGGAAGTAGGTCACAGCGCAAAGAATATGTTATCTCAACTTAACAGACCATAATATCCTTATTGACATCTGAAGCTTTCATTCAAGGATTAACACAATGATCCATGAGTATGGCTTCAAAGATCATCTTAAAAGCAGTAAGAAAAACAAACAATTTAATGTATAATATCACACAAGGGGATACGGTACAAGTAGTTAAATTAGCAACGATGGACTAGAGGCATCAACTTGCAGTATTCGTTCTGAACACGAAATTTTAACTTAAAGGTGTTGCTTTTTCTATGTGCTAGATACGAAAATTACTAGCCTAAGAGTAGAACCAGCAGTAGGAATCGAATTATAGGTTCAATAAAGGGGAGAAAAATGAAGTGCCCATCATCTGCTATCGTATCAGTGAACAAGCGGTGTTCAACTTTGCGGTCTGATTTTAACCAAGGAGCAAAATCTACCTTTAATGTAGTCAAAAGATTCGGCTTCAAAAGTCCACCCCTTCTTTAATTCCTGATATACAACTATTGAAAAAGCCGGTGATTGAGCGAGAAGGGCGCCGGGCGGATGAGCACCGCCTCGAACAAGAGAGAGAGAGAGAGAGAGAGAGAGAGAGAGAGAGAGAGAGTACCTCCTCTCGCTTATCAAATACACGCATCAGCTTCATTCTCCTCCCGATCGGGTGGTTGGAGGGAGATGACGGAGGAAGAGATGGTGGTCAGATGCCAACCCCACTTCGGTCTTCCAACAGCGGCGAAGACGAGCAAAATGGTCTGAAACATCAAATATTGATAGGGGAAGGAACGGACCAAATGGTGCGGACCACCCTCCAGCCTAGTCCACATCACCCCTGACGCATTGCAGGGCCGATTCAGTCTGCCCGAAGCCCATTTTATATAAGAGGTCCCGGCACGACAGGAGCATCTCGCGCAGCCTCATCCGCGGCCCGCCTCTGCATGCTTCGCCCACTCCTACGAGCCCGATGTTTGTCTCTTTTAGGACTTTGCTCGACCACGGAGCAGGTGAAGCAGATCCACGCCCAACTGATTACGAACTCTCTCCTCGGCCAGCCGTCCGCCGTGGCCAAGTTAATCGAACGCTACCTCGCCGTCGCCGATGGCAATAGCCACGCTCATCTCATCTTCCAGCACAACGCAGGTAGCTTCGCTGTAGTATGAAGCACAATAGTCCGTTACAGCCGTCCTGGAAAGGCTTTGGCCCTCTTTTCTCATCAAATAAGATGGTACACAAATATGTTTCTGATGATCTTAAATCAGATGTCCAACCAGCTCTTACCTGATCACACATATCATGTTTGAAGAATTCATTATGTTTGCGTCGTTAATGATGGGGCTTTCGTGGGAGTTAAATTTTTTTTTTATCAAAAATAAATGACCAAGATGAAATTTGAGTTTAGGAGTTTATACTAAACTATCAAAGTATTTATCAATTAAACTAGTTAGTATCTTCGTTAATTAAATTATTTTAAGAGTAAAATGTGCACCAGCCTGGTTCTTACAGTTGCCACCATTGCCACCGTTCTACTCCGATCAAACTGAGCACCCTTTTAGATCGTACTCGAACAGAATCGAGTCGATGGTACCTCCATGGACCTGTCGTCATCCCACGGGTTTCCTCCCTGCCCTCCCCACGGCCCCACTTGAATCGACCTCTTCTTCTCCCCACCGTCCATGAAGCTTTAGTAACCAACATCATCAATCAATCAATGATCAGCACACATGCTTATTACATATATACACATCTCGAACATTGCTGCAATTCAAAACTACAGTTCGTAGTTACCATCTCGAACAGCTACTGATCATCGACGGAGCTCAAGAAGGCTAGGGGTTGTTTATTACAGCAACGGGACGATCTATGATCACGGGACGATCTATGATCACATCATCCAGATGGTGGAAAATTTTCAGTCGTCTTCTCTAACGAGGGCCACTTAATTTCCCAATTCGTGTCACGAATAGACGTTTGGGTTAAGATTTCCCAATTCGATCGAACCCTAATTGACATTTAGTTGTGTTTTCTCTTATGATGTTCTAGTCATTTTGTATATAATGCTTTATATATTCATTAATTATTTTTTCCTTTAGCATGCTTGTAGTATGATAATTTTATAATGCCATCTAATTTCTGCAATTACTAGTTTCACATATTGAATTTTTTGATAAAATGACAGTACAATTCGCTTTTTTTCACGTTGCTAAATTTTCAAAATAATTATTTAAAAAATTTTAATTACATTAAACAATATATAAGATAGTCAAATAACGATCGAGTTTGGTCAAACTTGTGTAAAGATGCACTAACCAAAAGATCTTGATGGAAGAGTTTTGGATGCATAAGATGTTATATATAGTGATAGATGTATACATCTATCACTATATATGTATTATAATAATGCCATTTAATTCGGGAACAAATTCAAATAATTCATAGCAGCATGTTTTACGGATTAAGGTACGTTACATTCGGATGCACTTATATTAAGATTGACTTATAATTTATTTCTATTAGGATATCTAAGTTAGCCAGTGTATTATCACATAAGTAATATATCTCATGTTTAAGTTAGGCATCATCTAAATTTTAAATTTTGATAATAAAATTAATTGATGAAGTTATGAACTAATGAGCATTTAAGATGAGTGATGCAAGAGAAACTTCATGGATTTAAATCATTAAAGTAGAATCAGACATTGGGCATCATGTGAGAGATCGGATGTCAAATCGAAGAATTGGTCGATATGTCGGAGGATAGACTTATGTCATGAGTTTGAGTATCGGGCCAGAAGGATCGAGTATTGTGCCAAGAAGATCGAATATTACAGAAGGTCAACATGTTGATGGATCGGGCAATACGTCAAGGGAGAGGACGGTGCATCAAAAGTTCGAATGAAGTACCGGATGAACTAATGATATGTCGAATAACGTAGGCTTCATGATTCGTAATTGTTGTATCTTGATCGAAGTAGTTTAGAGTCTAATTAAGTTGGTTTTAGATGTATCCATGCCAACTTGATTAGGAGTCTATTGGGCCTGAATCAGGACTGAAGTGGGCCTATTGGAAGGTTAATTCAATGATTTGAGGTTGGGCCAAGCGGTGGAACCGCCTATGAGTTGAAAAATATAGAATGTACGTTTTTTGAAAAACCTAACAGTGGTACCACTAGAGTCAGCGGTGGTATCGCCTAGATTGGTAGTGGTATTGCTAAAACATAGTATCACTGATTATATCAAGCGATGGTACCACTAATACTCAGGGTGGCAAGTTGTGGTACCTCCCAATGTAGGCGGTGGTACTAACAATACCTCAAAAACCTAGAGATTTAAATTTTTAGTTTTATTTCTAAAACTATTTGGGTCTATAAATATCTCACTCATTCTTGCTTGATGCAGCAATAAATAGAAAAGAATTCTTGAGGATAAAAGTATTGTAAACTCTTAAAAAGTGTTGAGTCTCCTCCTCCTTATATTTAGAAGTTATTCTAAGGGAGGTGTGAGGTCTTTTATAAAAGAGAGATGTAAATGTTCTCTCCTGGAAAGGAGAAAGGGTTGTAACAATGATAGTTGATCTTTGTCGATTGAAAAAAAGATTAGTAGTAAAAGCCGATGCCCTCGAGGGAAAAGAAATTGAGAATAGACGTAGGTCGAGATGACCAAACTACTATAAATCGATTTACTATTGCATACTGAATTACTTACTAAGCAATCATTATTCGCACTTCTTGTTAATTACATTTTCGACATGGGTTTCATCAAATGAACTTACAAACCGAAATTTTTCGAAAGCACTAATTCACCGCTCGCCCCTGCCACCCCTCCCCCCTCCCTCTCTCTCCCCCCCATGCCTTTATGATCCTAACAATTTGTATCAAAGCTTGGTTCTCTCATTTAGTTTTATAGGAAAATCTAAGGGCAACATCATATGCGCAACCGAATAACAAAAAATCAAAAACTCTAAATTTTCTGAAAATGTGTTCATCATCGTGCGAAGATTGATGTGCAAAACTCACGAAACTTAAAACCACGCATGAGATTGTTGTGTTACTTAGGGAGATCATATATCCCTGAATCCCTACAGATTTATAAGAGAGGATGAAAGAGGTCGAGCATCCTCCTCTCTAGTAGTGATCCACACATAGGGCTGTGACGACGCTCCTCCTCAAATTGCTACCTAAATCTCCACACTTGCTATCTAAAGAGGAGAAGGGGAACAGAGAATAGGAGGTGGCAACCAAGAAACCTCTAGCCTATAGGTGTTTGGTTCCTTCCTATTTATAGAGGCCCCTTGTCAACTTAACCCTAATGGATCCTACCCGATTAGGTATTGGATCTCCATCCAACTACCCAAGTCTCTTAAATTAGTGAATCTCTATCCAATAATCTATCGTTGGCTCTTATTGGATCTCATCTATAGGATCCAATAATTCAGGGGCTTATTGGATATCCAATAAGATAGGAGCTCTAGCGGATATCTTATATCCGAACTTTTACACGTCACAACGCGAACCATATATATGTGACCCTCTAGGCCCAATATCAAGCTGGCCATGAGTCATACCTGTCAGAACTCCTTTTGGCTCAATGAATTATTATCTCTATAATAATTCACTTGACTCATCGACTACAGATGTACTAGGCCACTACGTTGTAGTCCTTAGACGATACAAGGAAATATAATCCTTTGGACCTATCTATCCTCAATTACTATGTAGGTACATAGTCATAGGTGCCCAGCAAGCCAATCACGTGAGTGATGACACGTGTGACTTTATACATAATCTTTTTGCTTATTATATTTTGGCGTATATCACTTTATAACTATTGCATAAATGCATACATATATTGTGATGTCCTTGGATTTGTGCAATGGGAATCGGATCGTGATGAGATCACGATAATGAGATCGATTCACCTTTAAATACATATCCTAAATAATCCCGGTCATAGGTTACTCGAGAGGGACATCGTGATAACCGGATAGACTGGTGTGCTGTATACCCGTCCATATGATGGATGCAGCTGGTCTCATAGCTGCTCGTGTAGGGACACTAGGGATACAGTACAGGTGCTCATTGGAGAATGAGTTCACTGATTGATCCGCTTACGGAATGCTGGATGATTGATGATGCCTTATTGTTAGACAGCGATTCCGTAGTCCTAGTGGTGTATTTGGTCCTTAGACTTGAGACACCAAGGATGTCCTGTATGAGTGCTCCACTTTTTGATACCAGACTTATAGGTTTGGCTGTCCCCAGATCTAGTACAGCTGGTCATTGGGAATGGTAGTCGACCTTACGAGGGCTATTAAGTGTCAATAGAGGATCATCCACTCTCGGCGTCATGAGAGGAATATCCTATGTGTTCTTGCTCAGACAAATCCCTAGCCAGGGTCATTCGGGTTGAGAGAGAAAGAGTTCTCCGGGAGAATCCGATTAGAGCAAGACTCGAGTAGAAACCGTATGGGTCTGACAGCACCATGCTCGATATACGGTCTCTGGGATATTAGATGGATGAGGGACTATAGGTACATGGTAACTGAGGACAGACAGGTCCAATGGATTGGATTCCCCTATATCGTTTGGGGACTACAGCGTAGTGGCCTAGTACGTCTGTAGTCGATGAGTCAAGTGAATTATTACAGAGATAATAATTCACTCAATCAGAAGGAGTTCTGACAAGTATGACTCACGGCCAGCTCGATATTGGGCCTAGAGGGTCACACACATATGGTAGGCATTGCGATGAGTAGAGGTTCGGATATGAGATATCCGACGGAGCCCTTGTCTTATTGGATGCAGATCCAATACCCACTAGGGAAGGACCCATAGGGTTTGACACGGGATCTCTATAAATAGGAGGGATTCACAGCCTCATAGGCTAGAGCCTTTGCTTGCCTTTCCTATTCTCCTCTTCCTCTCCACCTCAAGCCTGGAGTTTTTTAGAAGCGTCGTCGCAACCCTGCTGTGTGGATCACCGCTAGAGAGGAGGACGCTTGATCTCCTTTACCCTCTCCTAAGGATCTGTAAGGAAACAGGGATATACGATCTCCCTACGTAACACAATCTACTCTATACGCAGTTTCATGTTTCGCGGATTTTTGTGTACCAATCTTCGCACGACGACAAACATCTTTTTGGGAATCGGTGATTTTGTTTTTCTTATTCTTCCGCTGCGCATGTGATGTCGCCCCCATGATTTCCCAACAGTGGTATCAAAGCCAGGTTGTTCGTGCGAATGATTGGTTTTGAACTGCGTGTGTTGTGTTTAGCGAGAAAGGACAGCAACACAGTTGCTGCCCTCGATCTGCGTCCGTGAAGCACAGCCGAAGGCGGGCAGCGCAGGGGCTGCGTCTGCAGCAGCCGGCCGGCGGCCTGCTTGCAGCAGGCTTGCTGCCGGCGGGGCTGGCAACCCACGGGCAGAGGCGCCGCAGGGCAGCGGCGCCTGCCGCCGAAAGGAAGCGGCGCCTGCCGCCGCAGGGCAGCGACGCGCGACGCCTGCCGCCGCTGCTCCCGCGGGCGAAACCCCCCCCCACAGGGGCGGCCGCCCGGCGGTACAGCACCGCCTGCGGAGGCAGCGGCGCCCGAAGGGGGCGCCTACCCGCAGCGGCATCGCCGATAGCGGGCGTGCCGCCTGCAGGCGAGGGCAGTGCCCTCGCCCCGCCGCACAGGCCGCCGCCGGCAGCGGCGGCGGCAGCAGCGAAAGGAGGAAAGGGCATTAGGGTTTTCTGGAATAAAGACAGTTTTGCCCCTTGGAATTTGAGAAATTCCAGTTTCTGTCTTTTGTCCAAATTACGAAAATACCCTTAGGCATTGAGAAATTCCCTACATATCCCTGATTTCAGAAAATATTAATTAATTAAAAGGTTTAGTTGATTATTATTTTTATTATTATCTAGTAGTCCTACATGATGATGATTATTTATACATGTGATGTATGATGTGTGGACGGATGATCATGGACCGTGTGATGTGTGTACTTGTGATTATTATTATTAAGGTCTGCGAACCTCCATTATATTTCTCGTTTATTGTCGGGCCTGCGTGCCTATGATTAAGTTGTAATCACATGAGGAGGCGCAGCGGGAGCATGGATGCGATAGCGGGACCCACGAGACGGACGATCGTGATGCATGGAGATGCATCAAGATGTCGACGAAACCGACGAGGACGAGATGGACGATCACAGGGCATGGAGATGCACCGTTGCACACATAGATCTTGATGTGAGTGATTAGGCCTACTGGCTCGGGCCTAATCATATTAGGTTGTGGTCCATGATCATCTGGTGTGATTGCTTATACACATACTAGATATGTATATATATTTGCATGCGATGTAGATATATATTAAATATGTATATGTGTGACATGTTATATTAGGAGACCAAATTATAGAAACATCTCTCGATAATATTAAGTCGGTAAACGTGAGGCAATTAGATTGACCCACGTGGCCTTCCATCGTTATGAGTAGGAACCGAATCCCGGTGTAGGTTGAGTTGGTCGAGTCCCTCGAGACTCACCTATATCGCGATTCGCTATCTTGCTTACGACATAGAGATGTCACCGGTGACCTGAGGACATGGTATGCTTGGTCGAGTCCCTCGAGGGTATATCATCAAATCAGACTCATCTTGTAACGAAGGTGTTGACTTAACCGAGCATCATGGTTGGTCGAGTCCCTCGAGGCCATGGTGATTCAGAGGCCGAACAGGACGGGAATCACAAGGAGTTGTGATCGGCAAGAGTTGCCTACCTTTTAGGCTTAGTGTGATTGGTCGAGTCCCTCGAGGTTACACTAAGACGCTGATTGGATCCTGATCCCCACTAGAAGTCTGCCGGAGACTTCCGTTTCACGTGCTGAGGGTGTCGCGTGACTCGTTAGTAAAATAGTGGGAGCATATTAAGATAGAAGTTCATATCTTGATAGTTTATTTCTTGCAAAATCTGCATGTTATTCATTTCTGCTACATCTTTATTTTCAGAAAATGTCGCTTTCAAATCCCTTACGTGGCATACTTGATGTCAACCGCCTCACTGGTCCAAATTATACGGATTGGCTCCGTAACTTGAGAATTTTTCTCACAGCGGAGAAAATCGTGTACGTCCTTGATACAGTGATGCCTACGCCCGAAGAAGGGGCAAGCGAGGATGAGATCGCTCGCTACGTGAAGTACATTGATGACTCCACTCTTGCTCAGTGCTATATGTTGGGCTCTATGACTCCAGAGTTACAGAGACAATATGAAAAGATGGATGCCAGATCCATTCTCCTACATGTCCGCAAATTGTTTGAGGAACAGGGAAGGACTCAACGATATGAGATATCCAAGAGCCTTTTCCGCGCTAGGATGACTGAGGGGACACCGGTTCAGAACCATGTCCTAAAGATGATTGAGTGGATAGAGAAACTCACAGGTCTAGGAATGGTCCTAGAGGATAACTTATGTGTGGACATTGTGCTTCAGTCCCTACCAGATTCCTTTTCACAGTTCATAATGAATTTTAATATGAACAAGCTTGAGGTGACTCTCCCAGAGCTCCTCAACATAGTCCCAGAGGATAACTTATGTGTGGACATTGTGCTTCAGTCCCTACCAGATTCCTTTTCACAGTTCATAATGAATTTTAATATGAACAAGCTTGAGGTGACTCTCCCAGAGCTCCTCAATATGTTGAGGGAGGCAGAGAGTACTATTAAGAAAGAGAAGCCAGTTCTCTATACTGGTGAGACCAGAAAGAAAAGGAAAGCAGAAAGGTCCCTTAAGAAGGGAAAGGGCAAGGGCAAACAAGGTAAAACAAAGGTTGCTAAGAAAGACCCAGCAAAGGACAAAGACCAGTGCTTCCACTGTGGTAAAGATGGGCATTGGAAGAGAAACTGCAAAGAGTACCTTGCAGAAAGGGCGAAACAAAAGCTTGATGAAGCTTCAGGTACATTCATGATCAGTCTCCATTTGTCAGACTCTTATGATAACACATGGGTATTGGATACCGGTAGTGCTTATCATATATGCAATTCGTTGCAGGTTCTGGCAAGGCCTAGGAGACTAGAGAGAGGCGAGATGGATCTCAAGATGGGTAATGGAGCAAAAGTTACTGTATTAGCTGTTGGCGAGGTCGCCCTACATCTGCCTAGTGGAGCTTTTATTGCATTAGATGCATGTTATTTTGTTCCTTCTATTATCAAAAACATTATCTCCATTTCATGTTTAACAGTTAGTGGATATAAATTTATTTTTGAGAACAATGGTTGTTCGATATTATTAGATGATAAGATCATCATGAAAGGAACATTGCATAATGGTTTATTTATGTTAGACACCACTCCACATATCATGAATGTAAATGTGTCCAAAAGGAAACGAGATGAGTTGAACAGTGCATACCTGTGGCATTGTAGGCTAGGTCACATCCATGAAAGAAGGATTCAAAAGTTGCTAAATGATGGATATCTAGATCCATTCGACTATATGTCTTATGCAACTTGTGAGCCTTGCATTCGTGGAAAATTGACCAACTCTCCATTTAGTGGAACTGGAGAGAGAGCCACTGAGTTGTTGGAACTCATACATAGTGATGTATGTGGACCCAAGTCAACTTCTGCCATTGGAGGTTACTCCTACTTCATTACATTTACTGATGATTTCTCAAGGTATGGATATGTGTACTTAATGAAGTACAAGTCCGAGGCCTTTGAGAAATTCGGAGAGTATAAGAATGAGGTGGAGAACCAGACTGGAAAGAGTATCAAAACTCTTCGATCAGATCGAGGAGGTGAGTACTTAAGTACAGAGTTTACTCAGTTCCTCAAGGACCATGGGATATTATCCCAATGGACACCTCCTTACACACCTCAGCTCAATGGTGTCTCTGAAAGGAGAAATCATACTTTATTAGATATGGTACGGTCCATGATGAGTTTCGCTAACCTACTTCTAGGGATATGCCCTAGAGACCACAGCTTACCTACTGAACAGAGTTCCAACTAAGTCGGTAGTGTCTACACCATATGAGATATAGAAAGGGAAGAAACCTGATATTAAGGTTGTTAAGATTTGGGGCTGCCCAGCCCACGTTAAAAGACACAACCCCGATAAGTTAGAATCAAGGACAGAGCGATGCAAATTTTTGGGATACCCCAAGGAAACTTGTGGGTATTATTTCTATCATCTCGAGGACCAAAAGGTCTTTGTAGCTAAGAGAGCAGTGTTCCTTGAGAAGGAACACATTCTTGACGGAGACAGTGGGAGAATGATAGAATTGAGCGAGGTTGGAGAACCAAGCTCAAGCACCACTCTACAGCCCGAGTCTGTTCAGGTACCTAATACACAAGTATCAACTTTACGCAGGTCTGATAGAGTATCCCATCCTCCTGAGAGATATGTGGGACATATTGGAGTAGATGGAAAGGTAGAGACCTATAAAGCAAGGCTAGTGGCTAAAGGGTATCGTCAAAGGCAAGGTGTTGACTACGACGAAACCTTCTCACCCATAGCAATGCTAAAATCCATCAGAATTCTATTGGCTATTGCAGCACACTATGATTATGAGATCTGGCAGATGGATGTGAAAATCGCATTCCTCAATGGGAACCTCGAGAAGGAGGTGTATATGATGCAACCTGAGGGATTCGTATCCAAGAACTGCCCAGATAAGGTGTGTAGGTTGCTTAGATCCATTTATGGACTAAAGCAAGCTTCCCAAAGTTGGAACATAAGATTTGATGAGGTAATCAGATCTTATGACTTCGTTAAGAACGAAGATAAGCCTTGTGTGTACAGGAAGGTAAGTGGGAGCGCTATCACCTTTTTGGTGTTATATGTGGATGACATCCTCATCATTGGGAATGACGTAGGAATGCTATCCACAGTAAAGACTTGGTTATCTAGACACTTCTCCATAAAGGACTTAGGGGAAGCATCCTATATCTTGGGGATTAGAATCTATAGAGATAGATCCAAGAGGATGCTTGGCTTGTCCCAGTCCAGGTACATAGAAACCATTGTCAAAAGGTTTGGCATGGAAAATTCCAAAGGGTGAACATGGATATGATACCTTATGCCTCAGCAATATGGTATATCATGTATGCCATGCTATGTACTAGGCCTGATATAGCGCATGCTCTGAGTGTCACGAGTAGGTATCAGGCGGATCCAGGCTTGGAGCACTGGAAAGCAGTAAAGTGTATCCTTAAATACTTGAGAAGGACTAAGGATCTTTTACTAGTATATGGAGGTAATAGCCTTAAGGTTGAAGGCTACACAGACTCAAGTTTTCAGTCTGATGTCGATGATAGCAAGTCGAATTCAAGGTATGTGTACACCTTGAATGGAGGAGCAGTATGTTGGAAGAGTTCCAAACAAAATACCACTGCTGACTCGACCACAGAGGCGGAGTACATTGCTGCATTAGATGTAGCAAAGGAGGGAGTCTGGGTGAAGAAGTTCATCACAGATTTGGGAGTCGATATAGATAGCGACAAGTCGACTTCCTTATATTGCGACAACTATGGGGTGATTACTCAAATAAGGGAACCCGGGTCTCATCAGAAGTGTTCTGAGGAGGTTCCAGCTTACAAGAGAGATCGTAACCCGAGGAGATGTAGTAGTGGAAAGAGTTCCATCCGAAGATAACATTGCAGATCCACTGACAAAGCCGTTGTCTCATTTTGTCTTTGAGCGTCACAGGGGTCTGATGGGGATCAGACACATAGGTGATTGGCTTTATGTCAAGTGGGAGATTGCTAGTCATAGGTGCCCAGCAAGCCAATCACGTGAGTGATGGCACGTGTG
The DNA here is from genome assembly GCF_036884655.1 of Musa acuminata AAA Group. NCBI lineage: Eukaryota > Viridiplantae > Streptophyta > Magnoliopsida > Zingiberales > Musaceae > Musa > Musa acuminata. The sequence goes on from NC_088354.1 coordinate 27,494,344, forward strand.
ACTTGATACAGAATCTTTTTGCTTATTATATTTTGGCGTATATCACTTTATAACTATTGCATAAATGCATACATATATTGTGATGTCCTTGGATTTGTGCAATGGGAATCGGATCGTGATGAGATCACGATAATGAGATCGATTCACCTTTAAACACATATCCTAAATAATCCCGGTCATAGGTTACTCGAGAGGGACATCGTGATAACCGGATAGACTGGTGTGCTGTATACCCGTCCATATGATGGATGCAGCTGGTCTCATAGCTGCTCGTGTAGGGACACTAGGGATACAGTACAAGTGCTCATTGGAGAATGAGTTCACTGATTGATCCGCTTACGGAATGCTGGATGGTTGATGATGCCTTATTGTCATACAGCGATTCCGTAGTCCTAGTGGTGTATCTGGTCCTTAGACTTCAGACACCAAGGATGTCCTGTATGAGTGCTCCACTCTTTGATACCATACTTATAGGTTTGGCTGTCCCTAGATCTAGTACAGCTGGTCATTGGGAGTGGTAGTCGACCTTACGAGGGCTATTGAGTGTCAATAGAGGATCATCCACTCTCGGCGTCATGAGAGGAATATCCTATGTGTTCTTGCTCAGACAAATCCCTGGCCAGGGTCATTCGGGTTGAGAGAGAAAGAGTTCTCCGGGAGAATCCGATTAGAGCAAGACTCGAGTAGAAACCGTATGGGTTTGATAGCACCATGCTCGATATACGGTCTCTGGGATATTAGATGGATGAGGGACTATAGGTACATGGTAACTGAGGACAGACAGGTCCAATGGATTGGATTCCCCTGTATCGTCTGGGGACTACAGCGTAGTGGCCTAGTACGTCCGTAGTCGATGAGTCAAGTGAATTATTACAGAGATAATAATTCACTCAATCAGAAGGAGTTCTGACAGGTATGACTCACGGCCAGCTCGATATTGGGCCTAGAGGGTCACACACATATGGTAGGCATTGCGATGAGTAGAGGTTCGGATATGAGATATCCGACAGAGCCCTTGTCTTATTGGATGCAGATCCAATACCCACTAGGGAAGGACCCATAGGGTTTGACACGGGATCTCTATAAATAGGAGGGATTCACAGCCTCATAGGCTAGAGCCTTTGCTTGCCTTTCCTATTCTCCTCTTCCTCTCCACCTCAGACCAGGCCTGGAGTTTTTGAGGAGCGTCGTCGCAACCCTGCTGTGTGGATCACCGCTAGAGAGGAGGACACTTGACCTCCTTTACCCTCTCCTAAGGATCTGCAAGGAAACAGGGATATACGATCTCCCTAGGTAACACAATCTACTCTATACGCAGTTTCATATTTCGCGGATTTTTGCGTACCAATCTTCGCATGACGACGAACATCTTTTTGGGAATCGGGGATTTTGGTTTTCTTATTCTTCCGCTGCGCATGTGATGTCGCCCCCATGATTTCCCAACACTATAGTCCCCCATTCATCTAATATCCCAAAGATTGTATACCGGGCATGGTGCTGTTAGACCTATACGGTTTCTACTCAAGTCTCGCTCTAATCGAATTCTCCCGAAAAATTCTTTCTCTCTCAATCCGAATGACCATTGTCAGGGATTTGTTTGAGCAAAACCATATGAGATATTTCTCACATAACACCGAGAGTAGATGATCCTCTATCGACACTCAATAGTCCTTGTAAGATTGGTTGCCACTTTCGATGACTGATTGTGCTAAATTTGGAACTTCTAGGCCTATAAGTCTAGTATCAAAGAGTGAAGTACTCATACAACACATCCTTGATGTCTCAAGTCTAAGGACCAGGTACACAAGTAGGACAATGGAATCACTGTTTGATAATGAGGTATCATTAACCATTCAGCATTTTGTGAGCGGATCAATTAGAGAACTCATTCTCCAATAAGCACCTGCACTGTAGCCCTAGTGTCCCCACACAAGCAGCTATAAAACCAATTGCCTCCAATATATGGATGGGTATACAATACACCAATCTATTTGGTTATCTCGATGTCACTTTCGAATAACCTATGATTATGATTATTTATGGTTTGTATTTAAAGGTGAATCGGTCTCATTATCATGATCTAATCACGATCTGATTCCCATTGCATAGATCCATAGACATCACAATACATATGTATATATGTAACAAGCAATATAAAGTGATAAAATATCAAATAATATAATAAGAAAAAAGAATGCGTAACATATCACACGTGTCATCATTCACGTGATTGGTTTACAGGGCACCTATTACTAGCAATCTCCCACTTGACCAAAAGTTAATCACCTATGTGTCTGATCCCCATTAGACCCATATGACACTCAAAGACAATATGAGATAATGACTTTATTAGTGGATCTATAATATTTTCTTCGGATGAAACTCTTTCTACTACTACATCTTCTTGGGTCACGATCTCTCTAATCATGTGGAACCTCCTCAAAATATGCTTAGACTTCTGATGAGACTTGGGTTTCTTCGCTTGAGCAATCGCCCCGTTGTTGTTGCAATATAAGGGAATCGACTCCTCACTACCTAGCACGACTCCCAGATTTATAATGAACTTCTTCATCTAGACTCCCTCCTTTGCTGCCTTTGTTGTAGTAAAGTACTCCACCTCTGTAGTCGAGTCAGTAGTAGTATCTTGCTTGGAACTCTTCCAACATGCTACTCCTCCATTTAGGGTGAACACATATCCCGAATTAGACTTGCTATTAATGACATCAGATTGAAAACTTGAGTTTGTGTAGTCTTCAACCCTGAGGCTACTACCTCCATATACTAGTAAAAAATCCTTAGTGCTTCTTAAGTACTTAAGGATATACTTTACTGCTTTCCAATGCTCTAAGCCTGGATCCACCTAATACCTGCTCGCGACACTTAGAGCATGCGCCATATCAGGCCTGGTACATAGCGTGACATATAGAAAGCGATATCCGATGTCTCATCGGTAATGAGACATTTCTTGGAATTTTTCATGCCAAAACTTTTGTAAATTGTGTCTAAGTACCTAGAGATATAGGATGCATCGAGAAGTGTCTAGATAACTTTACTGTGGATAGCATTCATACATCATTCCCAATGATTAAGATGTCATCCATATATTGCTAGTCATTTATCACCTGGCTTGTCCCACTCCAGGTACATAGACAACAAGTATCATTCACGTGAGTGATGACACATGTTGTCACGACCCGAGTCTGATGAGCCAACTGGCCAATAACCCCATTTTGGTCCTTCAACCACGGACCAAAATGCTTAAGCGGGAGTTAACGTAGTACACTCATCAGGCCCATATAAGCTAATCATACACATTGCCCACTTCCGATATGGGACTATTACAATATCCCCAACTCAATTAGCTTGACGTCCTCGTCAAGGCCCGACATAACCCAGATCGAACCCTAGCATAGTACATGTGAGGTTTAACTCAGTGGTGGCTCCACGCCGTAATGAGTTCTCGACTCCATCCACGGAGTGGATCCGTGCTAGGTCGGCTCTGATACCAAATGTCACGACCCGAGTCTGATGAGCCAACTGGCCAATAACCCCATTTTGGTCCTTCAACCACGATGAGCCAACTGGCCAATAACTCCATTTTGGTCCTTCAACCACGGACCATAATGCTTAAGCGGGAGTTAACGTAGTACACTCATCAGGCCCATATAAGCTAATCATACACATTGCCCACTTCCGATATGGGACTATTACAATATCCCCAACTCAATTAGCTTGACGTCCTCGTCAAGGCCCGACATAACCCAGATCGAACCCTAGCATAGTACATGTGAGGTTTAACTCAGTGGTGGCTCCACGCCGTAATGAGTTCTCGACTCCATCCACGGAGTGGATCCGTGCTAGGTCGGCTCTGATACCAAATGTCACGACCCGAGTCTGATGAGCCAACTGGCCAATAACTCCATTTTGGTCCTTCAACCACGGACCATAATGCTTAAGCGGGAGTTAACGTAGTACACTCATCAGGCCCATATAAGCTAATCATACACATTGCCCACTTCCGATGTGGGACTAATGGGATATTACACATGTGACTTGACACGTAGTCTTTTTGCTTATTATATTTTTAACATATATATATATATATATATATATATATATATATATATATATATATATATATATATATATATATATATATATATATATATATATATATATATATATATATATATATATATATATATATATATATATATATATATATATATATATATATATATAATGTCCTTGGATCTGTGCAATGGGAATCGGATCATGATGAGATCACGATAATGAGACCGATTCACCTTTAAACACATATCCTAAATAATCCCGGTCATAGGTTACTCGAGAGGGACATCGAGATAACCAGACAAACTAATGTGTTGTATACCTATCCATATGATGGATGCAGTTAGTCTCATAGCTGCTCGTGTGGGGATACTAGGGATACAATACAGGTGCTCAATGAGGAATGAGTTCACTGATTGATCCACTTATGAAATGTTGAATGGTTGATGATGCCTTATTGTTAGACAATAATTCCGTAGTACTAGTGGTGTATCTGGTACTTAGACTTGAGACACCAAGGATGTTCTGTATGAGCACTCCACTCTTTGATACCAGACTTATAGGTTTGGATGTCCTAGATCTAGCACAACCGATCATCGGGAGTGGTAGTCAACATTCAGTTGGATATTGAGTATCGATAGAGGATTATCCACTCTCGGTGTCATGAGAGGAATGTCCCATATATTCTTGCTTAGATAAATCCCTAGCTAGGGTCATTCGATTGAGAGAGAAAGAGTTCTCTAGGAGAATCCGATTAGAGTTAGACTTAAGTAGAAACCATAGAGGTCTGATAGTACCATGCCTGGTATACGGTCTCTAGGATATTAGATCGATGAGGGACTATAGGTACACGGTAACTAAGGATAGACAGGTCCAATGGATTGGATTCCCCTATATCATTTGGGGACTGCGGCATAGTGGCCTAGTACGTCCAAAGTTGATAAGTCGAGTGAATTATTATAGAGATAATAATTCACTAAGCTAGAAGGAGTTCTGATAGGTATGACTCACGGCCAGCTCGATCTTGATATTGGGCCTTGAGGGTGTTAGGATCAAGAGTACTAAAAAGGGGGGGGGGGGGGTGGGGGTGAATTAGTACAGCGAAAAACTTTCGACGATTAAAACTAAATTCGTACGATAAAAGCAATTTTGGTAAGAAAGCCGATTCGTAAATCACTTTAACCTGTGATCAAGCAAGATGCAGTTAAAGCAAATATATAGAGGCAGTTTATAGTTAAGATAGACAACAAAATATAATAGAAAACTGGAATACGACATTCGTACGATAAAAGTGATTTCGGTATGAAAGTCGATTCGTAAATCACTTTAACTTGTGATCAAGCGAGATGCAGTTAAAGCAAAGATATAAAGGCAGTTTGCAGTTATGATGGAAATCAGAATGTAAGCGCAAACTGAAATATGATGTTTATACGATAAAATCGATTTCCATCTTAACGCCGATTTGGAAAATACTTAACTATAAAACACGTTTGTAAATGAGCAGAAGACAGTAAGCTACTAAGGAGGTTTGCAGTAAAGATAAGATGCTCAAAGTAAATGCAAACCAAGATTTAGAGTGGTTCGGTCAATCTTGACCTACATCCACTTTTGGCTTCCTCCACCGACGAGGTCATCGACATCCACTAGAGGCCTTCCTTCAATAGGCGAAGGCCAACTATCCTTTTATAGCTTCACTCCTTTTGACGGGCTTAGGAGACAACCCTTACAGAATTTTCTTTCCTCTCTTGATAGATCAAAACTTGGAAGAAAAGAGGAAGGAGAACTTTTAACTCATACAACACTTTTGAGCTCTAAAAATCATAGAGTAAGATTGGATTTTCGGTGCCCTTTCATGCAGGAAAGGGTGGGGTATATATAGGCCCCAAACTGGTTTGAATTTGGAGCTCAAAAATGTCATTTCCTGGATTTCCGGGGTCTTGGCAGTAATACCTCATGATTGGGGCGATATAACCGCTTGGCAGCTCGGAGACTAAGCCTCTGGGTGGTGCCACCGCCTGACAGGGGCAGTTGCACCGCCCAGTCTCGCTCGGAGACTAAGCCCAGGTGGTGCCACCGCTTGACTGGGGCGGTTGCACCGCTTGGCAGAGCTCGGAGATCGAGCTCAAGCGTTTCCACCTCCTATCAGGGGCGGTTGCACCGCTTGGCAGAGCTCGGAGACCGAGCTCAGGCGGTTCCACCACCTGTCAAGGGTGGTTGCACCGCCCAGCCTAGCTCGGAGACTGAGCCCTGGGCGGTGCCACCGCTGGCTAAGAAATCTGGGTCCGAATGGGCTGATCCATTCGGCCCAATTTGGGTCTGTCAAGGGACTAATTGCCCCAAGATTAAGTTAATGGGATCACCTCCTATTTCTAACTTAATCATCATGCTAAGTATGATATTTCTTAAGACATTTACTGCAACTTGCTCTGGTGCGTCAATCGCTTCTTCCGGCAAGCTTCCGGCGAACTTCCGTCGATCATCCGATGAACCCTTGGTGATGCTCCTGCAGACTTTCGGCAAACTCCTGGACTTGCGATGATCCACTTGGCGAGTTCCGACGAGCTTAGTTTGGCAAGCTCCTAGACTTTTCAGATTTGTTCCCGTAGAACCTCCGATGACCGTCCGGACTTCCGTCGAACTCTCGAACTCCCAACATGATCATAGTCTTGACTTCGGCGCAACTCTTGCTGCATGTCTTACTTTCATCGTAGTTAATCCTGCACACTTATCTCAACATATGGATTAGACAAAAAATAACAATTGACTTCATCATCAAAATCTAAGATTCAATAATCTCCCCTTTTTTGATGATGACAATCAATTAATAATGGAGTTAACCTTAACTCCCTCTATCTATATGTCATACTTGAGATAAGTCATTCTTGAATTCAAGGCCTTTGAATTCAATAGACTTATTGATAAGTTAAGAACTCTTAACCTTATCAATTACTCTCATCATGATTCCTATCACGATGTATCTTACTGAAAATGATGTCAAGACTTGACATCTATTCTCAAGTTTTACATTTCAAATATGAATGATGGTAGCAGTTCAACATAAGATATCAACATGTAAATTTACAATTTAAGCTTTTGATATCTTAACATAAAGCAAACATTTCAAGTGTTTAGCAATCGTAGCATCACATGGCAAGATATCAACAAGTAAAGTTGCTATACAAGTTCTTGATATTTTATCATGATATAGCAATAACACAGTGCAAATATGGCAATAACATAGTGCAAATATGACACTCATAGCATCAATTCATATATTTCTCATTCAAATATAGCACTCATAGTATCAATTCATATATTTCTCCTTCAAATATGACACTCATAGTATCAATTTATATATTTCTCCCCTTTTGTCATCAACAAAAAGGAGAATGATATAAACAAATTTTAAGCATAAGTGCGGTAATTATTCATACCATAACTAGGTTCATGTCATTTTCCAATGGTGAGTGATAGGATACCAATTATGCAAACATCTCAAGGAAAACATGACATGGAGATGATTTTTATTGTTTCTTCTTCTTTATTTGTTATTATCTTTTTGTATGAAGGAGGAAAGTCATTTAAGAGCTTACTCGAATGAAGTTAAAATTGATAAGATCTTAAAGCACACTTCATTTTTACAAGAATCAAGATATGTGTGTGAATCAAATCCTTACACATAAAACTATTTCTCAAAAGATATAAGAAGGAATCATCAAATCCATTTCTCGAAGGATATTTTTCACATGATAAGTCTATGAGAGATGCATTTGCTAGTTGATTCCATATGTCAAAAATTAATGATGTGAATCCAAAACTCGATATGACATATGTTTAAAAAGTTCGAAAGAGAATAATTTATCGAGAAAATCCTATTGTTAGGATCAAGAAGATCCGAAAATTAAATTTAATACTTTCATGCATTCGGACAAGGTTTTGCTATAGATTTTCAAATTCAATCATGAAGATAAAACATTCCTAATTCTCTTCTAATGAAATTAAATTGTTCTTCACTTAGTGGTTTTGTAAAAATATCAGCTAGTTGATGCTTAGTATCTATGAACTCTATGATTACATTATGATTAGTGATATGATCTTGTATAAAGTGATGTCTAATATCAATATGTTTTGTTCTTGAGTATTGAATGAGATTATTTGTTAAACATATTGCACTTGTGTTATCATATTTAATGGGAATGTTTTTAAGATGGATTTTATAATCCTCTAAGGTGTTTTTCATCCACACAACTTGTGCACAACATGCACTAGCTGTAATATACTCAGCTTCGGTTGTTGATAGCGCAATCGAGTTTTGTTTCTTAGATGACCAGGAAACAAGAGAATGTCCCAAAAATTGACATGTTCCTGATGTGCTTTTTCTATCTAGTCTACACCCAGCAAAATCCGCATCAGCATAAGCAATTAACTCAAAATTCTCGGATTTTAGATACCATAATCCTAGATTTGTGGTACCTTTAAGATATCTAAATATTCTTTTAACCGCTTTGAAATGAGATATCTTAGGGTTCGATTGAAACCTAGCACAAAGTCCTACACTGAATATGATGTCTGGTCTAGTTGTAGTGAGGTAAAGTAAACTTCCTATCATACCCCTATAAGTTTTTTGATCGAAGCTTTCTCCACTTTCATCAACTTCTAACTTAGTGGAGGTGCTCATAGGAGTGTTAATAGCTTTTGAGCTATCCATATTAAATCTTTTCAGTATATATAAAGCATATTTAGTTTGACTAATAAAGATGACATTGCTTAGTTGCTTAATTTGTAAGCCTAAGAAAAAGGTTAATTCTCCCATCAAACTCATTTCAAATTCGAGACTCATGGTTTTAACAAAAGATTCACAAAGAGATTCATTCGTAGAACCGAAGATAATATCATCAACATAAATCTGAACAATGAGAAAATTATTTTTAAAATTTTTGATAAACAATGTAGTATCGACCTTGCCTTTTGTGAAATTATTTTCAATAAGAAAAGTACGAAGTCTATCATACCAAGCCCTTAGGGCTTGTTTTAAACCATAGAGAGCTTTAGTTAATTTAAATACATCATTAGGGAGGCTATTATTTTCAAATCTAGGAGGTTGTTCAACATAAACTTCTTCAGAAATAAAGCCATTACGAAAAGCACTTTTAACATCCATTTGAAACAACTTAAAATTATTATTACTAGCATAGGCAAGGAGCATCCTTATAGCTTCTAATCTAGCTATAGGAACGAAGGTTTCTTCGTAATCGATACCTTCTTCTTGGTTGAAACATTTGGCCACTAATATAGCCTTGTTTCTAACCACGATACCAGATTCATCTTGCTTGTTTCTAAAAACTCATTTAGTACCAATAACTAAATGATCATTCGGCCTAGGAACAAGCTTCCATACCTCATTTCTCTCAAATTGATTTGACTCATCTTGCATTGTGATAATCCATGAATCGTCTTTCATAGCTTCGTCAATACATTTAGGTTCAATTTGGGAGAGAAAAGCGGCGTTGGCACAAAAATTTTTAAGAGAAGAACGTGTTTGAACCCCCTTAGATGTGTCTCCTAGGATTAGCTCTATAGGATAAGCATCTACATACTTCCAATTCTTGGGTAAGGGTGTTTCGGAAGTGGATGCATCCAAGTTGCTAGTTGGAGAAGGGGTTTCATTTAAATTCAAAGAATCGAAATTAACATCATCATCAAAATCATTTTTCTTGATTTTGGAAATCTCATTGAAAACAACATGAATGGATTCTTCTATAATTAAAGTTCTTTTATTGAAGATACGAAAAGTTTTAGAAACCGAAGAATAACTAAGAAAAATTTCTTTATCGGATTTAGCATCAAATTTTTCTAAGGCATCTTTTTCATTCAAGATAAAACACTTACACCTAAAAACTTTAAAATATAAAACATTGGGGTTTTTATTATTCCACAACTCATAGAGAGTTTTAGTGAGTAAGGGTCTTACTAGAACTCTATTCAAAATATAGCATACAATGTTCACGGCTTTGGCCCAAAATATTTGGGTAGGCTATGTTCATTCAACATGGTTCTTGCCATTTCTTGTAAATTTCTATTCTTTCTTTCTACTACTCCATTTTGTTGAGGATTTCTTAGAGTAGAGAAGTTATGGTTGTATCCATTAGATTCACAAAATTCTTGGAAATCATAGTTTTGAAATTCAGCACTGTGATCACTTCGAATTAATGAAATCATAAAACCCTTTTCATTTTGAACAAGTTTACAAAACTTGGTGAAATATATAAAGCATTCATTTTTGTGTTTCAAGAAATAAGTCCATGTGTATCTACTATAGTCATCTACAATGACGAAGGCGTATTTGCTACCTCCTAGGCTTGATGTAGAGATTGGTCCGAACAAGTCTATATGGATCAATTGTAAGGGCCTAGAGGTGCTTATTTGATTCTTAGATTTGAAACTACCCTTAATTTATTTTTCCTAATTGACAAACATCACACACTATCTTTGATGAACTTGATATGAGGAATTCCTCGTACAAGTTCTTTGGATAATATTTTTGTGATTAGTTTCATGCTAGCATGACCTAATCTCCTATGCCAAAGCCAAGCATCCTCATTCAAAACCAAGAAACACATTTCATTGCAAAGATCATTGATGTCAATGGTGTATATGTTATTCTGTTTTAATACAATCATAGATGTGTTTTTATGTGGTTTTTCAATGATGCAAGCATTAGATTCGAATTTGACGATATATCCTTTATCACATAATTGACTAATACTCAAGAGGTTATGTTTTAAACCATCAATTAACAAAACATCTTCAATAAATAAGTTGGATTTGTTACCTATGGTTCCTTTGCCAATGATTTTACCCTTGTTGTTGTCTCCGAAGGTGACATAGCCTTCATCTATGCTAGTGAGCTTAGAGAATTGAGATGGATCTCCGATCATATGCCTTGAGCATCCACTATCAAGGTACCATCTCTTGCTCCTAGCTTGTGATGGTGTATGTCTCTACAAGAAAGGATAATTTTTAGGTACCCATTTGCTTTTGGGTGCCTCAACAACTGATTTACATTGTTTATCATGTTGCATAGAGTTTATCATGGTTCCTTTAGGAACCCAAATTAATTTGTTCGGACTAATTTTCTTGAATGGACACTGATGCATTTTGTGTCCATATTTGCAACAAAAGTTGCATTTGCTTTAGTGTTGAGCATGTAAGATGGGGCCTTTTATGAAGGTGGTTGGATTTTGGTGAGGACTTCTCACAAATCCGATTCCACTAACGTAACCCTTGTTTGCAAAGATCATGTTCAAAGACTTGCTACCAACCTCGAATTTCTTCAAGGTGTCCTTAAGTAGCAAGTTTTCCTTTTGGAGAGTTTCTAGATCATGGTATTTTTCACATTGAGCTAAACTATCATGATATTCAATTTTTAACTTATCAAAATTGCTAACAAGACTATCATGATTATTTTTCAGTAATTTATATTTTCTACTAATTGTTTTGCATTCATCAAATAAGTCATAGAAGGCATTTAATAATTCATCAAATGATAAATCTGTATTAATTAAATTTGTTACCTCTTCTTCGATGGCCATTAAGACGTAATGAGCAATTTGCTCGATTTTGGACTCCTCTTCTTCGGATGCGCTCGAGTCATCCAACGTCGCTTTGAGCGCCTTCTTCTTTGTTGTTCTCTTCTTGGCTTGGAGACAATCACTTTTGTAGTGTCTCGGCTTTTTGCACTCGTAGCAAATAACTTGGTCCTTTTTGGGTTCAAGTTTATTTTTTGTGTCATTTTTAAACTTGTTTCTCTTAATGAATTTTTTGAATTTCCTTGTTAGAAGTGTCAAGTCATCATCACAGTCCTCATCACTTGAGTTTTCTCTCAAGTGGTCATCTAAAGTTCTAAGTGCCATATCCTTCCTATTCTTTGGAAGGATGTCTTCTTGCTCTTCATGAGCCTTGCATGTCATTTCATAGGTCATTAATGACCCGATTAGTTCTTCAATAGGGAAGTTGTTTAAATCTTTAGCCTCTTGAATAGCAGTGACTTTAAGGTCCCAACTCTTAGGAAGGGATCTTAGAATCTTATTTACGAGCTCAAAATCCGAAAAACTTTTGCCGAGTCTTTTTAGACCATTGACGACATCCGTGAAGCGGGTGTACATGTCGCCAATAGTCTCACTCGGTTTCATTCGAAAAAGTTCGAAAGAGTATCAAAAGATTGATTTTTGACTCTTTCACTCTACTTGTGCCTTCGTGAGTCACTTCGAGTGTATGCCAAATATCAAACGTGGTTTCACAAATCGAAACATGAGTAAACTCATTTTTATCAAGCACACAAAATAAGGCATTCATAGCCTTTGCATTAAGAGCGGAAGTCTTCTTCTCCAATTTATTCCAATCGATCATTGGAAGAGAAGACTTCGAAAATTCATTTTCGACAAGATTCCAAAGTTCAAAATCCATTGAAATAAGGAAGATCCTCATTCGGGTCTTCCAATAGGTATAGTCTGTCCCATCGAACATAGGTGGACGTGTAATAGAATAGCCCTCTTGGTTTCCGGCGTATGCCATCTCTCTTGGGTTTTAATCCATTAGAGAGTTAACCCCGTTCTGATACCAATTGTTAGGATTAGGAGCACTAAGAGGGGTGAATTAGTATAGCGGAAAACTTTCGACGATTAAAACTGCATTCGTACGATAAAAGAGATTTTGGTAAGAAAGCCGATTCGTAAATCACTTTAACTTGTGATCAAGCAAGATGCAGTTAAAACAAATATATAGAGGCAGTTTGCAGTTAAGATAGACAACAGAATGTAATAGCAAACTGGAATACGACGTTCGTACGATAAAAGCGATTTCGGTATGAAAGCCGATTCGTAAATCACTTTAACTTGTGATCAAGCAAGATGCAGTTAAAGCAAAGATATAAATGTAGTTTGCAGTTATGATGGAAATCAAAATATAAGCGCAAATTAAAATATGATGTTCGTACGATAAAATTGATTTCCATCTTAACGTCGATTCGGAAAATACTTAACTATGAAACACGTTCATAAATGAGTAGAAGGTAGTAAGCTACTAAGGAGGTTTGCAGTAAAGATAAGATGCTCAAAGTAAATGCAAATCGAGACTCAGAGTGGTTTGGTCAATCTTGACCTACATCCACTTTTGGCTTCCTCCATCGACGAGGTCACCGACGTCCACTAGAGGCCTTCCTTCAATAGGCAAAGGCCAACCACCCTTTTACAGTTTCACTCCTTTTGACGGGCTTAGGAGACAACCCTTATAGAATTTTCTTTCCTCTCTTAATAGATCAAAACTTGGAAGAAAAGAGGAAGGAGAACTTTTAACTTATACAACACTTTTGAGCTCTAAAAATCACAGAGTAAGATTGGATTTTTTGTGCCCTTTCATGTAAGAAAGGGTGGGGTATATATAGGCTCGAAACTGGTTTGAATTTGGAGCTCAAAAATGTCATTTCCTGAATTTCTAGGGTCCTAGTGGTACTACCTCCTGATTGGGGCGGTACAACCGCCTGGTAGCTCGGAGACTGAGCCTCTGGGCGGTGCCACCGTCGGACAGGGGCAGTTGCACCACCCAGTCTCACTCAGAGACTGAGCCCAAGCGGTGCCACCGCTTGGTAGAGCTCGGAGACCGAGCTCAGGCGGTTCCACCACTTGTCAGGGGCAGTTGCACCGTCCAGCCTAGCTCAGAGATTGAGCCCTGGGTGGTGCCACCGCCGACCCAGGCGGTGCCACTGCTGGCCAAGAAATCTGGGTCCGAATGGGCTGATCCATTCGACCCAATTTGGGTCTGTCAAGGGCCCAATTTCCCCAAGATTAAGTTAATGGGATCACCTCCCATTTCTAACTTAATTATCGTGCTAACTACGATATTTCTTAAGACATTTACTACAACTTGCTCTGGTGCATCAATCGCTTCTTTCAGCGAGCTTCTAATGAACTTCCGTCGATCATCCGATGAACCCTCGGTGATACTCCTACGGACTTCCGACAAACTCTTGGACTTGCGACGATCCACTTGGCGAGTTCCGACAAGCTTCTTTTGGCAAGCTCCTGGACTTCTCGGATTTGTTCCCGCAAAACCTCCGACGACCGTCCGGACTTCTGTCGAACTCTCGAACTCCCAACGTGATCATAGTCTTAACTCCGACGCAACTCCTGCTGCATGTCTTACTTTCATCGTAGTTAGTCCTGCACACTTATCTCAACATATGGATTAGATAACAAATGACAATTGACTTCATCATCAAAATCTGAGATTCAATAGAGGGTCACATGCATGTGGTAGGCATTGCGATGAGTAGAGGTTCGGATATGAGATATCCACCGGAGCCCCTATCTTATTAGATATCCAATAAGCCCCTGAATTATTGGATCTTATGGATGAGATCCAATAAGAACCCATAAGAGATTATTAGATAGAGATCCACTAATCTAAGATGCTTGGGTAGTTGGATGGAGATCCAATATCCAATAAGGGAGGATCCATTAGGGTTAAGTTGACAAGGGACCTCTATAAATAGGAGGGCTTCAATAGTTTATAGGTTAGAGCTTTTGCTTCCTCTCATATTCTCCTCCCTCTCTCCACCTAAGAGTAGGCCTAGAGTTTTGAGGAGAGTCATGTAGCCCTACTGTGTGAATCATCGCTAGAGAGGAGGGCACTTGACCTCCTTCACCCTCTCCTAGAGATCTGCAGGGATTCAGGGATATATGATCTCCCTAGGTAACACAATTTATCTCACATGTGGTTTTCTATTTTACAGATTTTTGAGCACCAATTGTCACACGACGATGAACATATCTTTGGGAATTAGAGATTTTATTTTATGTTCTTCTGCTACGCATGTGATGTCGCCCCTAAAATTTTCCAACACATATAACATCAAGAAGGCAATAGCACATCTACTTACCTTCCTATACATATAAGGCTTATCTTCATTCTTAACGAAGTCATAAGATTTGATCGCCTTATCAAATCTTATGTTGCAACTTCAAAAAGCTTGCTTCAGTCCATAAATGGGCCTAAGCATCATACACACCCTATCTGGGTAGTCCTTGGATACAAATCCCTTAGGTTATATTATATACACCTCATTCTTGAGGTTGCTATTGAGGAATATGGTTTTTATATCCATCTGCCAGATCTCATAATCATAGTGTACTGCAATAGCCAATAGAATTCGGATGGATTTTAGTATTGCTACGGGTGAGAAGGTTTCGTCATAGTCAACACCTTGCCTTTGACGATACCCCTTAACCACTTGCCTTGCTTTATTGGTCTCTACCTATCTATCTACTCCGATCTTCTTCTTGAAGATCCACTTGCAACTGATGGGTACAATACATTCGGGTGTATCAACTAGGTTCCAAACCTTGTTGGAGTACATAGAATCTATCACATAATTTATAGCTTCTTGCCACTTCCCAAAGTCTATTCTCGTAATAGCCTCCTCGTAGGTCTAAGGATCAATATCCTCAACATTCTCTCCTCTAATATATCCTACATATCTTTTAGGGGGATTGTTAGAACCCTTACAGATTCTAAACTTGGGGTTAATCTCTTTAGGGGATCGGCCTCCTTGGAACTCTATAGGGGTTCCTCCCTCCAAGTTGCTGCTCAAAGGCTGCAGAAAAGATTCATCTATTGCTTATGAAAACAGGTGGAATACATGACTTTTTATAGGGCTTCTAAACCCTAACTCCTAATAGGACTCTTACTTAAGACTCCTACTTCTAATCAACTCCTAATAGGACTCCTATTCAAGACTCTACTTCTAACCAACTCCTAATAGGACTCCTACTCAAGACTCTTATTCCTTTACAACTCCTTATTCTTCTCTAAGAAATAACCTCCTAACTCTAGCCGGCCACTTCACCTCTTTAACAGGGGTCGGCTTAGGTAGGTTTTACATGAATGTCCCTCTCAATTAGGACTCTCCTAGCTAGAGTCCTAACAAACCCGCCCTCTTTAAATCAGCCTTGTCCTCGAGGCTGACGATTCATTAATTTTGGGAATTTGATCTTCAAGTCATCACAGTTCTCCCAAGTGGCATCTTCTGTTAGTAGGTTTGCCCACTGTATTAGCAATTCAGTAGTGGATCATCGTCGTCAAGTCACGATCCGTCGATCAATAATGACACTTGGCTGAGTATGAAGTTCTCCTTGGGTAGTCATATTTGGTGGGTGGCTTTGGGTTGTCTCCAAGCATCTATTTACAACTTTTGTCTGGTCATTGATTTGTGGGTGATATGTCGTACTCCTTTTTAATTTATTACCCTGCATATGGAATAACTTTGTCCAAAATTTGCTCGTGAAGATGCAAGTAGAATTTATCATAAGCACAATGCGTCATTTATAGTGTAATTCTTTTGAGTCCCAATTGTAATGAGCCACGGAGCTTGGTGCTTCCTCCAATTTTTTTATAATCTTACTAGTCTCTGAATCTTCCTGCCATTCCATCTTAATATCCTCAAGGAAGTCGCTGGTCGGAAGTGAAATGGCTGAAACTTCAACTTGCTCGGGTAGCTACGAAAGCGCATCTGGAAGAACATTCTCTTTCCTCTTTTTGTAAGTTATTCAATAATCAAATCCAATAAGTTTTGTTACCCATTTTTGCTGCTCAGGGGATGATATCTTTTGCTCCAAAAAGTACTTGAGGCTTTTATGGTCGGTTTTAATTTGAAATCGTCGACCAATCAAGTAGGGTCTCCACCTCGTTGCTACGCGCACAATGGCGAGCATCTCCTTATCATATGTTGACTTATTTTGATGGGAGGGAGATAATGCCTTGCTAGTGTATGCGAGTGGTCGACCATCTTGCATGAGAATGGCTCCAATTCCGATTCCAGATGCGTCAGCCTCAATAATGAAGGGTCGGTTGAAATATGGTAGTGTTAGCACCGGCGTCGTCGTCATGGCTGCCTTAAGTTTGTCAAAGGCAGCGGAGGCTCTGTCTAACCATTGGAAGACATCTTTTTCCAGTAAGAAAGTAAGTGGTGCATTGATCTTTCCATAGTTTTTCATGAACTTACGATTGTAGCCTGTTAAACTTAGAAAGCCATGTAGCAATTTTATGTTCCTCGGGGTAGGCCAGTTTTGCATTGCTTCAATTTTGAAGGGGTCCACTGTCACACCTTCCTCTAATATGATATGCCCAAGATATTCCACCTTCTGTTGAAGAAAGCAAAAATTCGTAGTGGTTATTGTGTTCAAAAGGTGGTTTTCGGTATGTCTTCTTCGCACACTCATATTTGATGATACCCGAGGTCCAGCTTTGTAAAGATTTGTGCTCCCTTTCATCTAGCAGTTCATCTGCTATTGGAATAAGGTATTTGTCTTTGATGGTTATGCCATTGAGAGCTCGGTAATCAACGCATATTCGCCATGTTCCGTCCTTCTTACGTACAAGTAGCACCGGTGAAGAATAGAGGTTGCAACTTGGCCGAATAACTCCTGTTTCGAGCATCTATTTTACAATCCTTTCTATTTCATCTTTCTGGAGATGTAGATATTGATATGGCCGAGTATTTGCTAGAGGTTTGCCTGAAAGAATCGTTATATAATGATCATGCCGACGGGTAAGAGGTAGGTTGTACGGTTCGTAAAATTTATTTAAAAATTCAACAAGCAAAGGAAGTAGGTTTGGATCTTCAAATTCTATTGGCTCTCCCTTAGTTTGTTGCTCAAGTTGTATCAAAAATCTGCTGCATGCTTTATGGAAAACCTTCTCCATTTGTTGTGTACAAATCATCGTTACGTCGCCCCCACGTTTCCCGTTCAGTATCACCTGTTTCTCCTTACTGTACAATTTCATAATTAGTTGCATAAATTCCAAGAAATATCACCTAATGTCGTCAACCATTTAATTATGAGCATAGCCTCATGATCATCAAGAGGGAGAAGGAAGAAATATGCAATTATCTCTTGGTAAGGCCTCATGAACAGCAATAGTTTCACTTGCGGGCCGCCTACGATCATACTTCAAAATCCATACATCGGCGACCTTAACATCAAACCTGTTGCAATTCTCGATAGGTAAGGCCATCTGGATAGTAACCTTACTGTTTAGAAAGTTATTAGTACTGCTTGTGTCGATGAGAACAATGATCGGTTGTTGTTTGAGAAGGCCTCCAACTTTCATCGTTTGCGGGTTTGAGTAGCTAGCAAGTGTATGTACCGTAACTTCGGTCGGTTGTGGCTCTTCTTATGCATCTTCTTCTTCATGTTCAAGGATCTCTTCTGGATGTTCAATGACCTCTTCTTCTATTGGTTCAATCATAAGAAGTCTCCCTTTACTACAACGATGCTCACGGCTCCACGGCTCGTCGCAATGCCAACATAAGCCCTTCGCATATCGCTCCCGAAGCTCTTCTCTTGTTAACCTCTTTGGTGTAGGGACTTTGTCAATAGTAGGGGGGACTGAGGGCTTCAATATTACTAGTTGAGGAGCGACCCTAGTCCTCTGAGCTTCATGGTTCAATTGCTCCTCTTGATGTCGTGCGAAAGAGATGGCTGCCATAAGCGTATATGGTTGTCGCGCTTTAACTTCTCCTCGGATCTCCAGCATCAAGCCCTCAATGAAGGTCCTCAATAGCTATTTTTGAGACCAATCATGAGTTTGATTAGATAACCTTTCAAACCTGGTTTGGTACTCCTGAATGGTAGAGGTTTGTCGGATCTTTGCTAGTTGTCCGTCAATATTCTCGTAATCGGTTGGTTTGAAGCGGATCAGCAGTCCTTCTTTGAATTATCGCCATGAAAGGACTCCATAAGTATGTTCAAACCAGTCAAACCACTGTATAGCATCCACTTCAAGATGTATAGCTGTAATTTTCACCATAGATGCATCCACGGTTTTATGGTACCGAAAATACCGCTCCACGCGCGAGATCTAACCAATCGGGTCTCCTTCTTCCCATCTAGGGAAATCCACTCTCATGCATGGATAGTTGGGGGTTGGTCATAGAGCTTCCCCTCTCTTGGAAGTCATATCTTTGGGCTTGGTGCGATTGGGCAAAGCTCTCTCCTTGATGTGATTTCTTCGGGCTTAGTGGTCGGCCCAATCTGAGTTCGGTAAAGAGTGTCCGAATCTTATCCTCCATTCGCGCCTCGAAGGCTTCGAATTTAGCATTGATTATCTCCTCAGATGCCATAGTATATGCCACCAAATCTGTGATGTTAAGATCTCTCTTTTGTTGTCGAGTTAAAGACATGTATTGGTTGAGAGAGGTGATGGTCGAAAGGGTTGGTAGATCGGTGGATGTAGGCTACAGTTTAGGCTTGTTTTGTGGCTATTTTGGGTGCAGTTTGAGGGTGTGGTTTAATAGAGTTTTTAGGGCTGTAGATGAAAGTTTTGGATTTGTGGTAGATGGTAGCAAAGGTTTGATAGAAATAAGTGGAATTTGCAGCAAGTATGTGCTGTCTTGTAAGAGTAGAATTGTCGTCGAAGAAACAACGGTTTCTCAACGTAATTTCTACCAAAAACTTGAGAGAATTGAGGAGGGAATTGATAGCAAAATCACAGTTTATATGACAGCAAGAATATCTAATTTAATTAAGAAAATTTCGGCAGTATAACAGCAAGGAAATTGGTGC
Organism: Musa acuminata AAA Group; assembly: GCF_036884655.1. Taxonomy (NCBI): domain Eukaryota; kingdom Viridiplantae; phylum Streptophyta; class Magnoliopsida; order Zingiberales; family Musaceae; genus Musa; species Musa acuminata. Next base: position 27,514,035 of record NC_088354.1, read on the forward strand.
AAGTTGCGATTGCAGAATTCTCGTCGAGAAATTTCAGCGGGCTACGATGAAATTTTGCAGCAACACAAAATCATTTTTAGAGATGAATTTCTTAATAGATCAATCATAGATGGAAGCCAAGATGATCTATGAAGTGTATAAGAAATTTCATTCAAAAAAGATTGCAAATAGATGGGTTAAGGCAACAATATGCGACTGAAATTTTCTGCAGCACAGATTTTTAAGTATAGCAGATTGGACGTAAAAGATCAGTGGTTTATATTGAGAATATTTTGATGAAACTAAAGGGAATTCTACTGTTAGGAAGTGTCAAAGCTATCATAAAAATTTCATAGAGATTTGGATAGAAACAACATAGTATCAAGATCAAACAAATAGTGCTATGCGGCTGAAATTTTACAGTGCAGATTTTCAAGTATAGCAGATTAGACGTAAAATATCACTGGTTTATATTGAGAATTTATTGACAAAACCAAAGGAAATCTTCTGTTAGGAAATGTCAAAGATGTCATAAAAAATTCATAGAGATTTGGATAGAAAAAACACAGTAGCAAGATCAAACTGACGGTGCTATACGGTTGGAATTCTGCAATGTATCTTTCGTCGTAGAGATAAAAACTTTATGACGAAAAGTTTATGCTGCAATATAGGAATAATTTTTTGGGGATTTTTAAATAAGGATAACTAAATTGCAGCAGCAGTAAGGTAGAAAACTAGAACATGTTGCAATTCACGAGGAGATCAAAGGATGATCCATGGTGGTGGAGATGACAGCGAAATTTGGCAACGATCTCTTAAGCAATTGTGGGAATTGCTTTGGGCGGTTGTGGAGGGTTGATGGATGGCTGTGGAAGGGCAGCGAGATGCCAAGAACGCTGCTCTGATACTAGGTGTTAGAACCCTTGCATATTCTAAACTTGGGGTTGATCTCTTTAGGGGATCGGCCTCCTTGGAACTCTATAGGGGTTCCTCCCTCCAAGTTGCTGCTCAAAAGCTGCAGAAAATATTCATCTATTACTTATGAAAAAAGGTGGATGACTATTTATAGGGCTTCTAAACCCTAACTCATAATAGGACTCTTACTTAAGACTCCTACTTCTAATCAACTCCTAATAGGACTCCTACTCAAGACTCCTACTTCTAACCAACTCCTAATAGGACTCCTACTCAAGACTCCTATTCCTTTACAACTCCTTATTCTTCTCTAAGAAATAACCTCATAACCCTAGCCGGCCACTTCACCTCTTTAACAGGGGTCAGCTTAGGTAGGTTTTACATGAATGTCCCTCTCAATTAGGACTCTCCTAGCTAGAGTCCTAACAGGGATGAGATACTTTGTCGGACCTATGTAAATTTAGAACTTATGTACTAGGTACCTGAATAGACTCGGGCTACGGAGTGGTGCTTGAGCTAGGTTCTCCAACCTTGCTCGACTCTATCATGCTCCCACTATCTCCGCCAAGAATGTGTTCTTTCTCAAAGAAGACATTTCTCTTTACTACAAAGACCTTTTGTTCCTAGGGATGATAGAAATAATACCCTCAAGTTTCCTTGGGGCATCCCACGAACTTACACCCCTCCATCCTCAATTCTAACTTATCGGGGTTGTGTCTTTTAATATGGGCAGGGCAGTCCCAAATCTTAACAATCTTAAGATCGAACTTCTTCCTTTTCCATATCTCATATGGTGTAGACACTACCGACTTAGTTATAACTTTATTCAGAAGGTAAGTTACGGTCTCTAGGGCGTATCCCCAAAATGAGATGGGTAGGTCAGCGAAGCTCATCATGGACCGCACCATGTCTAACAATGTACGATTCTTTATTTTAGATATACCATTGAGCTGAGGTTATAAGGAGGTGTCCATTGAGATAGAATCCCATGGTCCTTGAGGAACTAGGTGAACTCTATACTCAAGTACTCACCTCCTCGATCTAATCGAAAAGTCTTGATACTCTTTGTAGTCTGGTTTTCCACTTTATTCTTTTACTCTCTAAATTTCTCAAAAGTCGTGAACTTGTACTTTATCAAGTACACATGTTTATACCTTGAGAAATCATTAGTAAAAGTAATAAAGTTGGAGTAACCACCTGTGACATGAGTTGACATGGATCCACATACATCACTATGTATAAGTTCCAACAGCTCAGTGGCTCTCTCTCTAGTTCTACTAAAAGGAGAGTTGGTTAGTTTTCCATGAAGGCAAGGCTACATATGACTCATAGTCGAATAGATCTAGATATCCATCCTTTAGTAACTTTTGAATCCTTCTCTCATGAATGTGACCTAGCCTACAATGCCATAGGTATGCACTGTTCACCTCATCTCGTTTCCTCTTGGACATACTTACATTCATGATATGTGGAGTAGTGTCTAGCATAAATAAATCATTATGCAATGTTCCTCTCATGTTGATCTTATTATCTAATAATATTGAACAACCATTGTTCTTAAAAACTAATTTTTATCTACTAACTATCAAACACGAAATAGCAATAATATTTTTAATAATAGAAAGAATTAAATAGTATGCATCTAATACAATAATAGCTCCACCAAGCAGATGTAGGGTGACCTCACCAATAGCTACTATAGTAACTTTTGCTCCATTGCCCATCTTGAGGTCCGTCTTTGTAACATTCATCATTTCTAAATTTACGTATAAGTTTTTAGTTGCAATGTACGTATCTATTTTAAATCCGATAAAGGAGCCAAAGTATAAATCTGAGAACTTATTCATAAGATTTGGGAATCTGTTCAAAAAGAAAAAAAAAATCTAGGGATCTATATGTAAACCCTGAGGACCTAATCGTAAATATAATAATACAAGGACTAAACTATAAAATATATAAAATTACAAAACCCACCGCTTAAGCCTCTCTGCCTTCGTTCTCAAGGAACCAGAGAAGGCAACTGCGTGGAAGAACAGAGGAAGAAAGAAAGAAGAAGAGAAAAAAAAAGGGGGGAAGATATTAGGACTCTAGCTTGGAGAGTTCTAATTGAGAGGGACATTCATGTAAAACCTACCTAATCCGACCCCTATTAAAGAGGTGAAGAGGCTGGCTAGGGTTAGGAGGTTGTTTCTTAGAGAAGAATTAGCGGTTGTAAAGAAATAGGAGTCTTGAGTAGGAGTCATAATAGGAGTTGGTTAGAAGGAGTCTTGAGTAGGAGTCCTATTAGGAGTTAGGGTTTAGAAGCCCTATAATTAGTCATGTATTCCTCCTTTTCATAAGCAATAGATGAATCTTTTTTGTAGCCTTTGAGCAGCAACTTGGAGGGAGGAACCCCTATAGAGTTCCAAGGAGGCCGATCCCCTAAAGAGATCAACCCCAAGTTTAAAATGTGCAAGGGTTCTAAAACCTAGTACTAGAGCAGCATTCTTGGCATCTCGCTGCCCTTCCACAGCCATCCATCAACCCTCCACAGCCACCTAAAGTAATTCCCACAATTACTTAAAAGATCGTCGCCAAATTTCGTCATCATCTCCACCACCGCGGATCATCCTTTGATCTCCCCGTGAATTGCAACAGGTTCTGGTTTTCTACCTTACTGCTGCTGCAATTTAGTTATCCTTATTTAAAAATCCTAAAAAAATTGTTCCTATATTGCTGCATAAACTTTTCGTCACAAAGTTTTCATCTCTACGACGAAAGATACATTGCAGAATTCCAACTGCATAGCACTTTCTTTAGTTTTGTTGGATGAACTTCTTGATGAATTAAAAGGAGCTTGAGTCTTCATGAAGTTGGACCTCCGATTCGGTTACCACCAAATTCGGGTACGTGAAGATGACATTCCAAAAACTACATTTTGCACACATGATGGCCATTATGAATTCTTGGTAATGCCTTTTGGTCTCACTAATGCTCCTTCAACCTTTCAAAGTCTTATGAACGATATTTTTCGGAGCTTTTTTCGTAAATTTGTGCTAGTATTTTTCGATGATATTCTCATTTACAGCCCTTCTCTTGAGACTCACTTTCAACATTTACAGATTATTTTGACGATCCTTCGGGAGAATACTCTTTTTGTTAAGCAACCAAAGTGCAGCTTTCTCTAGCAAAAAGTAGAGTACTTTGGGCACATAATATCAGAAGAAGGAGTGGCGGTAGACCCAACAAAAATTGAGGTAATGCAAGGCTTGCCGAAACCTACAAACGTGAAATTACTGCGTGGGTTCCTTGGACTAACGGGCTACTACCGAAAATTTGTTAAGGACTATGGGAAGATCAGCGCACCCCTCACTTCTCTACTGAAAAAAGATATATTCCAATGGTCAGACAAAGCCTCCATTGCCTTCGATAAACTTAAGGCAGTCATGACAATAACGTCGGTGCTAGCGTTACCATATTTCAACCGACCCTTCATCATTGAGGCTGACACATCTAGAGTTAGAATTGGAGTCATTCTCATGCAAGATGGTCGACCACTCATATACACTAGTAAGGTATTGTCTCATTCCCATCAAAACATGTCAACATATGATAAGTAGATGCTCGCCATTGTGCATGCAGCAATGAGATGGAGACCCTACTTGATCGGTCAACGATTTCAAATTAAAACCGACCATAGAAGCCTCAAGTACTTTTTGGAGCAAAAGATATCATCCCCCGAGCAACAAAAATAGGTAACCAAACTTCTTGGATTTGATTATGAAATTATTTACAAAAAGGGGAAAGAAAACATTATTGTAAATGCACTCTCACGGCTACCTGAGCAAGCTAAGGTTTCACCATCTTCTTTCCTACCACCAACTTCCTCAAGGACATTAGGGAAGAAAAGAAGAAGGATGTAGAGATCAGCAACATCATAAAAAAATTGGAGGAGGATCCAAGTGCAATAGCCCACTACACTTGGGACTCGAGGGATCTACGCTACAAAGGTCGTCTTGTGCTTATACTTGATTCCCCTTGCATCAAAATCATCCTGCATAAAATGCACTCCACACCTTCAGTAGGGCACTCCGGATTCCTGAGAACCTATAAAAGAGTGAAGCAAAAATTTTTTATTGGAGAGGGATGAAAAAAATTATTGCTGAATATGTGGCACAATGTAATGTATGCCAACAGCACAAGGGTGAAATAGTGGCAAGTCCAAGGAAGCTACAACCACTACCCATACCGGACTCGGTGTAAACTGACATCTCCATGGACTTCAACGAACGGTTGCCACCTTCCAAAGAGTTATTCCAAATGTATGGCACTAAATTGAAAAGGAGTACGACGTATCACCCACAAATCGACGACCAGACGGAAATGGTGAACAAGTGCTTGGAGATAGCCTAAAGCCATCCACCAAATATGACTACCCAAGGAAAACACCAAACCTAATTGAGTACCATTATTGATCGATGGATCGTGACCCGACAATGATGACCCACTACTGAAGTGCTAATACAGTGGGCGAACTTACTAGCAGAAGGTGTCACTTGGGAGAACTATGACGACATGAAGATTAAATTCCCAGAGTTCATGGAATCTCAACCTCGAGGATAATCTGATTTGAAGAGGGCGGGTCTGTTAGGACTCTAGCTAGGAGAGTCCTAATAGAGAGGGGCATTCATGTAAAACTTATCTAAGCCGACCCCTATTAAAGAGGTGAAGAGGCCGGCTAGGGTTAGGAGGTTGTTTCTTAGAGAAGAATTAAGAGTTGTAAAGGAATAGGAGTCTTGAGTAGGAGTCCTATTAGGAGTTGGTTAGAAGTAGGAGTCTTGAGTAGGAGTCATATTATGAGTTAAGGTTTAGAAGCCCTATAAATAGGCATGTATTCCTCCTCTTTTGATAAGCAATAGATGAATCTTTTCTGCAGCCTTTGAGCAGCAACTTGGAGGGAGGAACCCCTATAGAGTTCCAAGGAGGCTGATCTCCTAACGAGATCAACCCCAAGTTTAGAATATGCAAGGGTTCTAATAGGTTACTCCTACTTCATTACTTTTACTAATGATTTCTCAAGGTATAGACATGTGTACTTGATGAAGTATAAGTCCGAGGCCTTTGAGAAATTCGGAGAGTATAAGAATGAAGTGAAGAACTAGACTGGAAAGAGTATCAAGACTTTTCGATCAGATCGAGGATATTAGTACTTGAATATAGAGTTCACCCAATTCCTCACGGACTAAAGGATTTTATCCCAGTGGACACCTCCTTATACAACTCAGCTTAATGGTGTATCTGAAAAGAGGAATCGTACATTGTTAGACATGGAGTGATCCATGATGAGTTTCGTCGACCTACCTATCTCATTCTAGGGATATGCCATATAGAACATAGCTTACCTTCTGAACAAAGTTCCAACTAAGCTAGTAGTGTCTACACCGTATGAGATATGAAAAGGGAAGAAGCTCGATCTTAAGGTTATTAAGACTTGGGGCTGCCCTGCCCATGTTAAAAGACATAACCCTGATAAGTTGAAATCCAAGATGGAGCGGTGCAAGTTCATGGGATACCCCAAGAAAACTTGTGGGTATTATTTCTATCACCCTGAGGACCAAAAGATCTTTATAGCTAAGAGAGCAGTGTTCTTTAAGAAGGTATACATTCTTGGTGGAGAAAGTGAGAGCATGATAGAGTTGAGCAAAGTTGAAGAATCTAACTCAAGCACCACTCCACAGCCCGAGTTTGTTTAAGTACCTAGCACACAAATTTCAACTTTATGTAGGTCCAACAGAATATCCCATCCTCTTAAGAGATATGTGAGACATATTAGAGGAGAAGATGTTGATGATATTAATCCTCAAACCTATATGGAGGGTAGTACGAATATAGACTTCGGGAAGTGGCAAGAAGCCATGATTTCTGAGATGGATTCCAAGTACTCCAGTCTGATATCAATCACAGCAAGTCGAATTCAGGGTATGTACACACCATGAATGGAGAAGCAGTATGCTGGAAGAGTTCTAAGCAAGATACTACTACTGACTCGACCATAGATGCGAAGTACATTGCTACAACAGAAGCAATAAAGGAGTGAGTCTAGATGAAGAAGTTCATCATAGATCTAGGAGTCGTGCCAAGCAGCAAGGAGTCAATTCCCTTATATTACGATAGAAATGGGGTGATTGCTCAAGCGAAGGAACCCAGGTCTCATTAAAAGTCTAAGCACGTTCTGAAGAGCTTCCACTTGATCAAAGAGATCGTGGCCCGAGGAGATATAGCAGTAGAAAAAGTTCTATCCTAAGATGATATTGTAGATCCACTGACAAAGCCATTGTCTCAAATTGTCTTTGAGCATCATAGGGGTTTGATGGGGATCAGATGCAAATGTAATTGGTTTTAGGTCAAGTGGGAAATTGTTAGTCTTAGGTGTCCTACAAGCCAATCATGTGATTGATGACATGCACTCTTTTTACTTATTATATTATTTGGTATTTTATCACTTTATATTGCTTATTGAATGAATATATTATGATATCCTGTTAGAACCCTTGTAGATTCCAAACTTGTGGTTGATCTCTTTAGGGGATCGGCCTCCTTGGAACTCTATAGGGGTTCCTCCCTCCAAGTTGCTGCTCAAAGGCTACAGAAAAGATTCATCTATTGCTTATGAAAAGTGGAGGAATACATGACTATTTCTAGGGCTTCTAAACCCTAACTCCTAATAGGACTCCTACTCAAGACTCCTATTCCTTTACAACTCCTGATTCTTCTCTAAGAAACAACCTCGTAACCCTAGTCGGCCTCTTCACCTCTTTAATAGGGGTTGGCTTAGGTAGGTTTTACATGAATGTCCCTATCAATTAGGACTCTTCTAGTTAGAGTCCTAACAGACCCGTCATCTTCAAATCAGCCTTGTCCTCGAGCCTAACGATTCATGAATTCTGAGAATTTGATCTTCAAGTTGTCATAGTTCTCCAAAGTGGCATCTTCTATTGGTAGGTTCACCCACTATATTAGCACTTTAGTAGTGGGTCGTCATCGTCGTGTCATGATCCGTCGATCAATAATGGCACTTGGCTGGGTCTGGAGTTCTCCTTGGGTAGTCATATTTGGTGGGTGGCTTTGGGCTATCTCCAAGCACCTATTTCCAACTTCCGTCTGGCCGTCGGTTTATGGGTGATATGGTATACTCCTTTTCAATTTAGTATCCTGAATATGGAATAACTTGGTCAAAAATCTACTCGGTTAGATGCAAGTAGAATTTGTCACAAGCACAATGCGTCCCTTATAGTGTAATTATTTTGAGTCCCAATTATAATAAGCCACGGAGCTTGGTGCTTCCTCCAAATTTTTTATGATTTTACTAGTCTCTGGATCTTCTTACCATTCCATCTTAATATCCTCAAGGAAGTCGCTGGTCGGAAGCGAAACAACCAAAAATTCAGCTTGCTCGAGTAGTTGCGAAAGCGTATCTGCAACAACATTCTCTTTCCACTAATTATAAGTTATTTCATAATCAAATCTAAGAAGTTTTATTACCTATTTTTGCTGCTCAAGGGATGATATCTTTTACTCCAAAAAGTACTTAAGGCTATTATGGTCGGTTTTAATTTGAAATCGTCAACCGATCAAGTTCAATGGCATTGAGAAGGTGAATCATAGTAACTAACTCAACGCAAGGAGTGCAAACACTTCAAGTGCTTCAGAAGTGTGAGCAAAGAGCAGGTGAAGGCCAGTAACCAGCTCGATGCATGGAGTACAACCTCGAGGAGGCGGGCGAAGTCAAGTAACCTTTGCCTTCTCAACTCTTAAGAGAATGGGCGAAATCGAGTACCCTAATTCTCTTATCTATCCAGCAGAGGAGCTCTACATATGTTCAAAGACCCTTCGAAGATAATGGAAGACAATAGTTGTCAAATCCTCACCAATGGTGATCAGTGTTACTGAGAGTAGATTGTCCGCTTCATTTCCCAACGAAATGTCAATCGAAAGCGGAAGTGATGCGAACCTACTTGGATGTGACAACTAAGTGAAAGAAGAGTCAATGAGCAAATTTGGTGGAGGAAGGACCCAAAACTTTAGAAGTTTGCGAGACGATGCTCGTTAAAGCTCCAACAAGCATCCACCCATTTCAAGCAGCATGAGGAATTTGAGAGACTAGCGCAGTAAGGATGGTCTTTTCCTTCATCTGGGGGATCCGCAAGAATCAACAAGGATTAACATAACTCAGCTAACCCTACACCAGAGTCAGAGTCATTGGTGAGTTGAAGCAGCATGGCGGATCAAAGGTTCGACTACTCAAAAACAGCAGCGGAGAGCAGCTAGGAGCAAAGAGGCGCATTGTAGCTGGAGCAGAAGATTGAAGACTCAGCAAAGGCGAGGAGTTGTAATGTCGACAAAGGCTTCAACGAGGACGTCAAAGGAATAAGTGGGGGAGAATGTCACGGAAAAACTTCTAAATAAGATGTTTAATGTAATGCTTATGTATGTCCGTATCTTTTGGCATGTTCATGCCTTGTATAGCATGTAGAGGGACGGTCGAAGGCTTAATAGTCCCATTTTAGTTGGGTTGGTGGCCTCTTTAGGCTTGTAAATAAATGTTGTGTCATGTGGATACGTGCGAGAGATTCTCGGTCTGTAATAGACCATTTTACCCTTTGTTGTGCAACTGTTCAGAGCTTGTAAAGTATGTTTGTAATTTGCATTGTCTATGAAGTATTTTTTAGAGATGTTTGCTTGTGGATCCCGATTGAGGCGTTTTCTCTAACCCGTTCTCTCTTTTGTTGGTCCTAAGGGACAATGGGAGGCTTCTGGGAGGCTGACCTTTGCGGACGGATACGCAAGGGTGCCGCACGACTTAGGCAAAACCAGCTAAGTCTGTGACAAGCTGGCGTGCCGCCTGTAGGCAAGGGCATCGCCCTCGCCTTGCCACACAAGGATAGTTTTAACCCTGTAAATTTTAGAAATTTAAATTTTGTCCTTTTATCCAAATTATGAAAATACCCCTATGAGTGCTGAAATTCCTTATATGTCCCTGATTTCATAAAATACTAATTAATTAAAAGGTTTAGTTGATTATTATTTTTATTATTATCTAGTAGTCCTACATGATGATGATTATTTATACATGTGATGTATGATGTATCGAAGGATGATCATGAACCGTGTGATGTGCGTACTTGTGATTATTATTATTGGGGTATGCGATCCTCCATTATATTTATCGTTTATTGTCGGGCCTGCGTGCCTCTAATTAAGTTGTAATCATATGAGGAGGCATAGCGGGAGCGTGGATGCGATAGCGGGACCCACGAAACGGACAATCGCGATGCATAAAGATGCATCGAGATGTCGACGGAACCGACGAGGATGAGATGAACGATCACAGGACATGGAGATGCACTGTTGCACACATAGATCTTGATGAGTGATTAGACCTACTGGCTCGGGCCTAATCACATTAGGTTGTGGTCCATGATCATCTGGTGTGATTACTAATACACATACTATATATATATATATATATATATATATATATATATATATATATATATATATATATATATATATATATATATATATATATATATATATATATATATATATGCATGCGATGTAGATATATATTAAATATGTATATGTGTGACATATCATATTAGGAGACCAAATCATAGAAACATCTCTCTCGATAATATTAAGTCGGTAAACGTGAGGCAATTAGATTGACCCACGTGGCCTTCCATCGTTATAAGTAGGAACCGATTCCTGGTGTAGGTTGAGTTGGTCGAGTTCCTCGAGACTCACTTATATCGCGATTCGCTATCTTGCTTATAACATAGAGATGTCACCGGTGACTTGAGGACATGGTATGCTTGGTCGAGTCCCTCGAGGGTATATCATCAAATCAGACTTATCTTGTAACGAAGGTGTTGACTTAACCGAGCATCATGGTTGGTCGAGTCCCTCGAGACCATGGTGATTCAGAGGCCGAATAGGATGAGAATCACAAGGAGTTATGATCGGCAAGAGTTGCCTACCTTTTAGGCTTAGTGTGATTGGTCGAGTCCCTCGAGGTTACACTAAGACGCTGATTGGATCCTGATCCCTACTAGAAGTCTGCCGAAGACTTCCATTTCACGTGCTGAGGGTGTTGCATGACTCGTTAGTAAAATAGTGGGAGCATATTATGATAGAAGTCTATATCTTGATAGTTTATTTCTTGCAAAATTTGCATGTTATTCATTTCTGCTACATCTTTATTTTTAGAAAATGTCGATTTCAAATCCCTTACGTGGCATACTTGATGTCAACCGCCTCATTGGTCTAAATTATACGGATTGGCTCCGCAACTTGAGAATTGTTCTCACAGTAGAGAAAATCGTGTACGTCCTTAATACAGTGATGTCTGCGCCTGAAGAAGGGGCAAGCGAGGATGAGATCGCTCACTATGTGAAGTACATTGATGACTCCACTCTTGCTCAGTGCTATATGTTGGGCTCTATGACTCCTGAGTTACAGAGACAACATGAAAAGATGGATGCCAGATCTATTCTCCTACAGGTCCGTAGATTGTTTGACGAATAGGGAAGGACTCAGCGATATGAGATATCGAAGCGCCTCTTCCGCATTAGGATGACTGAGGGGACACCGGTTCAGAACCATGTCCTAAAGATGATTGAGTGGATAGAGAAACTCATAGGTCTAGGAACGATCCTAGAGGATAACTTGTTAGGATCGGAGCGGCACTAGGGGGGGGGGTGAATTAGTGCAGCGGATTAAAACTTTCGTTTCGACAAATCTTTTGATACGATAATAACCGAACTTGAAAAGCTTAACTTGAACGCGTGTTCGTAAAGATATGCAACAAAGGTAATGAGGAAATAAAGCACTTAAGAAGGTTTGCAGTAATGTAAATAGCAATAAGAAAATGCAAACTAGAGATCACGTCGATTTTAAAGTGGTTCGGTCAAATGACCTACATCCACTTGCGAGGCCCTCTTCAATGAGGCTCCCACCTTCCACTAGCAAATCTCTTGAAGGAGAAGGGCAAATACCCCTCTTACAACTTTTTACAAGCGGTTCACACTCTTACAAATTTTCAGCAAGAAAGAAAGAGGTGAACACTCTAGCAAATTGAAAATAAGACTTGCTAAGACTTTTCTAAGACCTTTCTCTCAATCAATTGCCTCTCAAAAAATTATTATCTCAGCTGAGATTTGAGGGGTATTTATAGGCCTCAAGAGGATTCAAATTTGGGCTCCAAAATTTGAATTCTCTTTGGTTCCCGATGCCGATAGTGCCACCGCCTGTCAGTGGCGGTGCCACCGCCTGTCAGTGTCTGACACTGACAGTGGACTGGCGGTGCCACCGCCCAGCCAAGCGGTGCCACCGCCTGGCTCTCGGGTGCTGGGCGGTACCACCGCCAGACCCTTCGGTTCACAGGTTGGGCTTTAATTTCAGCCCAAACCAAGTCTAATTTTGGGCCCAATTGGCCCCTAACCAGGATATAGGATTATCTTTTAATCCTAATCCTAATTACATGTGAACTACATAACTAAAAACATCCCAAGCAAGTTTTCAACGTCGAGTCTTGTTCCGACGAGCTATCCGACGAACTTCCGACGGACATCCGATATGCTCTCGGGTTTCTTCTGACAGACTCCCAGCAGGCTCCCGATCTTGTAACGACTTCAACGAGTAGCCGAGCCTTCTCGGTGATCTCCGCGAACCTTCGACGATCTCTTCAGTGAACTTCCAAAAATTTCGACAAGTTCCTGATTTCTTCTCGGTTGGTTCCGGCAGCATCTCCGACGATTCTTCGGACTCTTAAACGTCCATCGAATTTGACTCCGGTATTCTTGCTTTATGTTTTCTGGTTATTGTAATTAATCCTGCATACTTAACTCAATAATATGGATTAGATCAATTAACCTATCAATTGATTTTATCATCAAAATCCGAGATTCAACAATCTCCCCCTTTTTGATGATGACAATCAATTGATGACAGAGTTAAACATAACTCCCCCTATCTATATGCCATATTATGAGAAGATAAAAACACTTAAATTCCATCCCATTGAATTCAAGCATAAACCGATAAGTTCTAACCGTAGAACTTATCGTTATTCTCATTAAGCAATAATAAATACGAAACTTCGATGAAAATCATAAGTCAAATGATAAGGGACGATTTTTACTACGACAGGAGATAAAGATTTTCAACATGAATTTCATGATATAAATGTAAGGCATGATTTCATATGATCAACCAATCTAAAAACTTGCGATATACTCCAGGATTTTGCAAGGCATATAAGATATTTGTATTATACAAGCTCTTGTAATTCATATAAGTCATGTTATCGATGCGCATAAGACATTTTTATTAAGTCATGCTATCGAAATAGTATAAGTCATCACTTAGTCATCACTTCTCCCCCTTTGTCATCAACAAAAAGAGAATGAGACTTGAAGCACATAATTTGTGATTATAACATCAGGAATTCAGCATTGATCATACAAAAATTCATCATTCAAAATTAAGTATGCTAAAATATTTACGCAGAGTTCATCATAAAGGAAAATTCAGCATTCATCCATTTTATCAAATCTCTTCTTTCTATAAATAACAAAAATTATAGGTGTACAAAGAAGAAATTGTGATTAAAAAAATTTCAAGTAGTAACTCCAATAAGTCAAGATCATAATTCGAATACAAACTCATTCAAATTCAAATCGTCATCTTGAAACTCATAATCAAGCCATCAAAATCAATTTCGAGATTCACAAAATATCATAAAATCATTAATCTTGATCAGATGGGAGCGGTGTTTGACTCAAGATAGGATAAGGTAATTTAACGTGTCATTTAGAATCGAAAGAGAAGGATCAAATTCACCGAGGAACGGAGAGAGGATGAAAAACTTTACGAAAAATCCATTCAAACAAGTTTATTCTTAGGGACAATTTAACATACCTAATTCCCTTCTAATGAATTCAAATTGGTCTTCATTTAAAGCTTTTGTAAATATATCTGCTAATTGATGCTTTGTGTCGATGAATTCTAGAACAACATTATTGTTAAGGACATGATCGCATATGAAATGATGCCTAACGTCGATGTGCTTAGTTCTAGAGTGTTGAATTGGATTTTTAGTAAGACATATGGCACTAGTATTATCACATTTTATGGGAATGTTTTTAAAGTGAATTCCATAGTCTTCTAAAGTATTTTTCATCCAAACAACTTGTGCACAGCATGCACTTGCAGCAATGTATTCGGCTTCCGCCGTAGATAGTGCAACTGAATTTTGTTTCTTGGAAGTCCAAGAAACAAGTGCATGTCATAAAAATTGGCATGTTCTGGATGTACTTTTTCTATCTATCCTGCATCCGCTAAAATCGGCTTCTGCATAAGCTATTAAATCGAATTTATCAAATTTTAGATACCACAATCCTAGATTTGGAGTTCCTTTAAGATACCTAAATATTCTTTTAACACTCTTAAGAGGAGATAATTTAGGATTAGATTGAAACCTAGTGCAAAGTCCTACACTAAACATAATATCCGGTCTAGTCGCGGTGAGGTAGAGTAGACTACCTATCATTCCCCTATATATTTTTTGATCGAAATTTTTACTATTTTCATCCATATCTAACTTAGTCGAAGTACTCATAGGGGTGCTTATTGCTTTTGAATTATCCATGTTAAATCGTTTTAACAATTCTAATGTATATTTAGATTGGTTAAGAAATATACCATCACTAAGTTGTTTGATTTGTAATCCTAAAAAGAAAGTAAATTCACCCATTAAACTCATTTCAAATTCATAACTCATACATTTGGCAAATGATTCACATAGTGATTCATCTGAAGAGCCAAAAATAATATCGTCAACATAAATTTGCATAATAAGAAAATTATTTTCAAAATGTTTGATAAACAATATAGTATCAACCTTGCCTTTGGTAAAATTATTTAAAATAAGAAAGGAACTAAGCCTTTCATACCAAGCTCTAAGAGCTTGTTTCAAGCCATAGAGAGCCTTAGTCAATTTGAATACATGATTAGGAAGAAGAGAATTTTCAAATCCGAGAGGTTGTTCGACATATACTTCTTCGGAAATAAAACCATTCAAGAAGGCACTTTTGACATTCATTTGAAACAGTTTAAAATTATTACTACTAGCATAGGCAAGGAGCATCCTAATGGCTTCTAATCTTGTCACAGGAGCGAAGGTTTCTTCGTAGTCGATACCTTCTTCTTGGTTGAAACCTTTTGCCACTAATCTAGCCTTGTTTCTAACCACGATACCATTTTCGTCTTGCTTTTTTCTGAAGACCCATTTAGTACCAATGACTAAATGGTCACTAGGTCTAGGAATAAGCTTCTATACCTTATTCCTCTCAAATTGATTTAATTCCTCTTGCATTGTAATAACCCAAAAATCATCTTTTAAGGCCTCGTCAATGCATTTAGGTTCGATTTGAGAAAGGAAGGCGGTGTTAGCACAAAAATTCTTGAAAGAGGAATGAGTTTGAACCCCTTTTGATGTTTCTCCTATAATTAGCTTCTTTGGATGAGCATCTATATACTTCCATTCCTTGGGTAAGGAAATTTCGGAAGAAGGTGCATCCAAGTTGCTATTTTGAAGAGGGGGTTCATTTAAATTCAAATTCTTAAAACCAAGATCATCATTAAAATTATTTTTCTTTAAATTAGAAATTTCATTAAAAACTACATGAATAGATTCTTCTATTACTAAGGTTCTTTTGTTAAAAACCCGAAAAGCCTTAGAAATGGAAGAGTAACCAAGAAAGATGCCTTCATCGGATTTAGCATCAAAATTTCCTAAGGCATCCCTTTCATTCAAAATAAAGCATTTACAGCCGAAAACTTTAAAATAGGAAATATTTGGTTTTTTGTTGTTCCATAATTCATAGGGAGTTTTTGATAGGGATGGTCTTATTAGGACCCTATTCATGATGTAGCAAGCCGTATTCACGGCTTCGGCCCAAAAATACTTGGGTAGACAATGTTCATTTAATATCGTTCTTGCCATTTCTTGTAGGTTTCTATTTTTTCTTTCAACTACTCCATTTTATTGAGGATTCCTCGGAGTGGAGAAGTTGTGATTGTATCCATTAACTTCACAAAAATTTTGAAAGTCACGGTTTTGAAATTCGCCACCGTGATCACTCCGAATTGATGAAATCATGAAGCCTTTTTCGTTTTGAGTGAGTTTACAAAATTTAGAGAAACACTTGAAACAATCACTTTTGTGAGCTAAGAAATAGGTCCAAGTGTATCTAGTATAGTCATCCACAATTACAAACGCATATTTGCTTCCTCCTAGACTTGTCGTGTCAATTGGTCCAAATAAGTCCAAATGAATCAATTGTAATGGTCTAGTGGTGCTAATTTGAATTTTTGGTTTAAAACTAGTTTTTATTTGTTTACCTAGTTGACATGCATCGCATACTTTGTCCTTAATAAACTTCATATTTGGAATTCCTCGCACTAATTCTCTAGATGAGATCTTAGATATTAGTTTCATGCTTGCATGGCCTAGTCTCATTTGCCAAAGCCAAGCATCATCATTTAAAGCGGAGAAGCACATTTCATTACTTAGTTCATCAAGGTTGATGGTGTAGACATTATTTTGTTTTAATGCAATCATAGTTATGTTATGGTTTGGTTTTTCAATAATACACACATTTGATTCAAATCTAACGATATAACCTTTATCGCATAATTGACTAACACTCAAGAGATTATGTTTCAATCCATCAACTAGTAAGACATCATCAATAGAAAATTTTAATTTGTTACCTATGGTTCCCTTGCCAATGATTTTGCCTTGGTTGTTGTCTCCGAAGGTGACGTACCCTTCTTCTTTGCTAGTGAGCATAGAGAAATGAGATGGATCTCCAGTCATATGTCTTGAGCATCCACTATCAAGATACCATCTCTTGCTCCTAGCATGTGATGGTGTATGTTTTTATAAGAAGGGATTATTTTTAGGTACCCATTTTCTTTTGGGTGCCTTAAAAACTGATCTGACTTGTTCATCATATTGCATAGAATTGATCATGGTTCCTTTAGGAACCCAAATTAGTTTGTTCGGACTAATTTTCTTGAATGGACATTTATAAGTTTTATGTCCATATTTACAACAAAAGTTGTAATTGCTTTGGTGCCGAACATGTAAGATAGGGCCTTTAATGAAGGTGGTTGGATTTTGGTGAGGACTTCTCATAAATCCGATTCCACTTCTTTTAGGAACGTGACCCTTATTTGTAAGGATCATGTTCAAAGACTTGCTACCAACCTCGAATTTCTTCAAGGTGTCCTTAAGTAGTAAGTTCTCCTTTTGGAGAGTTTCTAGATCATGACATTTTATACATGGAACTAAACTATCATGATATTCAGTCTTTAATTTATCGACATTACAAGTGAGACTATCATGCTCCTTTTTTAGCAATTTGTATTTTCTACTAATTGTCTTACATTCATCAAATAACTCATGGAAGGCATTTAATAATTCATGATAAGGTAAATCTGCATCAATTAAATCCGTTACCTCTTCTCCGATGGCCATTAGGGCGTAATGAGCAACTTGCTCGGTGTTGGACTCCTCTTCTTCGGACGCGCTTGAATCATCCCACGTTGCCTTGAGCACCTTCTTCTTTGATGTTCTCTTTTTGGCTTGAGGACAATCGTTCTTGTAGTGTCCCGGTTTTTTGCACTCATAGCAAATCACTTGGTCCTTCTTGTGTTCAAATTTATTTTTTGTATTATTTTTAAATTTGTTCTTTCTTAAATATTTTTAAAATTTTTGAGTTAAAAGTGCAATGTCATTGTCACTGTCCTCATCACTTGATGTTCCTTTCAAGTGATCTTTTTGTGACGTGAGTGCCATATCCTTCCTGTTCTTTGGAAGAGGGTTCTCGAGCTCGTCATGAGCTTGACATGTCATTTCGTAGGTCATTAGAGACCCAATAAGTTCTTCAAGAGGGAATGTTTTAAGGTCTTTGGCCTCTTGAATGGTCGTAACTTTTAGATCCCAACTTTTAGGGAGGGATCTTAAGATTTTAGTTACTAGTTCAAAGTTAGTAAAATCTTTACCAAGAGCTTTGAGTCCATTGATGACATCCGTGAACCGGGTGTACATGTCTCCTATGGACTCACTTGGTTTCATTCAGAAGAGTTCGTAAGAGTGCACAAGGATGTTGATTTTGGACTCTTTCACTTGGCTAGTGCCTTCATGAGTGACTTCAAGAGTTCTCCGAATATCAAAAGTCGAATCACAAATTGAAACACGATTAAATTCATTTTTGTCTAGTACACAAAACAAGGCATTCATAGCCTTTGTGTTTAAAGCAAAAACCTTCTTCTCCGATTCATTCCATTCGCTCATCGGAAGAGAAGATTTTTGAAATCCGTTTTCGATAATAGTCCAAAGCTCGAAATCCATGGAAATGAGGAAGATCCTCATACGAGTCTTCCAATAAGTATAATCCGACCCATTAAACATGGGTGGACGTGTGATAGAATGACCCTCATGTATGCCGAAGTAAGCCATCTCTCTTGGGTATCAAACCAAATATGAGAGTGAGCCTAGCTCTGATACCAATTGTTAGGATTGGAGCGGCACTAAGAGGGGGGGGGTGAATTAGTGCAGCAGATTAAAACTTTCGTTTCGACAAATCTTTTGATACGATAATAACTGAACTTAAAAAGCTTAACTTGAACGCGTGTTCATAAAGATATGCAGCAAAGGTAATGAGGAAATGAAGTACTTAAGAAGGTTTGCAGTAATGTAAATAGCAATAAGAAAATGCAAACCAGAGATCACGTCGATTTTAAAGTGGTTCGGTCAAATGACCTACATCCACTTGCGAGGCCCTCTTCGATGAGGCTCCCACCTTCCACTAGCAAATCTCTTGAAGGAGAAGGGCAAATACCCCTCTTACAACTTTTTACAAGCGGTTCACACTCTTACAAATTTTCAGCAAGAAAGAAGGAGGTGAACACTCTAGCAAATTGAAAACAAGACTTGCTAAGACTTTTCTAAGACCTTTCTCTCAATCAATTGCTTCTTAAAAAGTTATTATCTCAGCTAAGATTTGAGGGGTATTTATAGGCCTCAAGAGGATTCAAATTTGGGCTCCAAAATTTGAATTATCTTTGGTTCCCAATGCCGGCGGTGCCACCGCCTGTTAGTGGCGGTGCCACCGCCTGTTAGTGTCTGACACTAACAGTGGACTGGCGGTGCCACCGCCTGGCTCTCGGGTGCTAGGCAGTGCAACCGCCTGGCTCTCGAGTGCTGGGCGGTGCCACCGCCAGACCCTTCGGTTCACAGGTTGGGCTTTAATTTCAGCCCAAACCAAGTCTAATTTTGGGCCCAGTTGACCCCTAACCAGGATATAGGATTATCTTTTAATCCGAATCCTAATTACATGTGAACTACATAACTAAAAACATCCCAAGCAAGTTTTCAACGTCGAGTCTTGTTCCAGCGAGCTATCCGACGAACTTCCGGCGGACTTCCGATATGCTCTCGGGTTTCTTCCAATGGACTCCCAACAGGCTCCCGATCTTGTGACAACTTCCATGAGTAGCCGAGCCTTCTCGGTGATCTCTGCGAACCTCCGACGATCTCTTCAGCGAACTTCCGAAAATTCCGACAAGTTCCTGATTTCTTCTTGGTTGGTTCCGGCAGCATCTCCGACGATTCTTCGGACTCTTAAACGTCCATCGAACTTGACTTCGGTATTCTTGCTTTATGTTTTCTGGTTATCGTAGTTAATCCTACACACTTAACTCAATAATATGGATTAGATCAATTAACCTATCAATTGATTTTATCATCAAAATCCGAGATTCAACATAACTTGTGTGTGGACATTGTGCTTTAGTCCCTACCAGATTTCTTTTCACAGTTCATAATGAATTTTAATATGAACAAGCTTGAGGTGACTCTCCCAGAGCTCCTCAATATGTTGAGGGAGGCAGAGAGTACTATTAAGAAAGAGAAGCCAGTTCTCTACACTGGTGAGTCCAAAAAGAAAAGGAAAGCAGAAAGGTCCCTTAAGAAGGGAAAAGGCAAGGGCAGACCAGGTAAAGCAAAGGTTGCTAAGAAAGACCCAGCAAAGGACAAAGGCCAGTGCTTCCACTATGGCAAAGATGGGC
The DNA here is from genome assembly GCF_036884655.1 of Musa acuminata AAA Group. Lineage (NCBI taxonomy): Eukaryota > Viridiplantae > Streptophyta > Magnoliopsida > Zingiberales > Musaceae > Musa > Musa acuminata. Next base: position 27,534,108 of record NC_088354.1, read on the forward strand.
ACTGGAAGAGGAACTGCAAAGAGTACCTTGCAGAAAGGGCGAAACAAAAGCTTGATGAAGCTTCAGGTACATTCATGATCAGTCTCCATTTGTTAGACTCTTATGATAACACATGAGTATTGGATACCGGTAGTGCTTATCATATATGCAATTCATTGCAGGTTTTGGCAAGGCCTAGGAGATTAGAGAGAGGCGAGATGAACCTCAAGATGGGTAATGGAGCAAAAGTTACTGTAGTAGCTGTTGGCGAGGTCGCCCTACATCTGCCTAGTGGAGCTTTTATTGCATTAGATGCATGTTATTTTGTTCCTTCTATTATCAAAAACATTATCTCCATTTCATGTTTGACAGTTAGTGGATACAAATTAGTTTTTGAGAATAATAGTCGTTCGATATTATTAGATGATAAGATCATCACGAAAGGAACATTGCATAATGGTTTATTTATATTAGACACTACTCTACATATCATGAATGTAAATGTGTCCAAGAGGAAACGAAATGAGATGAACAGTACATACTTGTGGCATTATAGGCTAGGTCATATCCATAAAAGAGATTCAAAAGTTGCTAAATGATGGATATTTAGATCCATTCGACTATGTGTCATATGCAAGTTGCGAGCCTTGCCTTCGTGGAAAACTGACCAACTCTCCATTTAGTGGAACTGGAGAGAGAGCCGTTGAGCTGTTGGAACTCATACATAGTGATGTATGTGGACCCATGTCAACTCATGCCATTGGTGATTACTCCTACTTCATTACCTTTACTAATGATTTCTCAAGGTATGGATATGTGTACTTAATGAAGTACAAGTCCGAGGCCTTTGAGAAATTCAGAGAGTATAAGAATGAGGTGGAGAACCAGATTGGAAAGAATATCAAAACTCTTCGATCAGATCGAGGAGGTGAGTACTTAAGTACAGAGTTTACTTAGTTCCTCAAGGACCATGGGATATTATCCCAATGGACACCTCCTTATACACCTCAGCTCAATGGTGTCTCTGAAAGGAGAAATCGTACGCTATTAGACATGGTACGGTCCATGATGAGTTTTGTTGACCTACCCATCTCATTCTGGGGATATGCCCTAGAAATCGTAGCTTACCTTCTGAATAGAGTTCCAACTAAGTCGGTAGTGTCTACACCATATGAGATATGAAAAGGGAAGAAGCCTGATCTTAAGGTTGTTAAAATTTGGGGCTACCCTGCCCACGTTAAAAGACACAACCCCAATAAGTTGGAATCAAGGATAGAGCGATGCACATTTATGGGATACCCCAAGGAAACTTGTGGGTATTATTTCTATCATCTCGAGGACCAAAAGGTCTTTGTAGCTAAGAGAGCAGTGTTCCTTGAGAAAGAACGCATTCTGGGCGGAGATAGTGGGAGAATGATAGAGTTAGCGAGGTTGGAGAACCAAGCTCAAGCACCACTCTACAGCCCGAGTCTATTCAGGTACCTAATACACAAGTTTCAACTTTACATAGGTCTGATAGAGTATCTCATTCTCCTGAGAGATATGTGGGACATATTAGAGAAGAGAATGTTGAAGATATTGATCCACAGACCTACGATGAGGCTATTATGAGTATAGACTCTAGGAAGTGGCAAGAAGCCATGAATTCTGAGATGGATTCTATGTACTCCAACAAGGTTTGGAACCTAGTTGATGCGCCCGAAGGTATTGTACCCATCGGTTGCAAGTGGATCTTTAAGAAAAAGATCGGAGTAGATAGAAAGGTAGAGACCTATAAAGCAAGGCTAGTGGCTAAGGGGTATCGTCAAAGGCAAGGTGTTGACTATGACGAAACCTTCTCACCCGTAGCAATGCTAAAATCCATCAGAATTCTATTAGCTATTGCAGCACACTATAATTATGAGATCTGGCAGATGGATGTGAAAACCACATTCCTCAATGGGAACCTCGAGGAGGAGGTGTATATGATGCAACCTGAGGGATTCGTGTACAAAAACTGCCCAAATAAGGTGTGTAGGTTGCTTAGATCCATTTATGGACTAAAGCAAGCTTTCCGAAGTTGGAACATAAGATTTGATGAGGCAATAAGATCTTATGACTTCGTTAAGAACGAAGATGAGCCTTGTGTGTACAGGAAGGTAAGTGGGAGCGCTATCACCTTTTTGGTGTTATATGTGGATGACATCCTGATCATTGGGAATGATGTAGGAATGCTATCCAAAGTAAAGGCTTGGTTATCTAGACAAGTATGAAGGACTTAGGGGAAGCATCCTATATCTTGGGGATTAGAATATATAGAGATAGATCCAAGAGGATGCTTGACTTATCCCAGTCCAGGTACATAGAAACCATTATCAAAAGGTTTGGCATAGAAAATTTCAAGAGAGGTCTCATACCGATAAGACATGGGATATCGCTTTCTCCGAGTATGTCCCCAAAGACTCCAGAAGAAATGGCGAACATGGATATGATACCTTATGCCTCAGCAATAGGGTCTATCATGTATGTCATGCTATGTACAAGGCCTGATATAGCACATGCTCTGAGTGTCACGAGCAGGTATCAGGCAGATCCAGGCTTGGAGCACTGGAAAGTAATAAAGTGTATCCTTAAGTACTTGAGAAGGACTAAGTATCTTTTACTAGTATATGGAGGTAATAGCCTTAAGGTTGAAGGCTACACAGACTAAAGTTTTTAGTCTGATGTCGATGATAGCAAGTCAAATTCAGGGTATGTGTACACCTTGAATGGAGGAGTAGTGTGTTGGAAGAGTTCCAAGTAAGATACTACTGCTGACTCGACCACAGAGGCGGAGTACATTGCTGCATCAGATGCAGCAAAGGAGGGAGTCTGGTTGAAGAAGTTCATCACAGATTTGGGAGTCGTGCCGGGTAGCGAGGAGCCGATCTCCTTATATTGCGACAACAATGGGGCGATTGCTCAAGCGAAGGAACCTAGGTCTCATCAGAATTCTATGCATGTTCTGAGGAGGTTCCACCTTATCAGAGAGATCGTAACCCGAGGAGATGTAGCAATAGAAAGAGTTCCATCCGAAGATAACATTGCAGATCCACTGACAAAGTCATTGTCTCATATTATTTTTTAGCGTCACAGGGGTCTGATGGGGATCAGACATATAGGTGATTGGATTTAGGTCAAGTGGGAGATTACTAGTCATAGGTGCCCAGCAAGCCAATCATGTGAGTGATGGCACGTGTGACTTGATACAGAATCTTTTTTGCTTATTATATTTTGGCATATATCACTTTATAACTATTGCATATATGCATATATATATTGTGATGTCCTTGGATTTGTGCAATGGGAATCGGATCGTGATGAGATCACGAAAATGAGATCGATTCACCTTTAAACACATGTCCTAAATAATCCCGGTCATAGGTTACTCGAGAGGTACATCGTGATAACCGGACAGACTAGTGTGCTATATACCCATCCATATGATGGATGCAGTTGGTCTCATAGCTGCTCGTGTAGGGACGCTAGGGATACAGTACAGGTGCTCATTGGAGAATGAGTTCTCTGATTGATCCGTTTATGGAATACTGGATGGTTGATGATGCCTTATAGTCAGACAGCGATTTCGTAGTCCTAATGGTATATCTGGTCCTTAGACTTGAGACACCAAGGATGTCTTGTATGAGTGCTCCACTCTTTGATACCAGACTTATAGGTTTGGCTGTCCCAGATCTAGTACTGTTAGTCATTGGGAGTGGTAGTTGACCTTACGAGGGCTATTGAGTGTCGATAGAGGATCATCCACTCTCGGCGTCATGAGAGGAATATTCCATGTGTTCTTGTTGAGACAAATCCCTGGCTAGGGTCATCCGGGTTGAGAGAAAAAGAGTTCTCCGGGAGAATCTGATTCGAGCGAGACTCGAGTAGAAACCGTATGGGTCTGACAGCACCATGCTCGATATATGGTCTCTGGGATATTAGATGGATGAGGGACTGTAGGTACACGATAATTGAGGATAGATAGGTCCAATGGATTGGATTCCCCTGTATCGTCTGGGGACTACGACGTAGTGGCCTAGTACGTCCATAATCGATGAGTCGAGTGAATTATTACAGAGATAATAATTCACTGAGTTAGAAGGAGTTCTGACAGGTATGACTCACGGCCAGCTCAATATTGGGCCTAGAGGGTCACACACATATGGTAGGTATTGCGATGAGTAGAGGTTCAGATATGAGATATCCGACGAAGCCCTTGTCTTATTGGATATCCAATAAGCCCCTGAATTATTGGATCCCATGGATGAGATCCAATAAGAGCCCATGAGAGATTATTAGATAGAGATCCACTAATCTAAAAGGCTTGGGTTATTGGATGCAGATCCAATACCCACTAGGGGAGGATCCATTAGGGTTTGACAGGGGACCTTTATAAATAGGAGGGATTCAGAGCCTCATAGGCTAGAGCCTTTGCTTGTCTCTCCTATTCTCCTTCCCCTCTCCACCTCAGAGCAGGCTTGGAGTTTTGAGGAGCATCGTCGTAGCTCTACTATGTGGATCACCACTAGAGAGGAGGACGCTTGACCTCCTTCACCCTCTCCTAAAGATCTGCAAGGAAACATAGATATACGATCTCCCTAGGTAACACAATCTACTCTATATGCTGTTTTTTAGTTCCGCGAATTTTGCGCACAAATCTTCGCACGACGACGAACATCTCTTTGGGAATTGGGGATTTTGTTTTCTTGTTCTTCCGCTGCGTATGTGATGTCGCCCCCAAGATTTCCCAACACACCCTGTTGGTTCCTGCGGATCCTTTAGGTGAAGGAAAAGACCATCCTTACTGTGCTAGTCTCTCAAATGCCATATGCTGCTTGAACTGGGTGGATGCTTATTGGAGCTTTAATGAGCATCGTCTCACAAACTTTTAAAGTTTTGGGTCCTTCCTCCACAAAATTTGCCCATTGACTCTTCTTTCACTTAGTTGTCACTTCCAAGTAGGTTCGCATCACTTCCGCTTTCGATTGTCATTTCATTGGGAAATGAAGCGGACAATATACTCTCAGTAGCACTGATCACCGTTGGTGAGGATTTGATAACTATTATCTTCCATTATCTTCGAAGGGTCTTTGAACTTGTGCAGAGCTCGTCTGCTGGATAGATAAGAGAATTGGGGTACTCGATTTCGCCCATTCTCTTAAGGGTTGAGAAGGCAAACGTTACTTGACTTCGCCCGCCTCCTCGAGGTTGTATTCCATGCATCGAGCTGGTTACTGGCCTTCGCCTGCTCTTTGCTCACACTATGAAGCAATTGAAGTGTTTGCACTCCTTGCATTAAGTTAGCTACTGTGATTCACCTTCTCAATGCCATCGAACTTCTGGAATGCAAGAAGTTTTCACCCCAACTTGGAGTAATTCTATAATAGATTTGATCGCCTTTGGGATTATACCGTCTTCTCCATCAACCCTGCCGCCTACTCCACTGAGTAGCAAAGGTATAACACCACATACTGCCTATTTCGTTCCTTGGTCGTGCACTCTTGTATGACCCGAAGTCCTTCACTTTCGGCTATCTTGATGAGAAGCTCGTTGACACTAGTCTTACGAAGTTCCTTAGCCTCTACCCTTCAGCCTTGTCTCAGTACTTGGAGTTTGCCTTTGCATGCTCCACCTCCTCGGCCCCTTTCACGACTAAGCACACTCCCTCCATGAGAGCAAGGGATCAATGACTTTCACGGAAGTCCCGCCTTTGCGGTACCATGGCGTTGCCATGCCCATGGCCCTACTATTTGTCGCCTCGTATCTGCATCCCTTTTTATCACAATCAGTAGATATGTCTCTGTGGCACTCCTCCGAGTCCACCTCCATTCTAACTGATGCTTGATTTTGGGTAGCTAAGTCCCTCTCGACTCATCGTCGCTTCCTCACCTCTTTCGACCCCCTGCTTCAATACCTCTACGTTCTCCAAGCAGCTCCCTTTGGTCGATGGAAAGACAGACTATAACTCCCATGCATGGCCTCTACCATCACGTTGTAGGATTTGCACCGATTCTGTTCTCCTTAGCTTCCTTGGTAGCAACGTTCGGTTACTCAACCTTATCCTCTGACTTGCCGGGCTCCCTTAAGAGAATATAGGCTCTGGAGCAGTCCAACTCTCTAGCTACTTCGATTATCCCTCTACATGATCAAGTCCCTCCTATGGGACTCACTTGTACTTACATTCAAACTTTTCCCTTGGTGGAACACAGCCCCCATATGCTGATGACCAAGGCTTTCATCCGATGCAAAATTTGATGCACACATGGAAGACCCGCCTCTGCGGTACCATGGCCTTCACTCCTTGAATCCATAGCCCTTCTTGTCATCGTGTTGTTCACCGAAGTGGAGCTTCCAGTAGCTCTTGATCATACCTCCGTATGATCTAGTCCCTCACGGGACTATGTCGTGTGTATCATATTACCACGAACTGTTCTACTATGATCTGCTACACCATGTCGCCTACTAGTGACATCTCTTTTGCATTCTGATCCTTGTGGGATGAACTCGAATTGTGATCCCTCCATGTGTGGCCTCTACCAATACATCACAAGGTCTCTTCCACCTTCAATTTTGTTCGCTCCTTTGGCAATCGACGTTCATCCACCCACTCTTGGGTCACACCTAGATGAAGCACCACTCTAGGACAGTTTGTCACCTAGTAGCTCCCGAAGTCCCCCGACTTCGCTGGTATTAGTGCACCATTGTCTGGATCCTGGGCCTCTCCCCTACCAGCACAATTTTCGCTGCGCACCGCTTCCTTCATGGCAACTTGAATGGCAACACTATGGCATATTCTTCAAGAGTACCCGCCTCCGCATCCTCTTACCCTGTGCCAAGGCCTTCTAAATCCAACTTCGCCTCCGCAAATTGAGTCGCCTTAGTTCCTCCATCAAATGCTTTTCCGAGATAAGGTGCATGTGCCTAGAAGCTCCCTTCGTCTTTGGCACCATACAAGATGAGTCTGCTCCATCATAATGAAGGACCCATGGAACAACATGATCCTGCTCTTGCCTCTGCAAGAGTTCATATCCTTGACCTCTGTATAAGGAAAGCATTGTGCCTCCGCTCCATGTTCCATCTTCTATACTAGCTCCCTTCGTGCGGCTTGGGTATTTCGCCAAGTTACACCCAAGTTGCTCCGCTCCTCATTTTTGCATTGAGTTGATGGTGGCCCTCGCGCCCACCATTCTACGGGTCAGCCCTCCCTTGAGTCTAATCTCCATATCGACTCCAAATATACCTTCATTTGTGTTGCTTTGGGTCACTCCCCCACTTGATCTCGCAATGCATCCACCAATGTATTCTCTCGAGCGAGATCATGCGACGACTCCTCATCGCTTGCTCAGTCTATTGAGCTTCGTGGAGTTGTTTTTTGTTGAGGTACTCATCCTCAACATGTGAGGTCCGTCCCACATGATTCTCCCTCTGGAGAGCCAGGACTTATCCCTCCTGGATAACTATCCCGTTGGAGCAACATCTCTCTTCGTTTTGGAGATTACCATTCCCTTGGACTACTCCGATTTACTGAACAAACTATGCATTGTTCTGCCTCCTACAAATACACTTGCTCTATTGTGACTCCACGTCAATACAGCTTCCGCTGCACCAATCAAGGCCTAGCAACATGCTGAACTCGTTGCACACTTCAGCCTCCTATGGACGTATCCTTCACATGCCGAAGAGAAAGTTTTAATGCTCCACGGTGCCGAGTTTCGGTCGCCTTGGGATGGCCATGAACATTTCATCGTATGCATACAAGCCCATGCATGAGTACCAAATTCTTCGAGTTAGTAATTCCCCTCACCTCTGTGAGCTTTGCACAACTCTTTCGGTCACTGAGCAACTCATTCCACCTTGCATGGTCTCATCCTTTACCAAGCGCCTCGCTTGCCTTGAGCACCATCATGTATAGTTGTCAATATTGAGCCGTAGCTCAAACTCTACCATCCCACCCTTTGTGCACTCCACATTCTTCCAAGCTTGCCTGTTCTCATGGTGCTTCTTGTGCGAAGGGTTGGCCATTCCTCTGAATGCCAATCTCAGATGTCCGCTCCTCCGAGCGACTCTTTTCCCTACATCTCCATGCCTGTTTTCCCCCAAACGGTCACGCGTGTGCTAACTGCCCTCAATGCAGCCCCGCTAGGTCCCCCATATTTGCATGCTAAGTGTTTCTATGAGTGCTTGTCCCGCTCTGATACCATCTATCACGAACTAAGCTGGTTTTGCCTAAGTCGTGCAGCACCCTTGCGTGTCCATCCGTAAAGGTCTGCCTCCTCGAAGCCTCCCATGGTCCCTTAGGACCTATGAAAGAGAAAATGGGTTAGAGAGAACGCCTCACTCGGGATCCACAAGCAAACATTCCAAGAAACACTTCATAGACAATGCAAATTATAAACAGACTTTACAAGCTCTGAATAGTTGCACAACAAAAGGTCAAAATTGTCTATTACAAACCAAAAATCTCTCATAAGTGTCCACATGACACAACCTTTATTTACAAGCCTAAAGCGGCTACCAACCCAACTAAAATGAGACTATTAAGCCTTTGGTTGTCCCTTTACATGCTGTGCAAAGCATGAACATACCAAAAGACACAGACATACATAAGCATTACATTAAACATCCTGTTTCGAAGTTTGTCCGTGACAGTCTGGCCGTGGATTGGTCGACGTATCGATAGAAGGCTTCGGGCCATGGATTCAGGAATCGAGCTAAGAAGAGCAGACATTGCGCTAAGGATATTAGAGTTGCAGAGTCAACTGGCCGATTGGGCAATAGGCCGTAGGAGAGGGCGATGCGCCGAAGAATCAGACGAAGCATTGAGGGACCAATGACAAGTCGGACAACTTGATTAATGCTTAGTATTAATTGTCTAGATCGAAGTTTATTTTAAATGTGCAGGATTAACTACGATGGTAGTAAGACATGCAGTAAGTGTTGAGCCAGAGTCAAAACAAAGATCACGAGAAGTCCGGATGGTCGTCGGAGATTCTACGGGAACAATCCGAGAAGTCTAGGAGCTTGCCAAAGAAGCTCGTCGGAACTCGCCAAGAGGATCATCGCAAGTCCAGGAGTTTGCCGGGAGTCCGTTGGAGCATCGCCGAGGGTTCATCGGATGTTCGTCGGAAGTTCGTCGGAAGCTCGTCGGAAGAAGCGATTAATGCACCGGAATACAATCTGTAGTATTGATGTCTTAATTGTCATAGTTAGTATGTAGATTAAGTTAGAATTGGGAGATGATCCCATTAACTTAATCTGGGGCCAATTGGGCCCTTGGTAGACCCAAATTAGGCCGAATGGATTAGTCCATTTGGACCTAGAATTCCTGCCAAGCGGTGGCACCGCTAGGGCTGATGGTGGCACCACCCAGGAGATGATCTCCCAGGAATTCTGGACAGTGGTACCGCCCCAGTCAAGTAGTGGTATCACTAGAGCTCGATCTCTGATCTCTGCCAGACGGTGGTACCACCCTAGTTAGATGGTGGTACCACTAGAGCTTGGTCTTTGAGCTTTGTCAGGCGGTGGTATCGCCCAGACTGAGTGGTAGTACCACCCAGATTGAGCGGTAGTATAGCCCAGACTGTGCGATAGTACCACCCAGTGTCAGATGCTAGGCGGTAGTACCGCCCAGTTATGGCGGTGGTACCGCTAGGACCCCGGAAATCCAGGAGATGACACTTTTGAGCTCCAAATTTAAACTGATTGGGGCCTATATAAACCCCACCCTTTCTGCATGAAAGGGTAACCAAAAAGCTTGCTTTTATTTTGAGTATTTGAGAGCTTAAAAGTATTGTAAAAGGCTAAAAGTTCTTCTTCCTCTTTCTTTCTAAGTGTTGATAGTTCAAGAGAGGAGTGAAAATCTGTAAGGGTTGTCTTCTAAGCCCATCAAAAGGAGAAAAGAGGGGTATAAAAGGTGATTGACTTTCGCCTATTGAAGGAAGGCCTCTAGTGGACGTCGGTGACCACGTCGAAGGAGGAAGCCAAAAGTGGATGTAGGTCAAGATTGACCGAACCACTCTAAATCTCAGTTTGCATTTACTTATTGCTATTTACCTTACTGCAAACCTCCATATGTGGTTTACTTCCTCATTACTTTTGCTGCAATCCTTTACGAACTCGTTTTCGAGTTAAGTTTCCAAAAATGGTTTTACACCGGAAACGATTTTATCGTACGAAAGTTTTTAAACCGTCATTATCTTACCACTGCACTAATTCACCCCCACCTCTCTTAGTGCCGACCCTAATCCTTGTTAGGATCGGAGCGGCACTAAGAGGGGGGGGGGGTGAATTAGTGCAGCGGATTAAAACTTATAAGTTTGAAAATGATTTCATAAATGCATAGAGATTTCGATTCGACAAAGAATGACTTGGTAAAAGTAGCTCGAGTAAAGTAAGGAGATGAAAACCAAAAGCTTGCTACTATGTAAATAACGGTTTCAGAAAGGTAAACACTCACATATTCAAGGAACACACCAATTTAAAGTGGTTCGATCAAATGACCTACATCCACTTGCGAAGCCTTCTTCGTTGAGGCTCCCAACTTCCACTAGCAAATCACTTTGAAAGGGAAGGACAAATACTCCTTTTACAATCTTTTACAAGTGGTTCACACTCTTACATATTTTCAAAGAGAAAGAGAGAGGTGAACACTTAAGCTATTGAAAACAAGACTTGCTAAAGACTTTGCTAAGGCTTTATCTCAATATCTAACTTCTCAAAGGTTGTATTCTCTGCTGGGAATTGAGGGGTATTTATAGACCCCAAGAGGATTCAAATTTGGGCTCCAAATTTTGAATTCCTCTTAGATTCCTGGAGCTAACAGTGCCACCGCTTGTCGGTGGCGGTGCCATCGCCCGATCTTTCGAGTGCTGGGCGGTGCCACCACCCAATCCGACGGACCACCGCCCGATTCTTCGAGTTCTAGGCGATGCCACCATCTAGACTATTTCAGCTCACTGGTTGGGCTCCAAACTTGGCCCAAACCAGTCCAAACTCGGACCCAATTGGCCCCTAGCCGGGTTATAGGATTAACCCTTAACCTTAACCCTAATTACATGAAAACTATGAAATTAAGACATAGTTCTAAGCAAGTTTTTAACCGGCAATGTCGAGTTTCCTTCCGGCGAGCTTTTCGGTGAACTTCCGACGGACTTCCAATACACCCTCAGATTTCTTCCGGCGGACTCCCAGGAGGCTCCCTAGTCTTATGGCGAGTTCAGCGAGTCTTTGGCAAGTAGTCAAACCTTCTTGGTGATCTCCGTGAACCTCCGACAATCTTTCCAACGGACTTCCGAAAACTTCGGCAAGTCCCTGATTTCTTCTCGGTTGGTTCCGGCAGTACTTCCGACGAATCTTCAGACTCTCGGCTGACTCTCGAACACCCATCGAACTTGACTCCGGTAGACTTACTTTATGTCTTCAAGCAATCATAGTTAATCATGCATACTTAACTCAAAACTTCAATCAAGACAATTAATCCAAAGCAATTAATCAAGTTGTCCGGCATGTCATTGGTCCCTCGACGCTTCGTTCGATTCTTCGGCACATCGTCCTCTCTTGTGGCCTATTGCCCAATTGGCCAGTTGACTCTACAACTCCGATATCCTTGGCACAATCTCCGCTCTTCTTGGCCCGATGCCCGAATCTACAGCTCGAAGCCTTCTGTCGATACGTCAACCGATCCATCAACCCGACGTCCAATCTTCTAACATGTTCCTCCAGCGCAACATGATTTTCTTGATTTAATTATCTCATCCTGATCGAAGTATTTTGCGTTACTCAAAACATAGATTAAATCATAAACACATATCAAGTGGTTTCATCATCAAAATACGAGATTCAACAATCTCCCCCTTTTTGATGATGACAACCACTTGATGACGGAGTTAACCTTAACTCCCAAAGTTTAAACAAACTCCCTCTATCAATTTGGCTTATTGATAGAAACTCTTGAATTCAAAACTCCAAGCAACTTGTCATCATAAACTTATGCATAACATGTTATGTCATCATACTTCTCCCCCTTTGTCATCAACAAAAAGGAGAAGTTCCAACTCTTATATGTTTAGAGATAAAAAGTTAAATCATTGCATAATAAACATAGTATCAAATTTTATCATCTAGCAACCTAGCAATTAAAGATGTGCATGTTTAGTAACTATTTGCTTCTCTTTAGGCTATAAGCTAGCAATTTTTACGATATGCAAGTTTTGCTACATACAAGCTAGCAAAAATTTCGAAAGCAAATGCAAGATAGCTTTCTTGTGTAAGCTCATGATTCTTGCTTCCTATTGCAATGTGCAAGTTGCAAGTTTTGTTTCTTGAGATAGGCAAGATAACACTTTTGTAATTTTTGTTTCTTAAGATAGGCAAGTTTGTGATGTTCAAGATAGCATGCTCTTTCTTCTCTTTTGAGAAGTGTTATTTTTGCTTCTTTAGCAAAATGCCAAACTAGCAAGAGACAATATTTTACATGAGGCAAGCAAACAATTTGGCAAGTGTTGCATTTGCATTTCTCTTTAGATGTGCAAGAAGGTAAGCAAGTTTTTGCATTTTCTTGACTTATGCAAGCTAGCTAATTTCTCTTTGAGATGACCATTTACATCAATTCAAGATAGCACATTAGCAACTCTTTCTCCCCCTTTGCCATTGGCAAAAAGAAAGGAAGACCCTTTACATCAATTTCTAAATCGTGACAAAGGTAAGTGTCAATCTTATTTGTGCATCATTATTTTTTTAAATTAAAATATACATAATTTCAAAACTTTACATTTGTATCCTTACTTCATAATTATACAAATAAATTAATCACTATGGGCATATCATACATGATATATCATTTTGGTAACAAATCATAACATTTATCAATATTTTGATCATGATACCAAGCATTCATCATTTAGAGCATTCGTGATACACATTATATACAAATATCATCACAATAAAAAGCAATTGTATGCATAATTTCAAATCATAAATATTTTAAATCATGATGGTATTAATTTGTCAAATTACATCCTACCATGATCAAAACTTCTCTCCATTTGTATTTCATGCATAATTTCATTTCATCACATTAGGAATATCAAGAAAAATTAATTGGGTAATGAGATAAATATTTTATAAATACATGGAATTATATAAAAATCATATCATAAGTGTTTCATGCATTCATATCATCACATGAAGGAATATCAAACAAATTTTGGTGATGAGATATTACTTCATGAATACAATAAAATTCATATAGCATATCATGATTTATTAGAATTAGACTTCTTTTTGGTGAGTAGCAAAAATAATAGTAGGAGAGCAGGATCTCAATTTATGCATATCAAATATTCAATCATCAAAATCATGATTCATCTAGAAAATTCTCCTCTTTAAATATTTAAAGAGAGAATCATGATGAACAATCTTGATTTACATAAAGTTTCAAAACATAATTATTAAGATCATGAATACTAAAAGACCATGAAACATTTCGATAAATCTCCTTTTAAATAGAAAACAATCTTGATTCATTCAATAGAAAATTTAAATTATAATTACGAGAAATCAAGATCATGATTTCAATAAAACCTATTAAATTCAAATCATTTTTTTAATCCATGAGATTCATAAAAATAATACAAATGGATTCATCAAAGTCAATAAGATAGAGAAAAAGAATTTTCAAGAAAAATACTTTTCTCTATTTAGTTGTTTCATACAAGCATGCCTTTGTCCTTTTTGTGCCATATATATATATATATATATATATATATATATACATATATATATATATATATACATATATATATATATACATATATATATATATACATATATATATATATATACATATATATATATATATGTATATATATATATGTATATATATATATGTATATATATATATGTATATATATATATATGTATATATATATATATGTATATATATATATATGTATATATATATATATATGTATATATATATATGTATATATATATATATATGTATATATGTATATGTATATATATATATGTATATATATATATATATACATATGTATATATATATATGTATATATATATACATATACATATATATATACATACATATATATATACATATATATATATACATATATATATATATACATATATATATATATACATATATATATATATACATATATATATATATATACATATATATATATATACATATATATATATATATATACATATATATACATACATACATATATATATATACATATATATATATATATATATATATATATATATATATCATCAATCATTTATGATTGAAAAATAAATTTTGTCATAAAAACCATCAATATTCTAATCATTATTTCAATCTATAGCAAGCTAACAATTTCCTTTTTCTTTTATAACAGTGATTCAGTCATATCATGTGATAAACATATCATAATTACAAAGGAGTATTGAATCATAAAGAAAATCAATTTATGCATAAAATATTCCAAGCTTCAAGGTACATTTTCTTAAATTGTGGGTACCGAAAAATCAAGAGAAAATAGTTTAATTATTCATTTTAAAAAATATTCTCTTTGATAAAACAAGAGAATCATGATTAACAATCTTGATTTATAAAATGAATACTCAAGTTATAATTTTGAAAAATCAAGAGAAACCGTGATTCGTTTTAACAAATCTCATCTTAAATAAATAATGTAAAGAATTCTTAAAAAATCATGAAAAAGATAGAATTCATTCAATCTTGTAAGAGAACAAGACATTAATTCATGCATATAGAATCGTGACTTAAGCATAAGAAATCTCAATTTATAAATTTTAAAAAATCAAGATAAAGCTTATTTAAATCATCAAATCAAGATCATTTTTAAGATATTCACAAAAGTGATCCAAATAGATTCATTAATTTCCCTTTTTGAAAAATCGATAAAGTCAGAAAAATAATTTTTTAAAGAAGAAACCTTTCCACTTTTTAGTTGTTTTAATTCATGTGATTTATTTCATACATGCATGTTCTTTTCTTTTATGGCAAATAAAAACATGCATCAATGTTTATGATCGAAAAAAAATCACAAAAATCATCATGTATAACTTTTAAAATCTCATGTATAAAATCGTCAATCATGGTATCAAAACATTTAATATTTTCATTACATCATTATGCATTGGTTTCATTGAACATAATTTTGAATGATTCTTATAGATAACTAAAACATCTTTAGTTTTAATTTATGTGATTGACTTTATATTAGCATGTTCAAATTTTGTTCTTATGTTAAAACCATACATCATATTTGAAAACCAAAGACAAGGTTCATAAAAAAATCATCAAGCCTTCCATACAAAAGCCATGCATCGTCATTAATATGGAAATCATCAAAATACACATTCTTGCTTCTCAAACACATACATAAGATTAATCTTACTAGGTGTATAAGCATTAGATTTATATCTAACATTTTATTGCATTAACATAAAACATGTAATTTTCATTGTCATTTTCAAAATTATGAGCATGATCATATTTTTCTATTTTTATTTTTAAACATTTAAGTTTCCAAAAAATTGATTCAAAACTAAATTACAAAAAAAAAGTGCATTATGAAAAGCATTATGTAAATTCAAAGTAAATTAGGGGGATTTCGATTACCTCATCATTGAAAGCGGTTAAGACGTAGTTTGCCACCTCGCCTTTGTTGATTTTCTCCTCGTCTTCGAAGGAGCTCGATTCATCCCAATTTGTGTTCTTCTTCTTGCGTTCAAAGCAAGTAGTTTCATTCTTTTTATTCTTTAATTTTTGTTTCATTAACTTTTTAAATTTCTTTGCAAGTTCAAATTCACCATCACTTGAGCTTATGCTCAAGTGGTCTTCATGTGTTCTATGTCCCAAATCCTTCCTGTTCTTTGGAAGGTTGTTTTGTTCATCATGTTCATCATATGCATTGTGCACCATTTTATATGTCATTAACGAACCAATTAGTTCTTCAAGTGGTAAGTTGTTTAGGTTTTTAGCTTCTTGTATCGCGGTTACTTTTAAATTCCAATTTTTAGAAAGAGAACACAAAATCTTGTTTACAAATTCAAAATCTGAAAAACTTCTACCAAGTGCTTTTAAACCATTGACAACATTCGTAAAACGGGTATACATGTCAACAATGGTTTCACTTGGTTTCATTCGAAAGAGTTCCAAATCGTGCATTAAAAGATTGACCTTTGAAACCTTAACACTACTTGTGCCTTCGTGTGTGGTTTCAAGAAAGTGCCAAATATCGAAAGTCATTTTGCACAAAGAAACCCGATTAAACTCCGTTTTATCTAAGGCGCAAAATAGAGCATTCATGGCTCTAGCATTTAAAGAAAAAGTCTTCTTCTCCAAATCATTTTAATCTTTCATTGGAAGAGAAGACCTTTTAAAGTCGGATTCGACAATATGCCATAAATTCAAATCTAAAGAAAGTAAGAAAACTCTCATTTGAGTTTTCTAATAAGTATAGTCCATCCCATTGAAAAAGGGAGGACGAATGAGAGAGTAACCCTCTTGAAAGCCGAAAAGAGCCATTTCTGTTTGGGTGTTAAACCAAAGTAGAAAACCATGGCTTTGATACCAATTGTTAGGATCGGAGTGGCACTAAGAGGGAGGGAGAGGGGGGGGTGTGAATTAGTGCAACGGATTAAAACTTGTAAGTTTGAAAATGATTTCGTAAATGCGTAGAGATTTCGATTCGACAAAGAATGACTTGATAAAAGTAGCTCGAGTAAAGTAAGGAGATGAAAACCAATAGCTTGCTACTATGTAAATAACGGTTTCAGAAAGGTAAACACTAACACATTCAAGGAACACACCAATTTAAAGTAGTTCGGTCAAATGACCTACATCCACTTGCGAAGCCTCCTTCGATGAGGCTCCCAACTTACACTAGCAATTCACTTTGAAGGGGAAGGACAAATACCCCTCTTACAACCTTTTACAAGTGGTTCACTCTCTTACAGATTTTCAAAGAGAAAGAGGGAGGTGAACACTTAAGCTCTTGAAAACAAGACTTGCTAAAGACTTTGCTAAGGCTTTATCTCAATATCTAACTTCTCAAAGGTTATATTCTCTGCTGAGAATTGAGGAGTATTTATAGACCCCAAGAGGATTCAAATTTGGGCTCCAAATTTTGAATTCCTCTTAGATTCCCGGAGCTGGAGGTGCCACCGCCCGATCTTTCGGGTGTTGGGCTGTGCCACTGCCCAGTCCGGTGGTACCACCGCCCGATCCTTCGGGTTCTGGGTGGTGCCACTGCCTAGTCTGGCGATGCCACCACCTAGACTATTTCAGCTCACTGGTTGGGCTCCAAACTTGGCCCAAACCAATCCAAACTCGGGCCCAATTGACTCCTAACCGAGTTATAGGATTAACCCTTAATCCTAACCCTAATTACATGCAAACTATGAAATTAATGCATAGTCCTAAGCAAGTTTTTAACTGGCAACATCGAGTTTTCTTCCAGCGAGCTTTTCGGCGAACTTCCGGCGAACTTCCGATACACCCTCGGATTTCTTCTGACGGACTCCAACGGGCTCCCTGGTCTTGTGGCGAGTTCAGCGAGTCTTTGCCAAGTAGCCAAACCTTCTCTGTGATCTCCGCGAACCTCCGACGATCTCTCCGGCAGACTTCCAAAAAATTTGGCAAGTCCCCGATTTCTTCTCGGTTAGTTCCGGCAGCACTTCCGACGAATCTTCGGACTCTCGGCTGACTCTCGAACACCCATTGAACTTAATTCCGGTAGACTTGCTTTATATCTTCAAGCTATCGTAGTTAATTTTGCACACTTAACTCAAAACTTCGATCGAGATAATTAATCCAAAGCAATTAATCAAGTTGTCCGGCATGTCATTGGTCCCTCGACGCTTCGTCTGATTCTTCGGTACATCGTCCTCTCTTGCGGCCTATTGCCCAATCGGCCAGTTGACTCCGCAACTCCAATATCCTTGGCATAATCTTCGCTCTTCTTGGCCCGATGCCCGAATCCATGGCCCGAAGCCTTCTGTCGATACGTCGATCGATCCACCGGCCCGACGTCCAATCTTCTAACATGTTCCTCTAGCGCAACATGATTTTCCTGCTTTAATTGTCTCATCCTGATCAAAATATCCTATGTCACTCAAAATGTAGATTAAATCATAAACATATATCAAGTGGTTTCATCATCAAAATACGAGATTCAATAATCCTAACAATTGGTATCAGAGCCACGGTTTTCTAATTTGGTTTAACACCCAAATAGAAATGGCTCATTTCGGCTTTCAAGAGGGTCAGTCTCTCATTTGTCCTCCCTTCTTTAATGGGACGGACTACACTTATTGGAAAACTCGAATGAGAGTTTTCTTGCTTTCATTGAATCTTGATTTATGGCACATAGTCGAAAACTGATTTGAAATGTATTCTCTTCCAACGAACCATTGGAATGATTTCGAGAAGAAGACGTTTTCTCTAAATGCAAAGGCTATGAATGCCTTGTTTTGCGCCTTAGATAAAAATAAATTCAATCAGGTTTCTTTGTGCGAAATGACTTTTGACATATGGCACACTCTTGAAATCACACACGAAGGCACTTCTAGAGTTAAAGATTTGAAAATCAACTTTTTAATGCATGATTTCGAGCTTTTTCGAATAAAGCCAAGTGAAACCATTATTGACATGTACACCCGTTTTACGGATGTCGTCAATGGTTTAAGAGCTCTTGGCAAATATTTTTCGGATTTTGAACTCGTAAACAAGATTTTGCGTTCTCTTAATAAAACTTGGGACTCTAAAGTAACAACCATACAATAGGCCAATGATTTGAACCATTTTGCACTCGAAGAACTAATTGGGTCTTTAATGACCTATAAAATGAACAATGTAGTAAAAAGGGAACTCGAGAACAACCTTCCAAAGAACAGGAAGGATTTGGGACATAGAACATTTGAAGACCACTCGAGCATAAGCTCAAGTGATGGTGCACTTAAACTATTAATAAAACAAAAATTAAAAAGTAAAAAGAACAGAACTACTTGCTTTGAATGCAAGAAGAAGAACAAAAATTAGGATGAATCGAGATCCTCCGAAGACGAGGAGAAAATCAAGAAAGGCGAGGTGACAAACTATGCCTTAACCACTTTCAATGATGAGGTAATTGAAATCCCCCTAATTTACTTCAAAATTACATAATTTCTTTCATGATACTTTTTTTTAATTTAGTTTTGAATTAATTTTCTTAAAAATTAAATGTTTAAAAATGAAAATGCAAAAATATGATCATGCTCGTAATTTTGAAAATGAAAAATTACATGTTTTATGTTAATGCAATAAAATGTTAGATATAAATCTAATGATTGTACACCTAGTAAGATTAATCTTATGTATATACTTAAGAAGCAAGAATGTGTATTTTGATGATTTCCATATTGCTTTTCAATGACTATGCATGGATTTTGTATGGAAGGCTTGATGATTTTTTTATGAACCTTGTCTTTGGTTTTGACATAAGAACAAAATTTGAGCATGTTAGTATAAAGTCAATTATATAAATTAAAACTAAAGAAATTTTAGATATCTATAAGAATCATTCAAAATTATGTTCAATGAAACCTTGCTTGATGTTGTAATGAAAATATTAAAGTTTTGATACCATGATTTGATGATTTTATGCATGAGATTTTAAAGTTATACATGATGATTTTTATGAGTTATTGGTCTTGATGGTTCTTATGTCGAAATTCATTTTTTGATCCTAAACATTGATGCACATTTTTGTTTGGCATAAATGAAATAAGTTACATTAATTGAAACAACTAAAAAGAGAAAAGGTTTCTCCTAGAAAAATTTATTTTTTTTCTACTTTCTTGATTTTTCCAAAAAGGAGATAAATGAATCTATTTATATCATTGTTATGAATCTCTTGGACCATGAAAATAATTTTGATGATTTAAATTTGAATAATTTTTTATCGAAATCATAATCTTGATTTCTCGTGATTTATAACTTGAAATTGTTTATGAATCAAGATCTTGCTTTTTTTTACTCCCATGTTTCTTCTTGTCGTTTACTAAAGAAGAAAAATTATCCAAATGAATCTTGAATATTCTTTCGGTATTCATGAATTGATTATAACTTGAAAGATTTGTTATGAATCAATATTTTTTTATTAATTGTTCTCCTACCATTCTACTTATGAGTTCTTAGATTTTCTAAACGGAGATTTTCTAATGAATAATGATTCTTCTTGTGAGTTCTTGGATTTATTACTTGATTTTCTTTTAAAACAAGATCTCTTCTTTGTATTCCTATGACTTTTCTTGATATTTTATTTAAAAAAGAGATTTACTATATGAATCATGTCTTTTGGTATTCAAGTGATTTTATCTTTCAGGACATGATGTCATTATATTTATGGCTTGTATGCCTTGAAATGATTAAAATATTTTATGC
Organism: Musa acuminata AAA Group; assembly: GCF_036884655.1. Classification (NCBI taxonomy): domain Eukaryota; kingdom Viridiplantae; phylum Streptophyta; class Magnoliopsida; order Zingiberales; family Musaceae; genus Musa; species Musa acuminata. Next base: position 27,554,566 of record NC_088354.1, read on the forward strand.
TATTTTGCTCTTCCCTTCTTCTTTCTTGTTTACAATGATAAAATGGGGAGAAATTTTGATCATACATGGTAGGATATAATTTGACAAAATTGATACCATCATGATGTGAAATATTAATGATTTGAAATACTATGATTTATTGCTAAAATAATGTATTATGAATGTCTTAGAATCATGTATGATATGCTCAAAATAATGATGAATATTTTAAAAATAAATATTTGTATCATGTTTGACGATTTTACATTTTAATAATATGCATGATGAGTAGCAGTGATGATTGATTTATTTTTAATATCATGCATAAAAAAAGAAATGTAAAGTTTTGAAATTATGTATATTTTAATTTAAAAATATTATAATGCACAAATAAGAATGATACTTACCCTTATCATGATCTGAAGATTATAGTAAAGGGAAATGAACTACACTATTGTATTGTTATTCCCTTCTATTTGACAATGACATAGGAGGAGCAAACTTGCTAACTTACTAATCTCAAAAAGGAAGCTAGAAGAAGTAATATTTGCTTAGTTACACATTTCAAAAAGAGGCAAAATAGTCCATCTTGCACATCTCAAGAGATGTAAAATTTTGCTAACTTTTTATGTATAAAATTTGATAGCTTGCATACTATAAATTTGCATATCAAATGTACTATCTTGTCTATCTCAAGATGCAAAACATGTTAATTTGCAATTTCCAAAGGAAGTAAAAAAATATTACTTCTCAAAACAGAAGAAAGAGCTTACTATCTTGAACACCTTAAGAAGCAAAAATTACAAAAGTGCTATCTTGTATGTTGTAAAACTTGCATATCTAAAACTTGATAGCTTGAATATTCTAAGCATGATGTAACACTTGCTAAATTTTCTAGCTTCAAAACTGCATGATGATAAAACTTGATATTATGTTTTTCATGCAATAAGTTGAATTAATATCACAAACACATAAGGGTTGGAACTTCTCCTTTTTGTTAATGACAAAGGGGGAGAAGTATGTTGATGACATGCATGATTTGATCATGACATGTTGCTTAGATTTTTGAATCCAAGAGTTTCTATCAATAAGTCATATTGATAGGGGGAGTTTGTTTAAACTCCGAGAGTTAAGTTTAACTCTGCATCAATTAGTTGTCATCATCAAAAAGGGAGAGATTATTAAATCTCATATTTTGATGATGAAACCAATTAATAATTGTGTTTATATTTTAATCTGCATTTTGAGTAACGCAGGATGCTTCGATTAGGATGAGATAATTAAAGTAGGAAAAATCATGTTGGGTCGGAGGAACATGTCAGAAGATTGGACATCAGGCCGGTGGATCGGTCGACGTATCGACAGAAGGCTTTGGGTCGTGGATTCGGGCATTGGGCCAAGAAGAGCAGACATTGCACTAAGGATATCGAAGTTGTGGAGTCAACTGGCCGATTGGGCAATAGGCCATAGAAGAGGATGATGCGTCGAAGAATCAGACAAAGCATCGAGGGACCAATGACATGCTGAACAACTTGATTAATGTTTAGTATTAATTGTCGAGATCAAAGCTTGTTTTATATGTCTAGGATTAACTACGATGGCAGTAATGTTGAATCTCATATTTTGATGATAAAATCAATTGATGGGTTAATTGATCTAATCCATATTATTGAGTTAAGTATGCAGGATTAACTACGATAGCCTAAAAACATAAAGCAAGGATACCGGAGTCAAGTTCGATGAGTGTTTGAGAGTCCGAAGATTCATCGGAGATGCTGTCGGAACCAACCGAGAAGAAATCAGGGACTTGTCGGAATTTTTGGAAGTCCACCAAAGAGATCATTGGAGGTTCGTGGAGTTCACCAAGAAGGCTCGGCTACTCGCAGAACTCGCCATAGGATCGGGAGCCTGCTGGGAGTCTGCCGGAAGAAATCCGAAGGTGCATCGGAAGTCCGCCGGAAGATCGCCGGAAAGCTCGCCGGAAGGAGACTTGACGTTTGCCAATTGAAAGCTTACATAGGACTATGTTTTCAATTACGTAGTTTACATGTAATTAGGGTTAGGATTAAGGGATAATCCTATATCCTGGCTAGGGGCCAACTGGGTCCGAATATGACTTGGTTTGGGCCAAATTTGAAGCCCAACCAATGACCGGTAAAGGTCGGGTGGTGGAACCGTCAGACTAGGCGGTGGTACTGCCCAAAACCCGAGGATCGGGCGGTGGTACTATTGGACTAGGCGGTAGCACCGCCCAGCACCCGAGAGGTCGGGCGGTGGCACCGTCGGGCTAGGCGGTGGCACCGCCAGTACACTGTCAGTGTCAGACACTAACAGGCGGTGGCACCGCCAGCATCGGGAACCCAAGGGAATTCAAAATTTGGAGCCCAAATTTGAATCCTCTTAGGGTCTATAAATACCCCTCAATTCTCAGCAGAGAATACAACTCTTGAGAAGTAATAGATTGAGATAAAAGTCTTAGCAAAGTCTTTAGTAAGTCTTGTTTTCAATTGCTTGAGTATTCACCTCCTTTCTCGTTGAAAATTTGTAAGAGTGTGAACCACTTGTAAAAGGTTGTAAGAGGGGTATTTGTCCTTCCCCTTCAAAGTGATTTGTTAGTGGAAGTTGGGAGCCTCTTTGAAGAAGGCTTCGCAAGTGGATGTAGGTCATTTTGACTGAACCACTTTAAATTGGTATGTTCCTTGAATGTATGAGTTCTTACTTTCCTGAAATTGTTATTTACACTACTGCTAGCTTTCGGTTTTCATCTACTCAAGTTACTATCGAATTTAAATCTCCTTGTATTCACAAATTTGTTTTTAAACTTATAAGTTTTAATCCGTTGCACTAATTCACCCCCACCCCCCCCCCCCCCCTCTTAGTGCCACTCCGATCCTAACAATTAATATCAAAGTAAGGCTTACTCTCATATTTGGTTTAATACCCAAGAGAGATGGCTTACTCCAGCATGCATGAGGGTCATTCCATTACACATCCACCTATGTTTAATGGGTCGGATTACACGTATTGCAAAACTCGTATGAGGATCTTCCTTATTTCCATGGATTTTGAGCTTTGGTCTATTGTCAAAAATAGATTTCAAAAATCTTCTCTTCTGATGAGCAAATGGGATGAATCGGAGAAGAAGGTTTTTGCTTTAAATGCAAAAGCTATGAATGCCCTGTTTTGTGCATTAGACAAAAATGAATTCAATCGCGTTTCAATTTGTGATTCGGCTTTTGATATTTGGAGGACTCTTGAGGTTACTCATGAAGGCACTAGCCAAGTGAAAGAATCCAAAATCAACATTCTTATGCACTCTTACAAACTTTTCCGAATGAAACCAAGTGAGTCCATCGGAGACAAGTACACCCGTTTCACGGATGTCATCAATGGACTCAAAGCTCTTGGTAAAAAATTTTCTAACTTTGAACTTGTAACTAAAATCTTAAGATCGCTTCCTAAAAGTTGGGATCCAAAAGTTACGGCCATTCAAGTGGCCAAGAACCTTAAAACATTTCCTCTTGAAGAACTTATTGGGTCTCTAATGACCTACGAAATGACATGTCATGCTCATGAAGAGCTCGAGAACCCCCTTCCAAAGAACAGGAAAGATATGGCACTCACTATTGAATCTCGTATTTTGATGATGAAACCACTTGATATATGTTTATGATTTAATCTGTGTTTTGAGTGATGTAGGATGCTTCGATCAGGATTAGACAATTAAAGCAAGAAAAATCATGTTGTGCCGGAGGAACATGTCAGAAGATTAGACGTCGGGCCAGTGGATCGGTCGATGTATCAACAGAAGGCTTCGGGCCGTGGACTCGAGCAGCGGACTAAGAAGAGCGGGTATTGTGCCAAGGATATCAGAGTTGCGAAGTCAACTGGCCGATTGGGAAATAGGCCATAGGAGAGGACGATGCACTGAAGAATCGGACGAAGCATCGAGGGACCAATGACATGCCGGACAACTTGGTTAATTGCTTAGGATTAATTATCTTGATCAAAGTTTTATTTTACATGTGCAGGATTAACTACGATGGAAGTAAGACATGCAGCAGGAGTTATGGCGGAGTCAAGACTATGATCACGTTGGGGGTTCAAGAGTTCGACGAAAGTCCGAACAGTCGTCGGAGGTTCTACAGGAATAAATCCGAGAAGTCCAGGAGCTTGCCAAAGAAGCTCATCAAAACTCGCCATGTGAATCGTCGCAAGTCTAGGAGTTTGCCGGAAGTCCACCGGAGCATCGCCGAAGGTTCATCGGATGTTCGCCGGAAGTTCGCCAGAAGCTTGCCGGAAGAAGCGATTGACGCACCGGAGCAAGTTGTAGCAAATGTCTTAAGAAATATCATAGTTAGCATGTAGATTAAGTTAGGAATGGGAGATGATCCCATTAACTTAATATGGGGGCAATTGGGCCCTTGATAGACTCAAATTGGGCCGAATGGATCAACCCATTCGAACCAGAATTCTTGCTAGGCGGTGGCACCGCTAGGGTCGACGGTGGCACCGCCCAGGAGATGGTCTCCCAGGAAAGCTGGGCGATGCAACCGCCCAGGTCAGGCGGTGGCACCGCTTGGGCTCAGTCTCCGAGCGAGACTAGGCGGTGCAACTGCCCCTGTCAGGCGGTGGCACCACCAGAGCTCGATCTCCGAGCTCTGTCAGGTAGTTATACCACCCTAGTCAGGAGGTAGTACCACTAGGACCCCGAAAATCCTGGAAAAGACACATTTGAGCTCCAAATTCAAATCAGTTTGAGGCCTATATAAACCCCACCCTTTCTTGCATGAAAGAGCAACCAAAAGTACCGAAAATCCAATCTTACTCTGTGATTTTTAGAGCTCAAAAGTGTTGTAAAGGCTAGAAGTTCTCCTCCCTCTTTTCTTCCAATTTTGATCTTTCAAGAGAGGAGAGAAAAGTTTGTAAGGGTTATCTCCTAAGCCCGTCAAAAGGAGTGAAACTGTAAAAGGGTAGTTGGCCTTCGCCTATTGAAGGAAGGCCTCTAGTGGACGTCAGTGACCTCATCGGAGGAGGAAGCCAAAAGTGGATGTAGGTCAAGATTGACCGAACCACTCTAAATCTCGGTTTGTATTTACTTTCTGTTCTCTATCTTAACTGCAAACTGCCTCCATAGCTTTACTTTAACTGCACTTTGCCTAATCTAAGTTAAAGCAACTTTCGAATCGGCTTTCATACTGAAATCGCTTTTATTGTACGAACATCGTATTTCGGTTTGCAATTACATTATGTTCTCTATCTTAATTGCAAACTGCCTCTATATCTTTACTTTAATTGTATCTCGCTTGGTCATAAGTTAAGGTGATTTCCGAATCGGCTTTCTTACTGAAATCATTTTTATCGTACGAACGTCGTTTTAAATCGTCGAAAGTTTTCCGCTCCACTAATTCACCCACCCCCCCTCTTAGTGCTCTTGATCCTAACACTCACATCACAAGAAGACCACTTGAAAGGAACATCAAGTGATGAGGACAGTGACAATGACATTGTACTTTTAACTCAAAAATATTAAAAATTTATAAGAAAGAACAAATTTAAAAATAACACCAAAAACAGACTTGAACCTAAAATGGACCGAGTGATATGTTACGAATGCAAGAAACCAAGGCAGTTCAAAAATGAATGCCCTCAAGCCAAGAAGAAGCAACCAAAGAAGAAAAAAGTTCTAAAAGCAACTTGGGACGATTCAGGTGATTCCCAAAGTGACGAAGCTAGCAACAAAGAGGAGGCAAACTTCGCGCTAATGGCTTTAGGAGAATAGGTATGTGATTCAATTAATGAAGATTTATCTTTCGATGAACTTTCTATCACTTTTCATGAATTATTTGATGAGTGTAGAACTTTTAACAAGAAGTTTAATATCTTAAAGAAAGAGCATATCTACAAAATAAGCTTGATAGTCTTCAAACTCCTCCATGCTCTAAGTGTGAATATTTAGAAGCAATAAAAAATAAAAATTTGCTACTTAAAGAGACCTTAAACAAGTTTAAGGTCAATAGCAAGGGATTGGACATGATCCTTGCAAACAAGGGTCACATCGCAAATAGAAGTGGAATTGGTTTTGTGAGAGGATCTCACCAAAATCCTACCACTTTCATTAAATGACCCACGTTACATGTTTCACCTTGTTTGAAATATAATTTTTATTGTAAATCTGGACATGTTACTTACAAATGTCCATTTAGGAAAATTAGTCCACATAAATTAATATGGGTTCCTAAAGGAACTATAAATAGTTCAATAAGGAATAACAAAATTGGTAGATCAATTTTTGAGGCACCCAAAATCAAATGGGTACCTAAAAACCATCCTCTTTTGTAGACAAACCCACAAGCTAGGAGCAAGAGATGGTATCTCGATAGTGGATGCTCAAGACATATGACTGGAGATTCATCTCATTTCTCTATGCTAACTAGCAAAAAAGAAGGGTACGTCACCTTCGGAGACAACAACAAAGGCAAAATCATTGGCAAGAGAACCATAGGTAACAAATTAAGTTTTTCTATTGATGATGTATTACTAGTTGATGGATTACAACATAATCTCTTAAGTATTAGTCAATTATACGATAAAGGTTATATCATTATATTTGAATCCAATGTGTGCATTATTGAAAAACCAAATAATAATATGTCAATGATTGCTTTGAAACAAAATAATATCTACACCATCAACCTTGATGAACTAAGTAATGAAATGTGCTTCTCCGATTTAAATGATGATGCTTGGCTTTGGCATAGGAGATTAGGTCATGCAAGTATGAAACTAATATCTAAGATCTCATCTAGAGAATTAGTACGAGGGATTCCCAATATGAAGTTTGTTAAGGACAAAGTATGCGATGCGTGTCAACTAGGTAAACAAATAAAGACTAGTTTCAAACCAAAAAATCAAATTAGCACCACTAGACTATTACAGTTGATCCATTTGGACTTATTTAGACCAATTGATATGACAAGTCTAGGAGAAAGCAAAAATGCCTTTATAATTGTAGATAACTATACTAGATACACTTAGACCTATTTCTTGGCTCACAAAAGTAATTATTTTAAATGTTTCTCTAAATTTTGTAAACTCACTCAAAACGAAAAAGGCTTCATGATTTCATCAATTCAGAGTGATCACAGTGGCAAATTTCAAAACCGTGACTTCCAAAGTTTTTGTGAATCTAATGAATATAATCACAACTTCTCCACTCCAAGAAATCCTCAACAAAATGGAGTAGTTGAAAGAAAAAATAGAAACCTACAAGAAATGGCAAGAACTATGTTGAATAAATATAGTCTACCCAAGTATTTTTGGGCCGAAGCCGTTAATACGGCTTGCTCCATCATGAATAGGGTTCTAATAAAATCGTCTCTGTCAAAAACTCCATATGAATTATGGAATAATAAAAAACTAAATGTTTCTTACTTTAAAGTTTTCGGTTGCAAATGCTTTATTTTGAATGAAAATGATGCTTTAGAAAAATTTGATGCCAAATCCGATGAAGGCATCTTTCTTAGTTATTCTTCAGTTTCTAAGGCTTTTCGTATTTTCAACAAAAGAACATTAGTTATAGAAAAATCTATTCATGTTGTTTTCAATGAGATTTTCGAGTTAAATAAAAATGATTTTAATGATGATCTTGGTTTTGAAAATTTGAATTTAAATGAACCCCCTCCTCAAAATAGCAACTTCGATGCATCTTCTTCCTTACCTAAGGAATGTAAGTATATGAATGCTCATCCAAATGAGCTAATTCTAGGAGATACATTAAAAGGGGTTCAAACTTGTTCTTCCTTCAAGAATTTTTATGCTAAAGCCGCCTTTCTTTCTCAAATCGAACCTAAATGCATTGACGAGGCCTTGAAAGATGATTCTTGGGTCATTGCATTGCAAGAGGAATTGAACCAATTTGAGAGGAATGAGGTATGGAAGCTTGTTTCTAGACCTAGTGACCATTTAGTCATTGGTACTAAATGGATCTTTAGAAATAAGCAAGACGAATGTGGTATCGTGGTTAGAAAGAAGGCTAGATTAGTGGCCAAAGGTTTCAACCAAGAAGAATGTATTGACTACAAAGAAACCTTCGCTCCTGTGGTAAAATTAGAAGCCATTAAGATGCTCCTTGCCTATGCTAGTAGTAATAATTTTAAGCTATTTCAAATGGATGTCAAAAGTGCCTTCTTGAATGGTTTTATTTCCGAAGAAGTATATATCGAACAACCTCCCGGATTTAAAAATTCTCTTCTTCCTAATCATGTATTTAAATTGACTAAGGCTCTCTATGGCTTAAAACAAGCACCTAGAGCTTAGTATGAAAGGCTTAGTTCCTTTCTTATTTTAAATAATTTTACCAAAGGCAAGGTTGATACTACATTGTTTATCAAACACTTTGAAAATAATTTTCTTATTGTGCAAATTTATGTTGACGATATTATTTTTTATTTTTCGGATGAATCACTATGTGAATCATTTGCCAAGTGTATGAGTCATGAATTTGAAATGAGTCTAATGGGTCAATTAACCTTCTTTTTAGGATTACAAATTAAACAACTTAGTGATGGTATATTTCTTAATCAATCTAAATATACATTAGAATTGTTAAAACAATTTAACATGGATGGTTCAAAAGCGATAAACACTCTTATGAGTACTTCGACTAAGTTAGATATGGATGAAAATAGTAAAAATTTTGATCAAAAAACGTATAGGGGAATGATAGGCAGTCTACTCTACCTCACCGCGACTAGACCGGATATCATGTTTAGTATAGAACTTTGCGCTAGTTTTCAATCTAATCCTAAATTATCTCATCTTAAGAGTGTTAAAAGAATATTTAGATATCTTAAAAGAACTCCCAATTTAGGATTGTGGTATCCAAAATCTGATAAATTCGATTTAATAGCTTATGCAGATGCCGATTTTGGCAGATGCAGGATAAATAGAAAAAGTACATCTAAAATATGCCAATTTTTAGGACATGCACTTGTTTCTTGGACTTCCAAGAAACAAAACTTAGTTGCACTATCTACGGCGGAAGCCGAATACATTGTTGCAAGTGCATACTGTGCACAAGTTGTTTGGATGAAAAATACTTTAGAAGACTATATAATTCACTTGAAAAACATTCCCATAAAATGTGATAATACAAGTGTCATATGTCTTACCAAAAATCCAATTCAACACTCTAGAACTAAGCATATCGACGTTAGGCATCATTTCATACGCGATCATGTCCTTAACAATAATGTCGTTCTAGAGTTTATTAACACAAAGCATCAATTAGCAGATTTTTTACAAAAGCCTTAAATGAAGACCAATTTGAATTCATTAGAAGGGAACTAGGCATGTTAAATTGTCCTTGAGAATAAGCTTGTTTGAATGTATTTTCCAAAAAGTTTTTTTGTATCCTCTTTCCGTTCTTTAGTGGATTTGATTTCCTCCGTCTCTTTCGATTCCAAATGACATATTAAAGTACAACCCAAGATTCTATCCTATCTTGAGCCAAACACCTCTGAAAAACAAAAAGGGGAAGGAAAGAAATTTTTTCTTTCTCTTCCGTGGCATTCCAGCAAAGGCACCGCTAGAACCGGTGGTAGCATTGCCTGAGCGCTCGGTCACCAGGCAGTGGCACTGCTCGGATTGGCGGTGGCACCACCCGAGATCCCCTTTACAAGAAGAGGGGTTAGGGCCGACGGTGGAACTGCACCCAACCCATGAGAAATTGGTTCAAGCTCTCCCATAACTCCTTCAAAACTTCTCTAACCCTCATTCCAACCTTTAGAAGCCTAGGAGAGGGATTCTTGTTGATTCAAGCTCTCCATCCTTCAAGGAATTTTCCATAAGGTAAAATCTAAAATCTTTCTTTCCTCTTCTCATTATTTTGCCTACTCTTCACAGTTTCATATTCTTGATCCATTATCTTGTCTAGATAATGGCTCCTAAGAGATCAACAAGATCAAAAGGAAAAAGGGTTGAAGGAGATTCATATGACCAAAATCTTTTTAGATCCAAAGAAGTAGCTCTTAGCTATCCAAATTTCGAAACAAGAACTATACATAAGGGTAAACATGTTGATTTAGATGAACTAGGAAACCTAGAACCTATTAGGTAGTTTGCACATCTAGATGTCTTACCTCTCCTATAAATCAATGAACCAATTTATCCTAGGTTAGTTAAGCTATTTTATGCAAGCTTATGTGTGGACAACGAAAGCCTAAGTACTTACCTTTTAAGAACACAAATTGGAATCTTTGATAGTACTATTTGTGAACTAATTGGAATTTCTGAAAAGGATAGGGGTTGTTACTTTAGAAATAAATGGGATGTAAATATAATCGGAGCAACTTACTCCGAAGCCTTAGAAACCATCTTTGAAAATCCAAACCCAAGCATGATACCCAAAAGTTGCGAGCACTTACTACCCTCTAACTCTAAAATTCTTCATCACATCAATGACTAGCATCTTACTTCCCAAGCAATTTTATCTTGATGAAATGAGTCAAACAGAGCTAAGCACCATGTACTGGATTATAATCGGATAACATAATTGCTTTGGATACTTAATCCGGCAACACATGCATGATATAATAGCCAAAGATACTATGTTACCATATGGGGGGTTAATTACTCGATTAATACTTGCCCATGATATTTGTGTCTCGCCTGATGAAGAAACAATTCAAGTTGATCGATTTAACACCATCAATAGAAATCTACTGAAAAGACTTAGGTGCACATTTAGTAATGGTATATGGGTTAGGCAACTTAGAAGGACTGATCCAATTCCCCTACTAGTAGAACACCCCGAAACACCAATTTTTAGGGGAAATGAATCTCCTTCTCCTAGTCCCTTTGGTGCAACACCTTTAGCTCCTGCTTCATCTTCCGAAGAACTCATTATGGCAAAATTGTATCAGATCAAATCACAACAAGACCAACTCAAATCATAGCAAGAGCAAATTCAAATTCAACAAATTGAAATTTTGAAGGAACTATGACAAATAAATCAAAAAATAGATGTCATGTATAAGAACTATGGATTTCCTCCTAAGGATTAATTGATATGCCTTCTTATTTTGTTACCTTAACATGCAATCCTTGTATGATTACTCTTAATGCCAAGTTAAAGTTTTGTCATCTTCTTTCTTTTGTATGAAAGCCATGTTTTTTAATGAGATGAATTTTGGATGAATGCTGAATTTTGAATGATCAATCTTAATGCTGGATTCCTTTTCTAATGATTTTATGATCACAAATTGTACGCTTAAAGTCTCATCTCCTTTTTATTGATGACAAAGGGGGAGAAGAATGAGCAAAACATGACTTGTGATGACTTGTGCCAATTTGACAGCATGACTTAATGAAAATGTCTTATACGTATCGATAGCATGACTTGTGCCAATTCGATAGCATGACTTAATGAAAATGTCTTATACGCATCGATAGCATGACTTGTGCCAATTTGATAGCATGACTTAATGAAAATGTCTTATACGCATCAATAACATGACTTATATGAATTGTAAAAGCTTGTGTAATGCAAATGTCTTATATGCATCGCAAAACTCTTTGAGAATATCGTAAATTCTTAGATTATATGAAATTATACCTTACATTTATGAAATTCATGTTGAAAATTCTTATCTCTTGTCGAAGTGATAATTGTCTTTTATCATTCGACCTGAAAATGATTTTCATAGCTAGAAATTATGAAAAATACGAAGTTTCGTATTTGCTCACGCTTATAGAGAATAACGATAAGTTCAATGGATAGAACTTATCGGTTTAGGCTTAAATTCAAAGAGATTGAATTCAAGTATTTTTATCTTCTCATAATATGGCATATAGATAGAGAGAGTTATGTTTAACTCCGTCATCAATTGATTGTCATCATAAAAAAGGGAGAGATTGTTAAATCTCTGATTTTGATGATAAAATCAATTGATGGGTTAATTGATCTAATTCATATTATTGAGTTAAGTATGTAGGATTAACTATGATAGCCTGAAAATATAAAGCAAAGATACCAGAGTCAAGTTCGATGGGCGTTTGAGAGTCCGAAAATTCATCGGAGATGCTGTCGGAACCAACCGAGAAGAAATCGGGGACTTATAGGAATTTTTGGAAGTCCGCCAAAGAGATCGTTGGAGGTTCGCGGAGTTCACCAAGAAGGCTCGGCTACTCATAGAACTCGCCACAAGATCGGGAGCCTGCTGGGAGTCCGCCGGAAGAAATCTGAAGGTGCATCGGAAGTCCATCGGAAGATCACTAGAAAGCTCGCCGGAAGGAGACTTGACGTTTGTTGGTTGAAAGCTTGCTTAGGACTATGTTTTCAATTGCATAGTTTACATGTAATTAGGATTAAGATTAAGGGATAATCATATATCCTGGTTAGGGGCCAATTGGGCTCGAATATGACTTGGTTTGGGTCGGATTTGAAGCCCAACCAATGACCGGTAAAGGTCGGGCGGTGGAACAGTCGAACTAGGCGGTGGCACCACCCAGAACCTAAGGATCGGGTAGTGGTACCACTGGACTGGGCGGTAGCACCGCCCAGCACCCGAGAGGTCGGGCGGTGGCACCACCGGGCTGGGCGATGGCACCACCAGTACACTGTCAGTGTCAGCCACCGACAAGCGGTGGCACCGCCAACATCGGGAACCCAAGAGAATTCAAAATTTGGAGCCCAAATTTGAATCCTCTTAGGGGTCTATAAATACCCCTCATTTCTCAGTAGAGAATATAACTCTTGAGAAGCAATAGATTGAGATAAAAGCCTTAGCAAAGTCTTTAGCTAGTCTTGTTTTCAATTGCTTGAGTGTTCACCTCCTTCTTTCTCATTGAAAATTTATAACAGTGTGAACCACTTGTAAAAGGTTGTAAGAGGGGTATTTGTCCTTCCCCTTCAAAGTAATTTGTAGTGGAAGTTGGGAGCCTCTTCGAAGAAGGCTTCGCAAGTGGGTGTAGGTCATTTTGACCGAACCACTTTAAATTGGTGTGTTCCTTGAATGTGTGAGTTCTTACTTTCCTGAAATTGTTATTTACCCTACTGCTAGCTTTCGATTTTCATCTACTCAAGTTACTATCGAAATGAAATCTCCTCGTATTCACGAATTCATTTTTAAACTTATAAGTTTTAATCCACTGCAATAATTCACTCCCCGCTCTTAGTGCCGCTCCGATCCTAACAAGTAAGACATGTAGCAGGTATTGAGCCGGAGTCAAGACATCACGTTGGGGGTTCGAGAGTTCGTCGGTAGTCCGGACGGTCGTCAGAGGTTCTGCAGGAACAATCTGAGAAGTCTAGGAGCTTGCCAAAGAAGCTCGTCAGAAGTCGCCAAGAGGATCGTCGCAAGTCCAGGAGTTTGCCAGGAGTCCGCTGTCGGAGCATCGCCGAGGGTTCATCGGATGTTCGTCGAAAGTTCGTCGAAAGCTCGCCGGAAGAAGCGATTGACGCACCGGAACACAATCTGCAATATTGATGTCTTAATTCTCGTAGTTAGCATGTAGATTAAGTTAGGATTGGGCGGTGATCCCATTAACTTAATATGGGGCCAATTGGGCCCTTGGTAGACCCAAATTGGGCCGAATGGATTAGTCCATTCAGACCCAGATTTCCTGCCAAGCGGTGGCACCACCAGGGCCGGCGGTGGAACCGCCCAGGAGACTTAGTCTCCTAGGAATTTTGGGCAGTGGTACTGTCCCAATCAGGCGATGGTACCGCCAAAGCTCGGTCTCCGAGCTCTACCAAGCAGTGGTACTACCCTAGTCAGGTGGTGGTACCAACAGAGCTCGGTCGCTGAGCTCTGCCAGGCGATGGTACTGCACTAGTCAGGCGGTGGTACCACCAGAGCTCGGTCTCCGAGCTCTGCCAGGCGGTGGTACCACCCAGACTGAGCGGTAGTACTGCCTAGTGTCAGATGTCAAGCGGTAGTACCGCCCAGTTATGGCGATGGTACCGCCAGGACCCCAAAAATCCGGGAGATGACACTTTTAAGCTCCAAATTCAAACTGATTGGGGCCTATATAAACCCCACCCTTTCTGCATGAAAGGGTAACCAAAATGCTTGCTTTTATTCTGAGTATTTGAGAGCTTAAAAGTGTTGTAAAAGGCTAGAAGTTCTTCTCCCTCTTTCTTTCTAAGTGTTGATCATTCAAGAGAGGAGTGAAAATCTATAAGGGTTGTCTCCTAAGCCCGTCAAAAGGAGAAAAGAGGGGTGTAAAAGGTGATTGGTCTTCGCCTATTGAAAGAAGGCCTCTAGTGGACGTCGATGACCGCGTCGGAGGAGGAAGCCAAAAGTGGATGTAGGTCAAGATTGACCGAACTACTCTAAATCTCGGTTTGCATTTACTTATTCTTATTTATTTTACTGCAAACCTCCATATGTGCTTTACTTCCTCATTACTTTTGCGCACTCCTTTATGAACTCGCTTTCAAGTTAAGTTTCCAAAAACTGTTTTACGTCGGAAATGATTTTATCGTACGAAAGTTTTTAAACCGTCATTATCTTACCGCTGCACTAATTCACCCCCCCCCCCCTCTTAGTACCAACCCTGATCCTAACACTAACTACGACAATTAGGACATCATTACTATAATTCGTATTCCGGTGCATCAATCGCTTCTTCCGGTGAGCTTCCGGTGAACTTCCCGCGAACATCCGACGAACCCTCGACGATGCTCCGGCAAACTCCTAGCAAGCTCCTGGACTTTGCGATGATCTTTTTGGCAAGTTTCGACGAGCTTCTTTGGCAAGCTCTAGGACTTCTCGGATGGTTCCCATAGAACTTCCGATGAACGTCCGGACTTCCGACAAGCTCTCGAACTCCTAATGTGATCTTGGTCTTGACTCCGGCTCAACACTTGCTGCATGTCTTACTGCCATCATAGTTAATCCTGCATACTTATCTTAACAGATAGATTAGATAAACAAATGTGTTAGGACTCTAGCTAGGAGAGTCCTAATTGAGAGGGACATTCATGTAGGAGGTTTTTTCTTAGAGAAGAATATTAGGAGTTGTAAGGGAATAGGAGTCTTGAGTAGGAGTCCTATTAGGAGTTGGTTAAAAGTAAGAGTCTTAAGTAGGAGTCCTATTAGGAGTTAGGGTTTAGAAGCCGTATAAATAGCCATGTATTCCTTCTCTTTTCATAAGCAATAGATGAATCTTTTCTGCAGCCTTTGAGCAGCAACTTGGAGGGAGGAACCCCTATAGAGTTCCAAAGAGGCCGATCCCCTAAAGAGATCAACCCCAAGTTTAGAATCTGCAAGGGTTCTAACACCTGGTATCAGAGCAGCGTTCTTGGCATCTCGCTGCCCTTCCATAGCCATCCATCAGCCCTCCACAACCGCCCAAAGCAATTCCCACAATTGCTTAAAAGATCGTCGCCAAATTCCGCCATCATCTCCACCACCGCGGATCATCCTTTAATCTCCATATGAATTGCAACAGGTTTTGGTTTCCTACCTTACTGCTGCTGTAATTTAGTTATCCCTATCCAAAAATCAAAAAAAAAAAAAATGTTCCTATATTACTGCATAAACTTTTCATCACAAAGTTTTCATCTCTACAATGAAAGATACATTGCAGAACTTCAGCCGCATAGCACTGTTTGTTTGATCTTGATACTATATTTTCTCTGTCCAAACCAATCCCCAACCCTTTCAACCATCACTTCTCTCAACCTATACATGCCTTTAACCCGTCAATAGAAGAGAGATCTTAACATCACAGATTTGGAGTCATATACTATGGCATCTGAGGAGGCAATCAATGCTAAATTTGAAGCCTTCGATGCACGAATGGAGGATAAGATTCGGACTCTCCTTACCGAATTCAGTTTGGGCCGACCACCAAGCCCGAAGAAATCACATCAAGGAGAGAGCTCTAACCAATCACATCATGCCCAAAGAGATGACTTCCAAGAGAAGGGAGGCTCTATGACCGACCCCAACTATTCGCGCATGAGAGTGGACTTCCCTAGATGGGAAGAAGGTGACCCAATTGGTTGGATCTCACGCGCCGAGCGATATTTTCGGTACCATAAAACTGCGGATGCATCCATGGTGGAAATTATAGTTATACATTTTGAAGGGGATGTCATACAGTGGTTTGACTGGTTTGAACACACATATGGAGTCCTTTCATGGTGACAATTCAAAGAAAGACTACTGAACCACTTCGGACCAACTTATTACGAGAACATTGACGGACAACTAGCAAAGATCCGACAAACCTCCACCATTCAGGAGTACCAAACCAGGTTTGAAAGGATATCTAATCAAACTCATGATTGGTCTGAAAAATAGCTATTGGGGACCTTTATTGAGGGCTTAAAGCCGGAGATCCGGGGAGAAGTTAAGATGCGACAACCATACACGCTTATGGCAGCCATCTCTTTCGCACGATTTCAAGAGGAGTGATTGAACCATGAAGCCCGGAGGACTAGGATCACTCCTCGACCTACAATACTAAAGCCCTCAGCCCCCCCTACTATCAACCGAGTCCCTGCACCGAAAAGGTTAACAAGAGAAGAACTTCGGGAGCGATCTGCGAAGGGGTTATGTTGGCATTGCAACAAGCCATGGAGCCACGAGCATCGCTGTAGAAAAGGGAGACTTCTTATGATTGAACTAGTAGAAGAAGAGGTCATTGAACATCCAGAAGAGAGCCTTGAATATGAAATAGACCGACATTACGGTACACGCACTAGCTGGCTACTCAAACCCGCAAACGATGAAAGTTGGAGGCCTTCTCAAACAACAGTCGATTATTGTTCTCATCGACACGGGCAGCACTAATAACTTCCTGAATAGTAAGGTTGCTGCTCGAATGGCACTGCATATTGAAGGTTGCAGCAAGTTCGATGTAAAGGTGGCCGACGGCAGAATCCTAAAGTGCGACCAAAGATGCCCGCAGGTGAAACTATTACTGCAAGACCAAGAAATTATCACCGATTTCTTCCTCCTACCACTTGATGACTATGAGGCAGTGCTTGGTATAGAATGGCTGACTACACTTGGTGATGTCTCTTGGAACTTTTCTAAATTAATTATGAAATTCTACTGTAAGGGCAAACAGATCATCCTACGCGGGAAGCGCGGAAGCAACGTTACCACTGTTTCGACCCAACGAATGGAGAAAGTTTTACACAAGATAAATGGTGGTTTTTTTATGCACCTCCAGTAGCAACCAGAGGGGAAGAAAATAGAAATTGAAGATCAAAATCTTGCCCAATTGCTTACTGAATTTGTCGACATTTTTGCTGAACCATGTGATCTTCCTCCTTCTCGACAACATGACCATCGAATTCCAATCCTTCCGGGCAAGCCACCAACGAACACTCGATCGTACCGATATCCTCACCTCCAAAAAGATGAAATTGAAAAGATCGTAAAGGAGATGCTTGAAACAGGGGTGATTCGTCCAAGTTGCAGCCCCTATTCCTCACTAGTGCTACTTGTACGCAAGAAGGATGGAACTTGGAGGATGTGCATCGACTACCGAGCTTTAAATGGCATCACCGTCAAGGACAAGTACCCAATACCAGTGGTGGATAAACTTCTTGATGAATTAAAAGGAGCTCAAGTCTTCACGAAGTTGGACCTCTGATCCGGTTACCACCAAATTCGGGTATGTGAAGATGACATTCCAAAAACTGCATTCCGCACACATGATGGTCATTATGAATTCTTGGTAATACCTTTTAGACTCACTAATGCTCCTTCAACCTTTCAAAGTCTCATGAACGATATTTTTTAGAGCTTTCTTCGCAAATTTGTGCTGGTATTTTTCAATGATATTCTCATTTACAGCCCTTCTCTTGAGACTCACTTTCAGCATTTACGGATTGTTCTAATGATCCTTCGGGAGAATACTCTTTTTGTTAAGCAACCAAAGTGTAGCTTTCTCCAACAAAAAGTAGAGTACCTTGGGCATATAATATCAGAAGAAGGAGTGGCGGTAGACCCAACAAAAATTGAGACAATGCAAGGCTGGCCGAAACCTGCAAACGTGAAATTACTACGCGGGTTCCTTAGACTAACAGGCTACTACCGAAAATTTGTTAAGGACTATGGGAAGATCAGTGCACCACTCACTTCTCTATTGAAAAAAGATGCTTTCCAATGGTCGGACAAAGCCTCTGCTGCCTTCAACAAACTTAAGGTAGCTATGATAATGACGTCGGTGCTAGCGCTACCAGATTTCACCCAACCCTTCATCATTGAGACCGACGCATCTGGAGTCGGAATTGGAGCCGTTCTCATGCAAGATGGTCGACCACTCGCATACACTAGCAAGGCATTATCTCCCTCCCATCAAAACATGTCAGTATATGATAAGGAGATGCTCGCCATTGTACACGCAATAATGAGGTGGAGACCCTACCTGATCGGCCGGCGATTTCAAATTAAAACCGACCATAGAAGCCTCAAGTATTTTTTGGAACAAAAGATATCATCCCCTGAGCAACAAAAATGGGTAACCAAACTTCTTGGATTCGATTATGAAATTATTTACAAAAAGGGGAAAGAAAACATTGTTGCAGATGCACTCTCACGACTACCTGAGCAAGCTAAGGTTTCAGCCATCTCCCTTCCTACCACTAGTCTCCTCATGGACATTAGGGAAGAATGGAAGAAGGATCCAGAGATCAGCAATATTATAAAGAAATTGGAGGAGGATCCAAGTGCAATAGCCCACTACACTTGGGATTCGAGGGATCTACGCTACAAAGGTCGTATTGTGCTTATACCTGACTCCCCTTGTATCACAATCATCCTGCATGAAATGCACTCTATACCTTCAGCAGGGCACTCTGGATTCCTAAGTACCTACAAAAGAGTAAAGCAAAATTTTTATTGGAGAGGGATGAAAAAAATTATTGCTAAATATGTGGCACAATGTGATGTATGTCAACAGCACAAGGGTGAAACTGTGGCAAATCTAGGGAAACTACAACCACTACCTATACCGGACTCGGTGTGGACTGACATCTCCATGGACTTCATTGAAGGGCTGCCACGTGCCAAAGGTAAAAGCACAATTCTCGTGGTGGTTGATCGACTTACGAAATATGCTCATTTTTGTGCTGTGAGAAGTCCCTACACTACTGCTAGTATTGCCCAAGTTTTCATAGAAAATATTGTTAAACTGCACGGGATGCCAAGGTCCATTGTAAGTGATCGTGATAGGATCTTCACTAGTAAATTTTGGACCGAGTTATTCCAGTTACAAGGCACCAAACTCAAGATGAGCACAACGTATCATCCACAAACTTATGGCCAAACAGAGGTGGTAAACAGGTGTTTAGAGATATACCTTCGGTGTTTCGCTAGCGACTGACCAAAAGAGTGGGCAAAATGGCTTCCCTAGGCCGAATGGTGGTATAATACTACATATCATTCATCTACAAAATGTGCCCCTTATGAAGCATTGTATGGTCGACCAGCCCCTATGATTCCAAAGTATGTAATTGGCTCGGCCAAGGTAGATCAGGTTGAATAAGAATTGATTGATAGGGACAAACTCCTACAATTGTTAAAAGATAATCTCTCTACAGCTCAAGCCAGAATGAAGCAGCAAGCCGACACACGACGAAGCGAAAGAGAATTTTCAGTAGGAGATTGGGTTTATCTTCGCCTACAACCATACAAGCAACTCTTCATCAACACTCGAGCCTCCATGAAGCTATCTCCACGATTTTTTGGGCCCTATCAGATCACAAAGCGTATTGGAGCAGTGGCGTATAGACTTAAATTACCTGAGGATGCCAAAATTCACCCTGTCTTCCACGTGTCATGCCTGAAGCCCAAGTTGGGAGAACACTAGTCACCCCAGATCAAACTGCCCAATACCACTGAGGATGGAGTTATTCAAGCTCAACCACAAGCCATCCTCGATCGTAGGATCGTGATACGTCGCCGACGTCCCTCTACTGAAGTACTGGTGCATTGGAATAATTTACCACTTGAAGATGCCATATGGGAACCATATGAGGAGCTGAAGACCCGGTTCCCTGAGTTCATGGAATCTCAGCCTTGAGGACAAGGCTGATTTGAAGAGGGCAGATCTGTTAGGACTCTAGCTAGGAGAGTCCTAATTGAGAGGGACATTCATGTAGGAGGTTTTTTCTTAGAGAAGAATTAGGAGTTGTACGGGAATAGGAGTCTTGAGTAGGAGTCCTATTAGGAGTTGGTTAGAAGTATGAGTCTTAAGTATGAGTCATATTAGGAGTTAGGGTTTAGAAGCCCTATAAATAGCCATGTATTCCTTCTCTTTTCATAAGCAATAGATGAATCTTTTCTGCAGCCTTTGAGCAGTAACTTGAAGGGAGGAACCCCTATAGAGTTCCAAGGAGGCCGATCCCCTAAAGAGATCAACCCCAAGTTTAGAATATGCAAGGGTTCTAACAAAATGACAATTGACTTCATCATCAAAATCTGAGATTCAACAGGCATAATCTCCGAGACTGTGTCAGGCATTGGTACCACCGGTCTGGGCGGTGGTACTGCCCAAACATAGTCTCCGAGAGATTGTCAGGTGGTGGTACCGCCTAGTGGCAGGGTGTCAGTCGATGGTACCGTTAGATTGGGTGATGGTACCGCCCAGTGTTAGTACTGTAGGCAGTGGTACCACCCAGCATAGGCGGTGGTACCGCTAAGACCCAAAAAATCTGGGATGAGACCTTTTTAGGCTCCAAGTTTAAATTCACTTGAGACCTATAAATGCCCCTCTCATCCCTGATTAACATATACAAGCACAGAGAGCCTAAAAGTGAGAGAACGCTATAGCAATCACTGAGAGCCTAAAAGTGAGAGAACGCTATAGCAATCACTTGAGAGAATCCCTCCTCTAATTCTAATTTTAAAATTCTGTTTAGGGAAGAGTGAGTGCTTATAAAAGGTTGTCTCTTAAACCTGTGAAAAGGAGAAAAGGGGTGTAAAAGGATAGTTTGTCTGTTGAAAGAAGATAGCTAGTGGATGCCGGTGGCCTCGACAAAAGAGGAATCGGGAGTGGATGTAGGTCTTGACGATCGAACCACTATAAAACTTTGTTTGCATTTATATTCTTGTTATTTACCTTCACTACAAACTGTCTTACTTGTTTTACTTCTACTAGACTTACGAACACATTTTCAAGTTAAACATATTTCCTATATGGGCTTTGTCGATACCGATTTTATCGAAATGAAAATTTTTCAAAACCGACGTTTTTAGTGCCGACTCGATCCTAACAATACCCCCTCTCGAGATTTCGATTAAAACTTGTAAGTTTGAAAATGATTTCGTAAATATATAGAGATTTTAATTCGACAAAGAATAACTTGGTAAAAGTAGCTCGAGTAAAGTAAGGAGATGTGTTAGGACTCTAGCTAGGAGAGTCCTAATTGAGAGGGACATTCATGTAAAACTGTTAGGACTTTAGCTAGGAGAGTCCTAATTGAGAGGGACATTCTGTTAGGACTCTAGCTAGGAGAGTCCTAATTGAGAGGGACATTCTGTTAGGACTCTAGTTAGGAGAGTC
This sequence comes from Musa acuminata AAA Group, assembly GCF_036884655.1. Classification (NCBI taxonomy): domain Eukaryota; kingdom Viridiplantae; phylum Streptophyta; class Magnoliopsida; order Zingiberales; family Musaceae; genus Musa; species Musa acuminata. Next base: position 27,576,079 of record NC_088354.1, read on the forward strand.
CTAATTGAGAGGGACATTCATGTAGGAGGTTTTTTCTTAGAGAAGAATTAGGAGTTGTAAGGGAATAGGAGTCTTGAGTAGGAGTCCTATTAGGAGTTGGTTAGAAGTAAGAGTCTTAAGTAGGAGTCCTATTAGGAGTTAGAGTTTAGAAGCCCTATAAATAGCCATGTATTCCTCCTCTTTTCGCAAGCAATAGATGAAACTTTTCTGCAGCCTTTGAGCAGCACTTGGAGGGAGGAACCCCTATAGAGTTCCAAGGAGGACGATCCCCTAAAGAGATCAACCCCAAGTTTAGAATCTGCAAGGGTTCTAACACCTGGTATCAGAGCAGCGTTCTTGGCGTCTCGCTGCCCTTCCACAGCCATCCATCAACCCTCTACAACAATCCAAAGCAATTCCCACAATTGCTTAAAAGATCGTCACCGAATTCCGTCATCATCTCCACCACCACGGATCATCCTTTGATCTCCCCGTGAATTGCAACAGGTTCTGGTTTCCTACCTTACTGCTGCTGCAATTTAGTTATCCTTATTCGAAAATCTAAAAAAAAAAAAAAAAAAATCGTTCCTATATTGCTGCATAAACTTTTCGTCACAAAGTTTTCATCTCTATGACGAAAGATACATTGCAGAATTCCAACCGCATAGCACCATCTGTTTGATCTTGCTACTGTGCTTTTTCTATCCAAATTTCTACGAAATTTTTATGACATCTTTGACACTTCATAACAGTGGACTTCCCTTTGGTTTCATCAAAAAATTCTTAATATAAACTATTGATCTTTTATGTCCAATCTGCTGCACTTGAATTGCAGAATTCAAGCCGCATAGCACCATCTGTTTGATCTTGCTACTGTGCTTTTTCTATCCAAATTTCTACGAAATTTTTATGACATCTTTGACACTTCCTAACAGTAGATTTCCCTTTAGTTTCATCGAAAAATTCTCAGTATAAACTACTGATCTTTTATGTCCAATCTGTTGCACTTGAAAATCTATGCTGCAGAAAATTTCAGCTGCATATCGTTGCCTTAACCCATCTATTTTGCAATCTTTTTTGAATGAAATTTCTTATACACTTCATAGATCATCTTGGCTTCCATATAAGATTGATCTATTAAGAAATTCATCTCTAAAAATGATTTTATGTTGCTACAAATTTTCATCGTAGTCCGCTGAAATTTTTTGACGATAATTCTGCAATTGCAACTTGCACCAATTTCCTTGCTGTTATACTGCCGAAATTTTCTTGATTAAATTAGATATCCTTGCTGTCATATAAACTGTGATTTTTCTATCAATTCCCTCCTCAATTCTCTCAAGTTTTTGGTGGAAATTATGTCGAGAAACCGTTGTTTCTTCGACGACAATTCTACTCTTACAAGACAGCACATACTTGCTGCAACTTCCACGGATTTCTGTCAAACCTTTGCTACCATCTACCACAGATCCAAAACTTTCATCCACAGCCCTAAAACTTTACCAAACCACACCCTCAAACTGCACTCAAAACAGCCACAAAATAAGCCTAAACCGCCGCAGCCTACATCCACAAATCCACCAACACTTTCGACCATCACTTCTCTCAACCTATACATGCCTTTAACCCAACAGCAAAAGAGAGATCTTAACATCATTGATTTGGGGCCATATACTATGGCATCTAAGGAGGCAATCAATGCTAAATTCGAAGCCTTGGAGGCGCGAATGGAGGATAAGATTCGGACACTCTTTGCCGAACTCAGATTGGGCCGACCACTAAGCCCGAAGAAATCATATCAAGGAGAGAGCTTTTCCCAATCACACCAAGCCCGAAGAGATGACTTCCAAGGGAGGGTAGGCTATATGACCAACCCCAACTATCCATGCATGAGAGTGGACTTCCCTAGATGGGAAGAAGGAGACCCGATTGGTTGGATCTCGCGCGCGGAGCGATATTTTCGGTACCACAAAACCGCGGATGTATCTATGGTGAAAATTGCAGCTATACATCTTGAAGGGGATGCTATACAGTGGTTTGACTGGTTTGAACATACTTATGGAGTCATTTCATGGCGACAATTCAAAGAAGGACTACTGATTCACTTCAGACCAACCGATTACGAGAATATTGACGAACAACTAGCAAAGATCCAACAAACCTCCACCATTCAGGAGTAACAAACCAGGTTTGAAAGGTTATCTAATCAAACTCATGATTGGTCTCAAAAACAGCTATTGAGGACCTTCATTGAGGGCTTGAAGCCGGAGATCCGAGGAGAAGTTAAAGCGCGACAACCGTATACGCTTATGGCAGCCATCTCTTTCGCACGACATCAAGAGGAGCAATTGAACCATGAAGCTCGGAGGACTAGGGTCTCTCCTCAACTAGTAATATTGAAGCCCTTAGCCCCCCCTACTGTCAACCAAGTCTCTACACCAAAGAGGTTAACAAGAGAAGAGCTTCGGGAGCGATATGCGAAGGGGTTATGTTGGCATTGTGACCAGCCGTGGAGCCGTGAGCATCGCTGTAGTAAAGGGGGACTTCTTATGATTGAACCGATAGAAGAAGAGGTCATTGAACATCCAAAAGAGAGTCTTGAACATGAAGAAGAAGATGCAGAAGAAGAGCCACAACCGACCGAAGTTACGGTACATACACTAGCTGGCTACTCAAACCCGCAAACGATGAAAATTGGAGGTCTTCTCAAACAACAACCAATCACTGTTCTCATCGACACGGGCAGTACTACTAACTTCCTAAATAGTAAGCTTGCTGTTCGGATATCATTACCTATCGAGAATCGCTGTAGGTTTGATGTTAAGGTCACCGACGGATGGATTTTGAATTGTGATCATAGGCGCTTGCAGGAGAAACTATTGCTGCAGGACCAAGAGATAATTGCATATTTCTTCCTTCTCCCTCTTAACAATCATGAGGCCATGCTTAGAATTAAATGGTTGACGACATTAGGTGATATTTATTGGAATTTTATGAAACTAATTATGAAATTTTACAGTAAGGAGAAACAGGTGACATTGCACGGAAAACGTGGGGGCGACATAACAACGATTTGCACACAACAAATGGAGAATGTTTTGCATAAAGCATGCAGTGGCTTTTTGGTACAACTTGAGAAGCAAACTAAGGGAGAGCCAATAGAATTTGAAGATCCAAATCTACTTCCTTTGCTTGCTGAATTTTCAAATATATTTGACGAACCGCGCAACCTACCTCTAACCTGTCGGCATGATCATTGTATAATGATTCTTCCAGGCAAATCTTCAGCAAATGCTCAGCCATATCAGTATCCACATCTCCAGAAGGATGAAATAGAAAGGATTATAAAAGAAATGCTCGAAACATGAGTTATTCGGCCAAGTTGCAACCTCTACTCTTCGCCGGTGCTACTTGTACGCAAGAAGGACGAAACAAGGCGAATATGTGTTGATTACCGAGATCTCAATGGCATAATCATCAAGGACAAATACTTTATTCCAATAGTAGATGAATTGCTAGATGAAAGGGAGCACAAATCTTTACAAAGCTGGACCTTTGATCCGGGTATCATCAAATACGAGCATGCGAAGGAGACATATGGAAAACCACCTTTTGAACACACAACAACCACGAATTTTTGCTTTCTTCAACACGAATTTTTGCTTTCTTCAACAAAAGGTGGAATATCTTGGGCATATCAAAAGGTGGAATATCTTGGGCATATCATATCAGTGGACCCCTTCAAAATTGGAGCAATGCAAAACTGGCCGACCTCGAGAAACATAAAATTGCTACATGGCTTTCTGGGTTTAACAGGCTACTACCGCAAGTTCGTGAAAAACTATGGAAAGATCAATGCACCACTTACTTCCTTACTAGAAAAAGATGTCTTCCAATGGTTGGACAGAGCCTCCGCTGCTTTCGACAAACTTAAGGCAGCCATGACGACGACGCCGGTGCTAACACTACCAGATTTCAACCGACCCTTCATTATTGAGGCCGACACATCTGGAGTCAGAATTGGAGCCATTCTCATGCAAGATGGTCGACCGCTCACATACACTAGCAAGGCATTATCTCCCTCCGATCAAAATATGTCAACATATGATAAGGAGATGCTCGCCATTGTGCGCGCAGCAACGAGGTGGAGATTGTACTTGATCAGGCGATACTTTCAAATCAAGACCGACCATAAAAGCCTAAAATATCTCTTGGAGCAGAAGATATCTTTCCCCGAGCAGCAAAAATGGGTAACAAAACTTCTTGGATTTGATTTTGAAATAACTTACAAAAAGGGGAAAGAGAATGTTCTTGCAGATGCGCTTTCGCAGCTACCCGAGCAAGTTGAAGTTTCGACCGTTTCACTTCCGACCAGCGACTTCCTTGAGGATATTAAGATGGAATGGCAGGAAGATTCAGATACTAGTAAGATTATAAAAAAATTGGAGGAAGCACCAAGCTCCGTAGCTCATTACAATTGGGACTCAAAAGAATTACACTATAAGAGTACTAAATTGAAAAGGAGTATGACATATCACTCACAAACCGACGGCCAGACAGAAGTTGTAAATAAGTGCTTAGAGATAGCCCAAAGCCACCCACCAAATATGACTACCCAAGGAGGACTTCAGACTCAGCCAAGTGCCATTATTGATCGACGGATTATGACTCGACGACGACGATCCACTACTGAATTGCTAATACAGTGGGCAAACCTACTAACAGAAGATGCCACTTTGGAGAACTATGATGACTTGAAGATCAAATTCCCAAAATTCATGAATCGTCAACCTCGAGGACAAGGCTGATTTGAAGAGGGCGGGTTTGTTAGGACTCTAGCTAGGAGAGTCCTAATTGAGAGGGACATTCATGTAAAACTGTTAGGACTTTAGCTAGGAGAGTCCTAATTGAGAGGGACATTCTGTTAGGACTCTAGCTAGGAGAGTCCTAATTGAGAGGGACATTCTGTTAGGACTCTAGTTAGGAGAGTCCTAATTGAGAGGGACATTCATGTAGGAGGTTTTTTCTTAGAGAAGAATTAGGAGTTGTAAGGGAATAGGAGTCTTGAGTAGGAGTCCTATTAGGAGTTGGTTAGAAGTAAGAGTCTTAAGTAGGAGTCCTATTAGGAGTTAGGGTTTAGAAGCCCTATAAATAGCCATGTATTCCTCCTCTTTTCGCAAGCAATAGATGAAACTTTTCTGCAGCCTTTGAGCAGCACTTGGAGGGAGGAACCCCTATAGAGTTCCAAGGAGGCCGATCCCCTAAAGAGATCAACCCCAAGTTTAGAATCTGCAAGGGTTCTAACAAGATGAAAACCAAAAGCTTGCTGCTATGTAAATAACGGTTTCAGAAAGGTAAACACGCACACATTCAAGGAACACAACAATTTAAAGTGGTTCGATCAAATGACCTACATCCACTTGCGAAGCCTTCTTTGATGAGACTCCCAACTTTCACTGGCAAATCACTTTGAAATGGAAGGACAAATACCCCTCTTACAACCTTTTACAAGTGGTTCACACTCTTACAGATTTTCAAAGAGAATGAGAGAGGTGAACACTTAAGCTATTGAAAATAAGACTTGCTAAAGACTTTGCTAAGGCTTTATCTCAATCTCTAACTTCTCAAAGGTTGTATTCTCTATTGAGAATTGAGGGGTATTTATAGACCCTAAGAGGATTCAAATTTGGGCTCCAAATTTTGAATTCCTCTTAGATTCCCGGAGCTGGCGGTGCCACCGCCCGATCTTTTGGGTGCTGGGCGGTGCCACCACCCAGTCTGATGGACCACCGCCCGATCCTTCGAGTTCTGGGCGATGCCACCATCTAGACTATTTCAGCTCACTGGTTGGGCTCCAAACTTAGCCCAAACCAGTCGAAACTCGGGCCCAATTGGCCCATAACCGGGTTATAGGATTAACCCTTAACCTTAACCCTAATTATATGCAAACTATAGAATTAAGACATAGTCTTAAGCAAGTTTTTAACCGGCAATGTCAAGTTTCCTTCCGGCGAGCTTTTCGGCAAACTTCCGGCGGACTTCCAATACACCCTCAGATTTCTTCCAGCGGAGTCCCAACAGGCTCCCTGGTCTTGTGGCGAGTTCAGCGAGTCTTTTGCAAGTAGTCAAACATTCTCGGTGATCTCCGTGAACCTCCAACGATCTCTTCGGCAGACTTTCGAAAACTTCGGCAAGTCCCTGATTTCTTCTCGGTTGGTTCCGACAGCACTTCCGACGAATCTTCAGACTCTCGGCTGACTCTCGAATACCCCCTCTCGAGATTTCGATTAAAACTTGTAAGTTTGAAAATGATTTTGTAAATATATAGAGATTTTAATTCGACAAAGAATAACTTGGTAAAAGTAGCTCGAGTAAAGTAAGGAGATGAAAACCAAAAGCTTGCTGTTATGTAAATAACGGTTTCAGAAAGGTAAACACTCACACATTCAAGGAACACACCAATTTAAAATGGTTCGATCAAATGACCTACATCCACTTGCGAAGCCTTCTTCGATGAGGCTCCCAACTTTCACTAGCAAATCATTTTGAAATGGAAGGACAAATACCCCTCTTAAAACCTTTTACAAGTGGTTCACACTCTTACGGATTTTCAAAGAGAAAGAGAGAGGTGAACACTTAAGCTATTTAAAATAAGATTTGCTAAAGACTTTGCTAAGGCTTTATCTCAATCTCTAACTTATCAAAGGTTGTATTCTCTGTTGAGAATTGAGGGGTATTTATAGACCCCAAGAGGATTTAAATTTGGGCTCCAAATTTTGAATTCCTCTTAGATTCCCGGAGCTGGCGGTGCCACCGCCCGATCTTTCGGGTGCTCGGCGGTGCCACCGCCCAGTCTGACGGACCACCGCCCGATCCTTCGAGTTCTGGGCAGTGTCACCATCTAGACTATTTCAGCTCACTGGTTGGGCTCCAAACTTGGCCCAAACTAATCCAAACTCGGGCCCAATTGGTCCATAACCGGGTTATAGGATTAACCCTTAACCTTAACTCTAATTACATGTAAACTATGAAACGAAGATTTTTCAAAACCGACGTTTTTATCCGCTGCACTATTGCCGATCCTAACAATTCCTTATCACCAATATAAGATCATAATAAACAAGACTCTAATTCCATATTATTGATTCAAATGGCATATTTTTTTGATTTATCTTAAATTTCTGATGTGTGCTATTCTTGTAACATATGAAAATGCATCAGCTATATTATTTAGCTTTAAATACATTCTCATATTAGTTTTTTACTTAGAATAATACTACATTTACGTCAAGAAATATCTTCAGTTTTATAAAATGTTACAAGAAGTATCTATCAATAAATGTGGAAATTAAGACATAATTGTGGTTAATTGCTCAAACTAAACTTTTTTTGTTGTCATATATGGTCATAGATATCCTATGAGAGTGAATTTTAGGAACGGTTTCACTAGAACTTCCATGATTTTTCTTGTCAATAGAAGATTAGTTTTAATTATTAGCCGCTTTTTGTACAACCATGGTGGGGTAACATTATGATCATAATACTGCATTGCCTTAAATCATTTTTTTAGGGCAACTTTAGACCATTCATTATTTATAATCACATGTAATGAAAGAATGTACTAGATTTTATAAATTAAATAACAAAATACCTTAATATTTTTTATGGTCATTCCTATCAGATGGAATTCAACTTATATATTTTCTAATACAAAATTTTAAACATAAAAAATTATTATGTATATTTATTGCAAATAATGCAAGACTATTTGTGCAAAAACTTTAGAAATTTTGAAAAATTTTAATACATTATATGGTGTTTATTATCCTATTGTTCATGTATTTTTAGTTGTATCCATTAATATTGTTAGAGTTTTAGAAGAATATGAATAAGATAATTATTTGAATAGGGTTTTCTATATATTCCACTTATTTACCTTGTTGCTTTTGTTTTTTATCCCAATTTTAGTATAGATGGTTTAAATGATTATTTAATTGCTTATCATGAAAGTTTAGGATCATATATTAATATTAGTGAAAAATAAGAGAAATAAAAAATTAGTCATTAACTTACATGACCATTATAGTGCAAATTATAATAGATAATAAATTACCTCCCAAATTGTTTAATTTACGGATCAATTTAGCGGGAATAGTAGAATTGGTTAAGGAGGAAATTTATTATTGTAAAGATAAAAAAATTGAGGGAGTCATCAGGCACGAACTTCGAATTCGAAGTTTATTTATGCTTTTTTTTTTAGTTTGGTGACAACACTATAAATATAGAATTCCTAATTCTTAAAAGGTGAGCACGAGATGAAATAACCTTTCCAATTTTATTGATGATTGCAAGATAAATTTTACCAACTCTTATGTAACAATAATTGTGAAGCAAGCTCGTATTGTTAAAAATTAGATAAATGAAAACAATGATTAATACATTTTATAATTTTATATAATTTTTTAATATAATTAGACTCATTACATGTATTATTGAAATACATCAACATTAAAAATTATCCTTTTTTTACTATTTTAAAATTATTTTTAATTAAAAAAAATTAATGGTTTGAACAAAACTGGATATGTCGATTATGATTTCGATTCCAAAAATCGGTCATGTGTTGTTCGATTCTGGTTCCCAAAATTTAGAAAGTGGAACCGTCGAATTTCAAAACTAAAATCAAGTCTAAGCATTGAACCGCAAAAGACAAGCCTGGGTTTCATCGAGCCTTAAGCGGTAGGATCTAATGCCGAGTCGCAGTGCATCGAGGGAGGAAGCTAACTAACCCATGTCATAGTCTCCACACCACATCAGGTCAAGCTGTAAATCGAGGTCGGGTCAAACACCCGAGCCAAGTCAAAACACTGTGCAAGCCAATAGGTTGGCTCGGTGTGACCAAGTCTGATTGATAGTAACCAAGACTCCTATCACAACTGAGTATGGCCGACTTCGATTTTAATTCCAATTTTTTCTTTTGTTTTCATAGAAACCTTTAAAATTTAAAATATGTTTTGTATTTTTTAAAAATTACAAAAATCAACATACTAATGTTCTAATCACGTAGTACAATTTATTTAAATTAAAAATTATCAAACAAAATTTAAAAGCTGCTTTTGTGAATCAAAAGTGTAACAATTCATGTAAATATGTATATATAATTCATGAAAATTCTATTTAAAAAGCTAGGAAGTATTCATTAAAAATGGAGAATAGAATAAAAATGTCAAATCATTAGAACCAAAATTTCTAACCATCATTAAATAAGATTTTCATGTGAACGGATCTTAATATCACAATTGAAAATTTCTAAAAATTATAAACCGGTTTATGCATCCTTTAATCATGAAAATTATAAAATTTACATGTTATTAAAAAGGGAAAGCCTACTTTTTTTTTTTTTTTTTGATAATTGTCTCATGTCTTTCCACTAGAACTAGGTCTCGCTCTACTATCATGAATGGAGAAGACTTATAGGAAGGAGTTTCAATAGATTTATGACCTTAGTCATGATAATTATACAATTATTCTTAATTAATCAAATATTATCTATTTTTTTAATTTAGAAGATCTAGTTTGATTTTAAATCTATTCTAGGGAAAATCTAATAATCCAAATCAAATAAAAAAAGGGATGAAATATTTTTGAATCCTAATTTTTTTGAATTATTTCGAATTTAAAGTTGTTAGGGGTTTACAATTGGACGACTAATTTATTGGAGTGAAACTAATCCTAGACATACTCTAGTAGAGTCTACTCTACTAAGATCGAAGCAAGAAAAAGAACAGTATCATCTCTTCAATCCCACTAAAGCAAAACCAAAGGAGGAAACAAGAGCACGCAACCTGGGAAGAAGCTGATAGAAAAGAGGAAGAGAAAGAAGAAAGAAAAAAAGAGAAATGTTGTTGGAGTCTGACTTCTTAGCATATTATTTTGGAGCTGTTTGCAGTCTTCGAGAGTTGGAAGGTGGGGATGACCCTATGTCTACATTTCTATTTTTACGATATCGATGATTCGTCTCCACATAGAGAATCTCAAGTCGATGGCCCTCGTGTGAGGGAGGGCCACATAAGCGTAGCACCGCACGCAAGGGCAACGCGACGAAAGGCACAGGAACGAGTGTTTTGCATGTTCAGCATAAATATCAAATTTAAGAATATTTTTTGACTTGTTGCAAATTGTCTTATCAATCTCTTGAAGTCATATTTTAGAACCAAAACCATTTGTCCACATGTTAAAAGTTCATAACTTGGATGAAGTTTATTCCACTGTTTTAATTTTAGGACAAAAATGTCATCTAATACTATTGTGTAGGTGGCAACAATGGCTTGTGTTGGCTGTGAATCATTTGTTTACAGTAAATATTATTGTAGATTATTAATGTGTATTTTGAAAATAAGATGATAACATTAATTTTTCCTTCTAACAAAGTCAATGCAGACGATATTTGAAGCATTGACACAATTAATAACAATATTAACTTTTTATAGATACAACTGTCAATCATCCGGGCGGTTTGAGTTTGATTGTCAGATAAGATTAGGTCATTTCTCAGTGATTGGAAAGGATGAATCTGATTTTCTTTTATATTTCTTAAACAACTTTCAGACAATCTCTGCGTCGGTCATCTCGAACGCAGAATAAGTTTAGAATTAGACATCAAGAGGAGTATGATCCATCTCTTTTGGTCTCTCTCTCTTTTATTATGAATCATAACATATGGTGGGAATATCAATCATTCATGAAAATTATGGAAGCTTTGGCATTGTCAAAAATTTTACTTGAAATGGGAGTATCATGCGCAACAAGAGTTTGAGAAACAGTGCCGATAAACTACAAGATGAAGGGTTAAGAAACTCAAGGCTACTATTGCAATAACTTGGGCCCTGGATTGACTTGATTGGTCACTTTTTGCTGCACTTGGTTTTACCATTTCAAGAGTTTCTTGTTGATATTAAGATTCTTGAGCATTTTTCGAGATGTTAAAGCGAAATATTTTTTTTTCTCTTTGTGGAAAATCAAATGTGGGAAAACCTACAGGACCGTAGTCCACCTCAAACTTCCACTATCAATAGTAAAGATAACATGTTTACAATAGGTCTTCTCTAGAATAACTAAAGGATCACAATAACATCAAGATCATAGACCTTGGCTCAAGAATAGCACATCTTCATCATATAGGATGGATCTCCTCGTAAGAGAATTCTAGGTCTCATAGAGTGAATATAGTAGGAAAGTACCTTAGAGAGGGTAAACTGTAGATCAACACCGTTAGGATTGTAGAGTTTGCTGCAAGGATTCTCCACATAAAATTTGGGTTGAAACTGACAACGTTTGGCCACCAATCGTCAAGCAGAAAACTCAGAAACCTAATCTTTCTCTCTCTATTTCTCTCTCCTCTTTTCTCTGCACACCGTCGTATGCTGCACACTCACTACGCGCACACACACGCTACACGCCCTAATTTTACCCTTTCTCTCTTAATTATTGATCTGGGCTTATGGCCCAAATTGTCCAAGTCCACATATAGGCTGGACCCAATAATTCTCCCCCTCCAACTCATATAGTGAGTTGTACCAAGCCCGCTCTTCGCCTACATGCTTCAAGCTTCGCCCACATACTTCAAGCTTCTCCTTAGGCAAAGACTTTGTTAACATATCTGAACCATTCTCATTGGTTTACACTTTTTCCAACTATAATTCTTTCATCTCAAGCACATCACGAATCCAATGATATCTCACATCAATATGCTTGGATCTAGAATGGTATGTTGAATTCTTGGAGAGGTGAATAGCACTCTGACTATCACAGTAAACAGTATATCCTCCCTATTTCAAGCTCAATTCCTGTAGAAACTTTTTCATCCATAAAGCTTCCTTGCAGGCTTCAGTAATTGCTATGTATTATGCTTCTGTGGTTGATAGAGCAACACACTTCTGTAACTTAGACTGCCAAGAAACTGCTCCTCCTGCAAATGTCATCAAGAATCCCGAAGTGGACATCTTGGAATCAATATCACCTGTCATGTCTGTATCTGTGTACCCTTCTAACACAGGTTCATCATTACCAAAACATAAACATAACTTGGAAGTACTTCTTAGATATCTTAATATCCATTTCACTGCTGTCCAATGTTCCTTTTCAGGATTAGAGAGAAATCGGCTGACAACTCCAACTGCATGAGTTATATCTGGCCTAGTACAAACCATAGCATATATCAAACTGTCTACTGCAGATGAGTAAGGCACTCTGGACATTTCTTTTTTTTCTTTCTCGCTTGTAGGATATTGTTTCGAACTAAGCTTGAAATGACATACAAGTGGAGAACAAACTGCTTTGACTTTACTCATATTGAATCTTTCAAGAACCTTTTCAATGTAAGTCTTTTGAGATAGCCAAATCTTCCTTTTCTTCCTATCACCAAGAATCTTCATCCCAAGTATTTATTTCACCGATCCCAAGTCTTTCATGGCAAAAGACTTACTTAGCTCTCTTTTAAGCTTTTCAATTTTTCCAACATCATGGCCAACAATCAGCATATCATCAACATATAGCAGTAAAATAATAAAATCATCATCTGAAAATTTCTTCATAAACACACAATGATCAGATGTTGTTCTATCTACCATTGGCTCATCATAAAGGAATCAAACTTCTTATACTACTGTCTAGGTGTCTGTTTGAGTCCATATAAGCTTTTCTTAAGCTTACACATCATATTTTCTTTTCCCTTGACTTTGAAACCTTCTAGTTGTTCTATATAATTTTTTTCTTCTAAGTCACTATGAAGAAATGTTGTTTTCACATCAAGTTGCTCAACTTCTAAATTCAAGCGGGCAACCAAACCAAGAACAACTCAGATAGAGGACATTTTCACAATTGGAGAAAATATTTCTTCAAAGTCAATACCTTTCTTCTGACTGAATCCTTTCACAACTAGTCGTGCCTTGTATCTTTGTTGTGAGCTATTGTTTTCAGTCTTCAATTTATAAACCCACTTATTCTTGAGAGCTTTCTTCTCTTTAGGCAATTTTACCAAGTCATAGGTGTGATTCTCAAGTAAGGATCTCATCTCTTCTTGCATGGTTTTAATCCACTCATTCTTATTCTCATGTATAATAGCTTCTTGGTAAGTTTCTGGCTCTCCCCCGTCAATAAGCATAACATACTCATGTGGAGGATATCTGGTAGATGGTTGTCGCTCTCTAGTGGATCTTCTCAATGGAATCTCAACTAGTGGTGGAGGTGCCTGTTCAGTTGGTTCAGCATCATCAACTGTAGGTGTATCATCACTGGTATTCTCACCATAATCTTCTTGTTCATCTCCCCCATGATCATCATGAACTACAAGTGAAGGAACTAACCCAAACTCCAAGGAATATAAACGCAGGTTTCTGGCTTCTCAATATTATCACCATCATCAAACAATTGGTCTTCAAGAAACATAACATCTCTGCTTCTAATAATCTTCTTGTTTACTGAATCTCATAATCTGTACCCAAACTCTTCATGACCATATCCCAAGAAGATACATGCTTTTGCTTTACTATCAAGCTTGGACCTCTCATCTTTGGGAATATGAACAAATGCTTTACACCCAAAGACTCTTAAGTGATTATAAGATATATCTTTTCCTCTCCATACTCTCTCTGGAACATCACCTTTCAGAGGAACTGATGGAGAAAGATTTATCAGATCAATTGTAGTTCTCATAGCCTCCCCCAAAATGACTTTGGTAACTTAGCGTGGGAAAGCATACACCTAATCCTTTCTTCAATGGTTCTATTCATCCTTTCTGCCACACCATTCTGTTAAGGAGTTTTAGGAACTATTTTCTCAAGCCTGATACCATAGAACCTGCAATAATTCTCAAAAGGACCCTTGTACTCACCACCATTATCTGATCGAATACACTTTAGTTTTCTGCCAGTTTCTCTTTCAACACTGACATGAAACTCCTTGAAAACATCGAGTACTTGGTCTTTAGATTTCAAAGCAAAAGCTCACACTTTTCTAGAATGGTCATTAATAAAAGTAACAAAATAAAGAGCACCTCCAAGAATTCTAGTTTGCATAGTACAAACATCAATGTGAACTAAATCAATAACATATGATCTTCTAGATGATGGATATGTCTGAAATGTAACTCTATGTGTTTTTTCAACTAAGCAATGATCACAAGATTTAAGAGATGTACCTTGCAACTCTGGTAAGAACTGCTTTCTAACAAGAGTTTGAAGTCCCTTCTCGCTGATATGTCCAAGCCTCTTATGCCAAAGATCTATACTTTCACCTTTCTGAATTGCATTAATCTCTCCTTTATGTAGCTTAGCTTCCATGACATAAAAGGAGTTAAGTTTCTTTCCTCTTGCCATAATCAAAGAACCTTTAGTAAGTTTTCATTTGCTTTCACCAAAATAATGTGCAAAACCCTCATCATCAAGTCTACCTGTAGATATTAAGTTAAGACGAATATCTGGAACGTGTTTTACATCTTTGAGTATCAATTTGCTCCCAATACTGGTCTCCAAGCAAATATCTCCAATACCCACAATCTTAGATGTACCACTGTTTCCCATTCTGATATTACCAAAATCACCAGCGGTGTAAGATCTAAAGAAATCACCATGAGAAGTAACATGAAATGAAGTACTAGAGTCAATTACCTAGTTACTGTCCTAAGCTACAAGACTAACACAACCTTCATCACAGACAATAGTGATATTACCTTCAGCAGCAACTATATTGGTATCTTTCTCATTTTTCTTCATTTCATTCTGTTCTCGCTTCCAAAACCTACACTCTTTCTTCATGTGACCTAGCCTGTTACAGTGAAAACATTTGATATCTCTTCTAGACTTGGATCTTCCTCTATAACCATGTGGATTTCTGCTATAACTTCTTCCACGTCTTTCTTGTTTTTCAGTAACAAATGCACCAGAAGAAGATTCACCCTGTTCTTTCCTTCTGGCATCTTCATTTAGCAAACTATCTTTAACCATATCTATAGTTAGAGTTCCCTCTAGCGTGGAGTTGCAAATAGTCACCACATACGTTTCCCAACTTTCTGGTAAAGAGCTGAGAAGTAATAATCCTTGCATCTCATCATCTATATTCATTTTCATAGCAACCAACTTGTTTGCAAGACTCTGAAATAGGCTTATGTGCTCAACAATATTATCACCATCTTTATACTTCAAATTTACAAGTCTTCTGAGGAGAGAAATTCTATTTCCCATTGTCTTTTTCGCAAAGAGGTTTTCTAACCTTTGCCAAACAACATCAGCTCTGGTTTCATCTGAAATATGCTCATGTAAGTTTATATTTATCCATCTTCTAATATAGGCAATAGCTTTTCTATGTTGAACTTCTCATTCTTCATCGTCCATAGTAGAAGGTTTATCTTTAATCTTGATAGGCTTATATAAATCTTTATAATAGAGCAAATCTTCCATCAGATGCCTCCAAATGGAATAATTTGATGAGTTCAATTTAATCATACCATCTGACTGCTCCATTTCAATCACACAAGAAAAACTAGCACCAAATAACCTGTTGCTCTGATACCATTTGTTGGGAAAAAACCTGTTAAAGCGGAATATTCTTTTCCCTCTTTGTGTATCAAAATGGGTTTCTCATCAAAATACCAACTTGATATCCAAATGAAAATATCAACCAGCACAACATAAACAATAGAGCAAAAAATCAATCACATAGTGAGACCAAATCTTTTAACGTGGAAAACCCAATATGGGAAAAACTACGGGACCGTAGTCCACCTCAAACTTCCACTATCAATAGTAAAGATAACAAGTTTACAATAGGTCTTCTCTAGAATAACTAAAGGATCATAATAACATCAAGATCATAGATCTTGGCTCAAGAATAGCACATCTTCATCACATAGGATGGATCTCTTCGTAAGAGAATTCTAGGTATCACAGAATGAATATAGCAGAAAAGTATCTTAGAGAGGGTAAACTATATATCAACACCGTTAGGATTGTAGAGTTTGCTGCAAGGATTCTTCACATAAAATTTGGGTCAAAACTGACAACGTTTGGCCACCGATCGTCAAGCAGAAAACTCAGAAACCTAATCTTTCTCTCTCTATTTTTTTTTTTTTTTTTTCTGTACGTCGCCGTACGCTGCACGCACACGCTACACTGCACACACACATGCTACACGCCCAAATTTTACTTTTTCTCTCTTAATTATTGATCTGGGCTTATGGCTCAAATTATCCAAGCTCACATATGGGCTGGACCCAACACAAGGTGCAAAGAGCCTCTTCCTGTGGTGTTGAATCCTTTCTTTTTTTTTTTCTTTTTTTTTCATTCATTGGTATCTTTAGCTTGCAAATTGATGTCTCACAGCAAATTTGTAGTTTGATATTCCTGTTGTGACATCTTTGCTCAGAGATGGTTGATTAATATCTACACCGTCAAGAAATGGAAGAATTCTACTGCAGGAGAAAGTCCCACCATTTTGATCGTAGCTGTCGCAAGCACTGAACATCGAATACTACAATACCAAGCAATGTGAAGTGAGTGGCATACTTTTGAACCTATGTATAAATTGATAACGATGAGATTTTAAGAAATCTTGCTGCTCGAGAAAAATCATCTCTTTCATCTAATTGAAATGTGCCTCTTTTTGCATCTTGGTCAAACCTTTGTTGATAATCTTGATATATGGATTGTCCCTCCTCGTAAATTTTTTATTGACTTGAGCTGTGATGCATAGTCCTAACAATTTGTCCTCGTGCTTTAGATATATCTCAAAGTCAATCAACTTGTCGTAGAGTTCTTCGAATGACACTAGTGAATCACATGCCGATGTTGCTGCTGCCAATTCCTTATACGCATCTCCTAGGCCGTTAAGGATATGGATAATAACTTCTTTATCACTGAGGGAATGATCAATCAAGGCTAAGTTATCAATAATAATCTTTATGTTATGTAGATAATCAACAACAATAGTACTTCCCTCTTATTTTATTTTCATGAGACTGGAAAAGAGACTAAGCATGCAAGTGCGTGAACAATTTGCCAAGGTGGTTTGCAACTTGCACCAAGCTTCAACAGTAGTGTCACATGAAGATTTGAGTAGAGAGAGAGATCCAGCGACCGAGGCTTGAATTACTTGAAGGATGAGACAATCCTGGCATAACCATAGTTTATGGTTCAGATTTGGTATTGGATTGGGTGCTCCTGGAATGTTGTGAATCGTTGGTCGACAACGAAGAGAGCCATCAACATAGCATAGAAGATCATAGCCAAATAGGAGATTAGAGAAATAAGCACACCATGATACATAGTTGCGCCAAGGATATTGGTATTGCGGAGTCAACTGGCCAATTGGGCAATAAGTCGCAAGAGAGGACGATGCGTCGAAGAATCGGATGAAGTGTCGAGGGACCAATGACATGCCGGATAACATGATTTATGCTTAGTATTAATTATCTATATCAAAGTATATTTTTATATGTACAGGATTAACTATGATAGTAAGGCATAAAGCAAAATGAAGTCCCGGAGTCAATGACGTGATTTCGTTGGGAGTTCGAGAGTTCGTCGAAAGTCCGGACGTTCGTCGGAAGTTTTGTTAGAACTAACCGAGAAGTCTCGGAGCTTGCCAGAGAAGCTCATCGGAACTCGCCAAGAAGATCGTCGTGAAGTCCAGGAGCTTGCCGGGAGTCCGCTAGAACATTGCCGAGAGATCGTCGGAAGTTCACCGGAAGAAACCAAGACTTATAGACTTATTTAGTTTAAGTATGTCTTAGATTTTGTAGTTAACACGTAATTGTATTTGAAATTAGGCCAACCCAATTATGGGCCAGTTGGGCCCATGTAAGGACTATGTTGGGTCCAATGAGAGGCCCAAACAGTGGCCCAAGAGGTGGCACCATCGTGGCATAATCTCCGAGACTGTGTCAAGCGGTGGTACCATCGGTCTGGGCGGTGGTACCACCTAGACACAGCCTCCGAGAGGCTACAGGTAGTGGTACCGCCAATCTGGGCAGTGGTACCACCCAACATAGCCTCCCAAGCGGTGGTACCGCCCAGCACAAGTAGTGGTACCGCCCAGCACAAGCGGTGGTGTCGCTCAAACCTAGGAAACCTAGGATGAGATGTTTTTAGGCTCCAAGTTTAAATCAACTTGAGGACTATAAATACCCCTCTTATCCCTAGTTAAACTACACAGAGTAAAAATAAAAAGAAACATTGCTGCAATCATGTGTGAACACCTCTCAAAAGTTTTAAGTGTTAGAATAGTTTGAGAGAGGAGTAAGTGGGGGTGTAAGGGTTATCTCCTAAACTCGGTAAAAGAATAATCGAGTTGTAAAAGGTGATTGGTCTTCGCATATTGAAGAAAGACCGATAGTGGATGTCGATGGTCTCGACAGAAGAGGAATCGGTGGAGTGGATGTAGATCACGACGATCGAACCACTATAAAAATCTAGTTTACCTTTACTTTGAGTAATTTACTTTAAATTACAAACAGTCTTCTCGTTACTTGTTACGCTCTTCCGTACACTTTCAATCTAAGTATATTTTCGGAATCGATTTTCAACATATGAAGAATTTTTAGAAATATAATTTTTTACCACTTCCCCCACCCCACCCCCGCGGATCAGGGAGGAAGTGTTGATGCATATCAGTGTCACCTGAGATGGGTTGTTGGCAAATGAAGTCAAGGAATGCAACTCTATGCAATATTATGTAAAGCTACATAATATACAGCAGTTCTGCAGTAAGGAATCAGGAGTGCGTGCTTCCAGTGATGAGTAGCACTTTGTTTTGTAGCAGCGATGGGCAGCAAGTGGTGTGGAAGTGGTTCCGGATGCCGCTTGCCAAGGCAAAGTTAGGGTACACCGTCGCTGGGCCACTCGAGCTCCCCGTGGTGCAAAGTCACCAAACGCTTTGCTGTTACGATGCTGACTGGGCCCAGCAAACGCTTGGGGCTACGCTGTAGGCTTGGAGCTCGTTACAGTAGCCATGGTTGTGGCTGGAAGTAGGGAAGCTACCGTCGTACGGCCGATTGTGGTCGGCGGCCAAGAACCGGTACTCATCCCAATTCTTTCGTTCCTAGAGGAGGATTGTTAAAGAAGAACTGGAATTGATGCAGTTCAAAGAGCAATGGCAAAGAGCAATCGGCGACCAGAGAAGGCGGCAACACTCGCCACCTCGTACGCCAACTACTACCGCAGGAAGGCTTCTACGGCAACTGCGTGTACCCCATGGAATCCAGATGACCGTCGGGACCACGCAAGGAGAAGATGTCCGCCAAGCTCTTGATAGTCATAGCCGCAGTCGCTCGACCCAAGGTGAGGCGAGCGGCGGTGGACTCTGGCCGGGAAGCGATCACGGGGCTGCTACGGGATGGGACACTGCCAACGTCGTCTCCGGCTAGGGCTTGGCTAAGAATGACTGCGGTGGAAGGTGGGATGAGGCGCCCCTATCTCGCTCGAGTGGGATGGGGCGTGAGCGGCTGTAGCGCAATGGGTGCTTGGTGCGGGCGGCGTTGACGGAGGAGATGGAAAGGAGGGCGACAGATCCGCCTAGGAGAAAAGAGGTTGCGGTGGCAGATTTGCCTAGGAGAAAAACGGCTGTGGCGTGATGTCGGACAATAAGAAGGAGAGAGAGATTCTCGGCGTCGACTGGATGGGTGCTGCAAAAGTAGCGAT
Organism: Musa acuminata AAA Group; assembly: GCF_036884655.1. Lineage (NCBI taxonomy): Eukaryota > Viridiplantae > Streptophyta > Magnoliopsida > Zingiberales > Musaceae > Musa > Musa acuminata. The sequence goes on from NC_088354.1 coordinate 27,595,749, forward strand.
GGCTCTTTCGAAAGTAATTGGTTGATCGATTCTTTCTTAAAGATTTAGGACCTTCGAGCTACTTTTTAAGGAGTAAAAGTAACATTTACACCCTCAGATCTCTTCCTATCACAATAAAAATATATTCATTACTTATTATCAAAGATAAATATGCATAATGCAAAAGAAATTATAACTCGTGAATCACTCAAATTGTGATGGCAGTCCTACTACGGACTCAACTCAATACTGACAAGTACTTGGCTCCTTACAGTACTTGGCTCTCACCCGTCCATATATCTCATTTGTAGTCAATAAATTATCTCAATACATGCACCAGCCTTCTGTTATGTATTGGTCTACGGTTAAACAAATTTTACGGTATCTTAAAGGGACCCTCAATCATGATCTTTTTCTCCATAAACACACTTTATTTCATCTTCATGCCTTTGCTGATGCTGATTGAGCAGGAAAATTTGATGACAGAACCTCCATGTTATGGTATGTCGTCTTTCTTAGGTCCAATCTAATTAGTTGGAGTTCTAAGAAGTAAACAACAATTGCCCGGTCTACAACTAAAGCTGAATATCGTGTCATCGCTACCGTTACTGCTCAATTGGGTTACAAATCTCCTCAAGGAACTCAAAGTCAGCTCTATCCTTACTCCTACAATATATTGTGATAATGTTGGAGCTACCTACTTATGTGTCAATCCAGTGTTCCACTCATGCATGAAATACATTGCCATCGACTTTCACTTCGTACGACATCAAGTTGTTAGACTCACTCAAAAAGCCTCTAGCTTGCAAACTATTTTTGTTGCATCAGTTTAAGATCGGTATCCTTGACAAGAGCTCAATCTTATGAGGGCCATGATAACATAGAGATTTTCTCAACTGCATAGTAGAGATTTCAAGAAATCTCGTTGCTCGATTGAGAAAAATCAACCCTTTCATTTATGTATAAAGAGACACCATAAATAGCCATCATGTATAACTCAATGCATCTATTGAAAGGAGACAATTGGTTGGTGATCTTCCTGCCGTCGAACAAGTTGGTCCGCTCCAAGTAGGATGGTGGTGTTTGCATCAATTGATCGTATTATTAAAACAATTTTTTTTTACTGATGGTGGTGTCTGAGTCGGTGCGCTCCTAGTTGTTTATCTTGAACTATGTTTTTTCTTTTTTTAATGTCTTGAGCAGGATTCTGAATATTAATAAACTGATACGTAATTCTTTGTTCTTAATGTTTGAACTCGTTTTTATTATTTGCACTTGGGTGGACTCAGCTTTCGACAATATGATCTCAGTGACAAGAGACTACAATATCAATGCGGTTATATTTACTTGCCTTCGGTTACATTAGTGCATCACATGACAACTGGAGTCGAGAATGACTATTGAACATTTTTGTCAATCGAGTCATGCTACTAAAAACGAGTGAGGGAGGGGGATCATGGTTTCTTCGTTGGCAAGTGTTTTTTGTTTTTTTGTGACTGGGAATCACGGTTTTGATGTGTTTGTTAAAGCATAGTTTACTATTTGCTGAACAAGGAAAAAACGAAACTAACGTGGCACCGAAGCTCCCCATTTTTTGCAAATGAGGTATGCCTTGCTTCATGTTTGTTAAAGCATAGTTTACTATTTGCTGAACAAGGAAAAAACGAAACTAACGTGGCACCGAAGCTCCCCATTTTTTGCAAATGAGGTATGCCTTGCTTCATGACTGTTGCCGTCGGCGTCTGCGATTCAAAAGGATCTTGTCAGATCAGGGATCATACAACAGTAGATGCAATTTATATGCATCAAAATACCAAGACCGAAAGGGAAAACGGGCCCTCAAATCTGAATTGCCAATTGATGCTCCTACTGGTTCGAGACAGGTGAAGTGTTGACGGAAAACATAAAGTTGGCTCTTCGGGCCTTTATAACAGAGTGTCAAGTGTTCATAATTTTCTTCTTCTTTTTGCAGGCTCCGACTTGCTTCCTGCCAGCATGAAAGATATGAGAGAATTAGGGAACAAGTTAGGTCTTACATCAATTTTCCCACTCAGCACCTATGGTGCAAGGACATCTAAATACTGCAATCTAGCAAAGAATCCATGCTGACGAAGAAAACCGAAAAGATAAAAGAGTTATTCTCATTAAGTATATTTAAAGCAATTTGTGGTCATCATAAAAGATCCATTCGACCAATACAAAATGACCCTCAGATACATTAGAGCAGAGTAAACATCCAGTCTGTTCAAATTGAACATGATCCATTTATAACTAAAGCATTCGATGTGGCCACATGACTGTATTGCAAGAAACCTCGTATCATCCAGCTAATAAGTTCTCATGACTGACAAATATTAAACACGTGGTGCCAGACATGACAAGTGCTACGATTCAACTCTACCCAAGTAAAAGGTTAAATACCTTTCCTTCTATTTTAAGTCTTGAATAGACAATTTTAATCATCTGCATAGTTCAAGACAATTGCAAAATGGTTTCACATGCAACACAACATATGGAGATGCTATGAACACCAATGCTATTTCCAAGATGAAACAGTATCCAATACTTCCAGTCTGTCAAAGACCCAAAAAATTTATAAGAAATCTTCCAGTATAAAAAAGTGTTAAGTTTTCACTTGTGTTAACCATGGTCAATAGTCTAGACTGAGAGTAGTGCCAAACCATTCTCATCAATCTTATCCAACACTTGCAATATTATCTATATAAATTTCTTAAAGGAAAAAAAATTCAGTTTTGAAGATATATTGACCACCTACCATATTTTACATCAGTTATGGCTCTACATATATGCAGAATAACCAGACAACCTATTGAGTATTAACTTGTTTGGATGATATCCATGCACAGGTGGAATAATGCAAAACTAGCTTCTGGCAACAAAGGAAAAAACTACAAGGTAATAAATACAGTGTCCATTTTGGGTTCTTTCATCAACTTGCATATTCTCCATTCCAGCATGTATAAGTGCACACATGATATGGCAAGTGGGGTACTAAAACATGATATAATCATCGAATTTATCATATTAATTCAAGTAAGCAATTTGCTTGTAAGTTTTTTTTCAATCCTGATGAAAGTAATTATAGAAAAGTCAAAAGAATGATCAAATGAGGTGTATAAAAAGGTAAAATGTAACTAAAGGTGGCACAAATATATGCATTCATTGTTAAATATATAAATTTCAGAAAGTAATACGCATGAACAAACCTTGGCTAGGAGAATTCAGCACATTACGAGCACTCATAATCCCAGTAATTGAACCATCCTGCAAAGAAGCATAAATAAAGTAAAATAAATAATATTTTACAGTATATTCCAAGAACAATTACAGAAGCAACAACCAGTGAATACAAGTCTGCGACCATGTTGGGTCATGGAACAAAATTGTTCAGTTGGAACAAGGATGCTAAACAAGTCATGAGTTGTACCAATGAAGTATTAGAGATGCAACTGAAAGCATGGTAATATGGATGATGAGCCCACTGAGGGCTAGGATGTGTACTACTATCAAGAAGATAGGTACAAGAACTAAAGAATCATGAATGGAAATGACGAGTGATAATAACACAATTTTCAATGGTGTACAATTAGCCATCTTTTCAAGGAAATGATGAAGATTGATGACAGTGGTGCAGAATAATTTCCTAATTACAGTTGCCACTAAAGAATCATAGAAGTTGACACATTGGTGCATGCATACAATGTTTACTTGGACCTATGGCTGAGCTTGCTTGCACATGCAGCAGTTGCACCACAATTGAAGTATTAACACTTACATACCGCATCATAGATAATTTGCTGACAACCATTATCTAGGGGTGGAACGATCAATCGGCCTGTGAACAATCCCACATGGCAAGCAAAAAAGCTTCACTTTATTAGATTTCATGCTTGAAATTATAGATCAACCTCAACAATAGGGAATGATGAAACTGAGTTGCACCGCTGTATCAAAACTTTACCTGACCGAGATCTTCTAAAATTAAGAGATTCAGATAAGGCCACAAATGACTTCTTAGCCTTATCCCTGGTAAGTGGTGATTGGTGTACCTAAGAAATGCCCAGACTATGTTTAAGTAAACACATAAAAGGAGATTTTTGCACAACTCAAATGAAAGTCGTGAAACATTTGTAGGGAAAAAGTTGTAGACCGTCAGATGGTTTTAGATAACTAAAACTTGGAACTTCTTTTCAACTATGAAGTGCATGAAATAAAAAAGGTGTCTGGACAGAACTTTTGCATGTATAACAGGACTGTCAAAATGGAAATGATTAAAAAGAATCCACATGCTTCAATACCACAGAAACTGCTTTGTTGGAAGGAAATTTATTCTTCCATTCAACCTTAGGATTCTCATATTATGTTGTACACACTATTAATGATCAAACCCAAAGTAATAATAATTTCATCTCACTCAAAGAAACTTCATAAACATATATATAGACCATATACACAACTAATATTTGGAAAATTAAAGAGTTGTAGGACCAGTGTAGATAGGTCTATATTTAGGTCAAGTCCCAGTTGAGTGACATTTCATTTTAATTTGCATGTTTTTTTAAAATATATTAGGGAGCATTAAAGTCTTATTTTGAGTTTTATTGTTTCTTAAGAATCTTAATTTTTAAAATGGGTATGTGAGTAGGGACAGAATTGTTATGCATTTAACAATCCAATATATGAAGGTTACAATGATCATGTAGGACTTTTTGGATAATATGGATTTCCTAATAAGAAAGGCCATCTCTTCTCTTCACTTTAAAATTATAAATTGATTCAATATTGTCTATAGAACCTACATATACCAAGGCCCTAGGCTGAGAACAAATAGCTTTTTATGATATTTTACTTAATAAAAGATTATACTTATTGTTCTAGCTCTCTTTGGTATCTTCTTCAGTCCCTTTTGTCTGTTTTCTGAAGTTATGTTTTTTGAGAGGAAAACCAGCTAGCAGCATTCCCTTCTTCTCTCTTCTTCTACTTTCTATTACACATGATCCCACTCCTTTTCTCCATAAGGGCCATAACTTCTTAGGTCAGAAGACTTGCAACTAAAGGCCTCATCATATAGAGTTGAAAGATTATCCTTAATCACCATTAGTCACATGCAAACTGAGTTTCAGTTCTACTAGGTCTGAAACAGGTCTTGAGTAAGGGGTAAATTACTAAGTTTTGTTTTTGTTGTAGGGTCAAGGAACAATGTTTGACAACTGTACAAGGATATAAATTACAGGTCCATGAATATACAGGAGTCATAAAAAGTAATATGGAGAAACAGATGTGCTTATAAGAAGCCTTAAGAACCAGAACTAACTTCACATAGGTGATAATCTAAATTTATAAACAAAGAGTCACTAGTGTTGGATACTTAATCTGGCGTGTGGATACCTGTAAGAGTACACAAAGGGTGAACATGAGAATCCATGCAAGATTACTATCTATCTCAAAAGAAATGGTAAACAGATGGATCAACTAAATACAACCCCCAGTTTGTCATCTTCTAAAAGACAAAAAAGCAACAGTGAACTTGAGCATCACATGCATATTTGTTAATGAAATTTTATTAATTCAAAGGAGTACACAGTTTTATCTAAGCCAAAAGGAATGAAAGAAGGTAAGGACCTTTCATGGAAGTCAGAAGGGTAGATCATTGGCATAATCACTGGTCGAGGAAGAGAATAGTTATCATTTTTAATATTCTATTTTATAATTCTTAATTCATTAAGAAATTCATGACCACATTAAAAGAATCAATACCTTTTTTGACAATTTGACCCAATGTCACATGGTACATGTTTGTACATATAGCTAAATATGAACCATTCCACCTAAAAAGAGGAACAAATGTTTACCAAATGCAATACATGTCAGCACAGTAACAGTGCACATTAGAAATACCAATCATCAACTTGCATATCACCTTGAATTTAGATTTGGGTACACATGTGATCTAACTTTTTGGAACATCTAAACCACCTCAGGCAATATTTCCTATTTCTTGAGTACCACCAACTTATAATATCAAGAGTGAGCAAAATGTAAAATGTCGAAACGAAAAAAAAAAACAATAGAGATACCATGATGAAAATACATAAAAAATTCTCAAAATAAAAAATCCAATATATTACCTAAGTTTGATCTAACCCTAACATAAGAAAAAACACAGCAAAAAAAGACTAGACTAGAACTCAACCACTACTTGTCCTGCATCACTTAATGATTCTCAAAAATCAAATTGCTTGAACCATATAAAGCTGGTTTTTCTGTTTATGCCTAGTTTTCAAGAGATTTTGAAGAAGCTGGTATAACTAATTTCAGAACACAAACAAGGCAGTTTACTCGTTTAGATAAGTTCCATGTTTCACAGCAACTAGATATTTAGTAAAAACTCTTCAAATGTATTAGAACTCAGTGATGAGAGTATTCATTTAACAACTGGTCCATATTTCAAAGAGTATGACAGTAATTAATGACAATCACGATCTAAATGACTTAAAGCTACTCACAGCAAAGTACTGTCATATTAAATACTCTTGAAAAGAGTTTTTACCAACTAAAATACAGTTTAGTAAACTCAAACATGAAACCAATGAGAGTATCAAACAAAATAAATTAAACTGATGACTTACATATGAGACTTGCCTCAACATTTTCCTCCTCCTAGAAGTATGTGATCCCTTAATTTTGTTAGACTCCTCTGCTACTGAAACTTTAGGAACCTTAAGCAGTTTAACATCAAATAGAACAAATGAGGATGATCACTAAACACTACATATTTTTTATTTTATGTTGCTAATGTTCTCAACACAAATGGTAAATAAGAAGAAAAATGGACTCAATGAAAAAAGTGGCATAAATGGCACTATATAAAAGACTTACATCTTGGTTATTCATTTTGTCCATTAACGTCTTGTAAATCATTTCCAATGATTTATCTTCACTAGAGTAATTCATGACTGGAATATCTGATTGAACTGCATATTTTGTTGAATATCTAGGAGATCCATTTGAATGACTATTATTCTCCATAGCAATGTGATCAACAGCAAGTCCATTTTGTTTTTCCAATTCCTTAGTGGCAGCATGACTCGATAAAAGCGATGACTGCAATCTGCATTTTAAAGGGTCAGCACCTACTTCCTGTTTGAATGAGTCAAAAGTACAAATCTGAGAAACATCAGTGGGATCCTGAGCAGGACTGGCAGTCGATGCATCCTTATTGTCACCTTTCACAGAGGCATGGTATTCAGAAGTATGTTTGAAACCTTTCTCCTCAGAGTTAAGATGATTTGGCTTGGTCTCTCCTGTCTCCAGCTTAGTGCTTGCAACTTCATAGTTTTTAGAAACTCTTTTGACTTTCATTTTAGATGAGAACTCTGATTTGCCTTTTAAGCCCTCTGACCTAGAAACAGAAGCAGGTATGCCGAGTGTAACTCCACCACGTTTACAAGTACCACTTACATACGGATAGTTATGACCCTTAACAGCTGATGACTGCTCTTCAGTTCCAGTGGATGTAGTTTTGCCTGTTAATTTATCTTCAGCTAATGGCATCATTTCTACAGAAGCGGAGAAGTGCACAAAATCTTTTTCGCCAATGCACTCAGTACAGTCCTGATTTTGTTTCTGAATGCTATCCTTCTTTATTTCTTTTTCTTCAATAACCTTCACTAAAGGTTCCTTTTGACAGCACATGTCCATTTCTGAATCTCCAGTTAGTCCAATATCAACTGTTGAACACATCTGAGTAGTAGGATTCTCAACAGAAGGAATATTACAGTTCTTAATCTTCTCTAAGGTATTAAGACACATGCCATTTATCTCGTCTGATGAAGATTCTCCTTCATTACTTGTAGAACAATGTTTAGATATTTTGGAGTGATCAAAGCCATTTAGTTCACCTTCTACATATCTAGTTCCAACACTTCCTTCCTGCCATGTTCCGGCCTTCAATGTTCCTATGACATCAGAAATTTTCAACTTGACATCAATTTTTACGTGAGGTGAATATGCATCTTTGTTGTCCAAATTTGTGGGAATAGGCAAACCATCTGTGTCATTTATTATTGATTTATCGGAATGGCATAGCCTTCCTGCTGTATCATCTCCCAGTTTCTCACTGTAATCAAGATGTGAAACATCTTGTAACAATGGACTATTTGAGATACTACTACGTCCCTCCTCCACTGGGTTATTACGGCCTTCAGCATCTAACTTCTGATCAACAGAAACTTGCAAATGATTAGTACTATTATTGTTAACTGAAATGAAGGAAAATAAATTACTGCATGTCTCCATTTTCCTTGAGTTGTTTGAAGATGCTTTCTTTCGCATATCTACCAGCTCCTGCTTGCTCACAGTTATTCTATATCCACCACCTTCATTCAAGTTTTTTCTAGAATACTCAACTTCTTTAGAACAAGTAAGAACCTCAGCATGATGTTCAACTGAACTAGCAGATCCAACAATATTTCCATCATTGTTGTCCATGTTATGCTTACCAAGACCCTCCATCAGATATGATGAAGACTTCTGCATTTCAGATTCTGCTGCACTCATGGAGAGATTTTTCAGATGATCACTGAAGTTTGTTGTCAAATTGTCCCCTCCAGAAGTAAAAAAATTTAAGACCCTACATATAGGAAACTCATCCAGAAGAACTGGAAATGTAGAAGCTGTTCTATTAGTTGAGTCTTTGAATGCTTCATCAAGAGAAGACAACTTTCCAGGAGAGGTTGAAGTTGATCTCTTATTAGAATATTCATCAGCATAATGATCCCAGTTATATGGAAATCCAATCAAGAAATGATTGCAGACCTGTAAATACAATGAGCTAGAAGGTTTATAGTTGACAAATTTCTTAATGCTAAACTATAGCACTGACTGCGTTGACGGCGGTTTACAAAACCAGGTCATACAAGCCTAATCTTCTCCCAGCTTCTATGTAGTTGTAGATTAATTTTGTATTTTGAATCGGTTTGAAGTCCTTCAAGATGAAGGATTTCTTTCATAACTTATAATTACATAAATAGAACACTTTTCAGAGAACATCGCAAATTCACTAATCAAACAATGGACTATCAGGACTAAATATAAGTGTCTAGCAGAATTTTCACGAATTTACCCAATTATTAGTATAGAAGCAAAAATGATCACACACCTCAAGAGGAAAACCATTATCTTGTGTACGTTCTTTGTTTATCATGCCCTGAACTACAACAGTAACGCCATCTGCTGTCTCAAGAGTATAAGCATCATTCCGTTTAATAATAGGAGCAGAACTGAATAATCTAGTTGCATGTTGCCTGCAGTAAAGTTTCATATAGTAATAAAACCATGACATTTTTAATAACAAAAAATATAACAGAGAAATATATCCTTGAAAAAACATCAAGTTGCAATAAAATGTTCACTTCCATTTTCATGCCACTGGATCAACCAATCATCTCAGTACAAAGTTAATGGCACACGCGTCAAACACAAAAGACCATTCTTCAAAAGGTAATAAAGAAAGCAACATGCAGCAGTAGATGGTGTAACCAAATGCATAAACTTAATCACACAACTATGCATGGATATTTTCTTGGGCAAATACCCAAAAAAATCCCCCGTTTTGGGCTTTTCCTGGGAAGTGCCCCCCATTTCTAGAATTCCCATCTTTTTTTGCCTAATACATGAAATACCCCTTATTTGGTAGCCAGCCCCGCCCCTTTTCCCTACAATTCCCTCCCTTTTCCTACATTTTTATATTATGTTACACAATAAATTCAACAAGTGCTCAGGCACTCGCCCAGGCATGCAGGCAAGGCGAGGCGAGGCAAGGCCCATGCGCCTAAACACAAGGGTTCGAGCGAGCGCCTTCAACTAGGCGCCTCTTAGACATGTGCCTGGGCCTAAACATTGGGCGGCCCAAGCACTCACCTGGCCCAGATTGACTTTAAATGAGCTTGAGTTGAACCTAAATTAACTGATTTGGTTCAACCAAGTCGGATAACAATCCCCTATCCCTGACCCACCTTTCTTCGTGTGCCATCCCTCTTCCTTAAACCTAATCGTCACAGCACTTCGTCTGCGTGCAAGGCAATGGGATCCGCTTTTCCAAGTGGGTGTGCAAGCCAATGAAAGTCGTTTATGTGCAAGCGGGCGATGCCTCCCCTTGCCAACAGTGGTATCTTCCTCTCTTTCCCTCTCCATCTTTCCATCCCTCTCCACCTTCTGTTGGTGCTAGTCCTCGTGCTCCTATCGAGTTGTCCCTCCATATCTCACGATAGTACCTCCATCTTTTGTCTCTCTCTCACGGCCGTGCTATGTTGTTCCCTCCACCTCCGACAATGTTACGCTCTCTCTCTCTCTCTCTCCCCCTGCCCACCCCCCGCCCCCCCACCCATGCGTTGTTCCCTTCACCTTCGGCGACGACACCTCTCTCTCTCCCCCCCAGTGACTCTTGACAACCCCGATGGCTATTGGTATAGACCCCTTCCCCCACTCTCTACTTCACCCTAACAGAATCACCTCCCCTCTCCATTGGCTCTCTCTCTCCCCTCAACACCTCTCTCCATCTCTCACTCTCTCGATGGCTCTCAACATCACCTACGCTCAACGATACCCCCTCCCTCCTCTTCTTCTTTCTCTCTTTGCTTCTTCCCCAACCTCTTTTCATGCTAGCAACTAGCTTTCCCCTCCCACCAATTGCCTCTCCTTTTCCTATTTCCTTCTCCCCCCAATCAGCCCATCTGCCATTGAAATATGTTAATTATTGAATTTGTCACAGCTAGGATTTTAAATTATCATTGTTAAAATTCTTGTCAAAATTACTGGACTTTTGATGTTAATTTTCTTTTGTTTTGTTATTTTTGTTATTATATTTGGTCAATTTAATACTTTAATGCTTTATAAATGTTAAATGAATTACCAATGTTTTAGTGGTGATATTTTGATTATGAAGTGATATAAAATCTATATTTTGTCTAATTTTTATTTTAATTATTGTCTTTCTCCTTAATTATATTTTTAGATTTTTTATATTGGCAAGCACCTTGCTTCACTCAAGCATTTTAGATCCTCAGTGCTTTTTAACACATAGCGCCTTTGACAACACTGGTGTTATAGTGTTTTCAGCAATAGCAGGAAAACTGTAACACAGTAGAAAACACTGCAACACAATACAAAAGCACTTTAACACTGTAACATAGTGTTTTATATAAATTTTGTAAAAAACATGTGTTTACAAGATTGTTACACTGCAATCGTTAGTATTTTCAAGTTTCAACAATACTAGGAAAACACTATAACACAGTATAAAAACATTGTAACACTGTGTTTTTTTGTATTGTGTTATAGTTTTCCTTGGTATTGTTCAAAACACTATTACAGTGTTTTTGTATTGCATTATGGTTTTTGTGGTATTGTTGAAAATATTATAATTGATTTAGTTCACCCTATGGACTGATTCATTATAAAAAGAAAATGAAAAGGGAAGGTGACTGGGGTGTTCCAAGTATTAGGCAAAAAAGGAACACTGTCTTAAAAATGCAGGGCACTTCCTGTGAAAACCCAAAAGACGGATTGTTTTCGAGAATTCACCCTATTTACTCTCTCACACCAGGTGATAAAATTTACAGCACAGAGAATAGAGTAGTTTCTATGGAGAAGATAAGTAAAAAATAAAACCAAGATTATAAAACTTAACTAATACTTCAAAGAAAAAAAAACTAAGAACATGGAACAATGATGTGGAAGGTATAACAAAAAGAAACATAACAGTTCAACCATTCATATTATTGGGCCCTTAACTATGTAATAAATTTGAGGCCTAACACTTCAATCATATCATCAAGAAAGAATAATATTCCACTCATTTCTACTAAGCTAAAGTAAACAGATCATTGATATATAATCAGTCACAGAAATGGACATGTCACCTACAGGTAGTAAATCAACCACCTTAAGCTCAATGAACCTCAATGTAGACATTATTTCTCATTCATCCTTGCATCTTGACCATGTAATTTTTATTCTTAAACTCATACCCCACTTTTGTAACATCTGTTGAAATAAGTTTTCGCTTGTTGGGATCTTGTAAAGATGCATTTTTATCTTTCTGCCTCTGTTACACTGCCATCTCAACTACTTCATATGAAGGAACACAACATTAGTGCTTCTTAGACACCATTGCTCTTCAACCTTGTTAATTGTCAAACATCATTCACAAATGACAATGGTCAAAAGTCAGATCTGTATTTGTAGAAGGAATGCAGAGGATGGAGAGGAAGAGAAGAGGGTGGTCGTCCAACAACCTAGAATAAAGTGTTCGCTTCAAGAAATTGCTTGAGAACTTTAGAATCTTGTGCAACTGCTACCTGAGTTTGTTCATGGTAGATGCTCCAAGTTTCACAAAAAACTAACTTCATTTCCTTGATAGATTGTCTTAATATAGTATTTGTTATTCATTTGGCAAATTCTTCACACAAAATTGCACGAGATTGCTGCTAGTGCAGGACCTATAGGAAGGGTCTAGTGTATGGCTTTACCCTTTAAGGTATAGAGGTTTTAGGGAAAAAATTAATACAATATTGTATAGAATTAACGTACATAGTTTTTGCAATTGAAAGATAATACATTTATAATATATTGAAGCAAAGATACGGGCACAGTATATTTATGATCAGCACATAATGTCTACTGAAAAAAAAAATGATGATGTCAACTGAGAAAAAAGCATGATGAATCAGAGCATGAATCATAAGATAATGTCTGCCGAGAAAATTTTTCACATCCTATGAATTGACCACATGAGATACCATGCAAAATAAGGTGCTTCCAACAAGCATTTCTTGGTGATATATTAAGTGATCAACAAAGATCAAGGAATACACTTGGTTTGAAGAGAAAATGCATGATCTCTCAAAAAAATAAAGGAATACCACCTTAAGAAGGTTGTTGCTGTTCGCGAGCATCTAAGAGAGAGCAACACAAGGGCATTGTTTGCCAATAAGCCACAGCAGCAAACGAAAATAACAGCTCAAAGCATGAACCTCGGAAAGACTCACCTCGTCGTAAACCCTCCGACGGCCAACCTTTTCCCCTCGACCTCGCTTTCCGCTTTAATCAACCACCAATCGAACAGAAAAACCTGTATTCTTCGTGTTCGAGGCACCAAGAAGACATGAGACGTTGATCCACGATCGAAACCCTAAAGCTATTGCATCAAAGGATCAAGATGGAAGGGGAAAAAGAAACGCACCGATTTCTTGTCAGCGGGGAAGGAGGGGGGAAAGGGCGTCGCTGATGCGAAGCTGGACGAGGGAGCGACGGAAGGCTTCGCCAAGAAGACCGATGAGCGAACATCCTCCTCCGGGCCCATATCGGCGGAGAAGGGTTTTCTTCGATGGCGAGATGAATCATGTGGGTGATCATCAAGTTAATAGAAATAAAGTGAGTACTATTTACAATTCATTTTTCTATTTATATTTTTTTATTTTATTTTTTTATTATTTCTAAAATATCATAAATAAATAATCATAATTTTTTTTTACTTAATTCCAACAAAATCTTGTTTCAACACAAATTTTTTTTTCCTTCTCATAATTCTTGTTCTACTCCTCCTAATAACCACTCACAAATTAGATAGATTACATATAAAAAAAATATAAATATAGCCTTAACAATTGAGTTTTGTAACTTTTCTTACTAACCTATAAATAGATGAGTTTTGTCATAGGAAAAAAATGAGAAAAAAAAATATACAGACTTTTCTTAAGAAAATAAAAGTTTTAGTTTTGCCTCTTGTTTCATCCTTCAATTCTTCCTCTCTAACTCTCTTTATCTTATCTTTTCTTTTTCCCTTTAAAGTGGTATATGAAATAAGTCAAAATGGTTAATAGCATGCAATTTCAAGTACTTTACTTTACAAAAGACAAGTACTTTACTCTAGATGAAGGTATTGTTTGGATCACAAGATATTTAGAAGGTAATAGAGAGAGACTAGTAGAGAGAGACTATATGGAGCCTCAAAATAGTGTTATCGTTAAGATGAGCTAAAAAGATTCCTTGAAAAACATAAAAACGAAAGATAAGAAGGTGCTCTTCTTCCTCATCTACCAAGGGTTAGACGAAGGCAACTTTGAAAAAGTTACCGTCGCTAACACCTTCAAAGATACTTGGGAGACTCTTTAAAACTTTTTTGGAGTTGAGAAAGTAAGAAAATTTTGACTTCAATCACATAGAGCTAAATTTAAAATATTACACATGAATGAATCTTAGACTCTTTCAAATTATTTTACAAGAGTTCTTACCGTTGTCCATCAATTAAAAAGAAATTGTGAGAATCTAGAAAATATATATATAGTCAAAAAAAAGTACTTCAATTGCTATATGAAAAGTTTAACTTTATTATGATCTCTATCCAAAAATCAAAGGATTTAGACCAAATAAATATTGATGAGCTAAAAGATTCTTTGCAAACACATGAACATGTAGTCAATAAAAAGAAACAAAATGTAATAGAACCAATTCTCTAAATAAAGCTCAAGGTGAAAGAAAGAAATAAAGGTTCCAAGTGATCATGATATGGAATAGGTTGAGAATCATGGTATAGGGACATGCCGAAGAAGGGAAGGAAGAAATAATAAAAAAAATCAAAGTCCAAAATAAGAACAAAAAAGAAAAGATACAAGAGGCCAAGCGTATAATCATAAAGTTCAATGCCATTGTTGGAAAAAAATGGTCATTATACTTCCGAATGATATTTATTATAACCAAAATAATTAAGTTGAGAAAAGTACTATGTTGAAAAGAATGAGAAAGATTCTTTTTTATTTCTAGTCAATACAAGTTGACATTAGAGCTAGCAATCATATGTGTGGTTACAAAATTATTGATGAAAGGCAAATGAAACATATTGATCCACCTCAAAGATGAAAGTCATTAATTTTTTTAAAATATTTATTATGTGTTAAATATGTATAAGAATATTCTTAGTTTGATATTGATATAAAAGATAAATAATTATTTATTAAAAACAATACAAATTGTTTAATTACTTAAGTGGATATATAAAAAAAAAGATTATTTATCTTAACCATTAATCATAACATAATATTTAAAGACTTGTGTGAAGCATTCGTTGTGATCGTGACACTTGAGGTTTAGACACTTGAATTTCAAAAATCTCAAAATGCTATCAACAAAAAAAATAGATAAATAATCTTCTTTATATGCAACACCCAAGTCAAATATATAAAGGGTGTATTTTAGCTAAACAAACAAAATGAAGTTTTGCTCTAACTTATCGAGCAAATAAGTCGCTTCAACTTATTTATGCAGCGGTTTATAACTCTATTGCTCCAACATCTTTTAGTAAGCATCACTATATTTTAACTTTTATTAATAATTATATAAAAAATTTTAGTTTATTTATTGAAAGAAGAAAAAGAAAGCTTTTAACATGTTCGAGAAGTTAAAAACTTTTGTAGAAAACAAAAGTAACTTCTGTATCAAAACCATCTGCTTCGACTGAGGTGGTAAATTCACCTTGAAAGCATTTGAAGATTTTTGTGATGAGCATAACATTCGATATTAACTCATAGCACCGTATTCTCTATAACAAAATAGTATGACAAAAGAGAAAGAACCGAATGATTCTTAACATGGTGAGAAGCATGATCAAGACTAAAAATGTGTCCAAAAAATTTTGGGTCAAAGCAATGGCTTATGCTATCTACATCCTAAATTGATGCTCTATATTGATCTTAGAGAACAAAACTCTACATGAGGCATAGATCGAAAGAAAATCAAATGTTTCACATGTCAAGATATTTGGCGCATTGGTTATGAATATATACTTGATAAAAGAAGAACTAAGTTGGAGGACAAGAGCTCCAAGCTCATCTTTATTGGGTATGATACTTGTTAGCGAACAAATATGTCATGGCCGGTGAGTCAACACGGCTAGGTTCGCGGGTCGATGTCGGGAGCCTACTACGAGGTGATTTGGATGATGAGGTAGCGGCGCCCTCGGGAAGGAGTGTTGTTGGTGTTAGTCGAGATTAGGGCTGATTAACAACTCCATACTGTTGGGCGGCTGGCGCTCCCGTGCCGAGTCCCTCGCGGTCAATGAGAGGTCGCCCTCCTGCAAAAATGGCCTCCGCCGGGTGGTCCCCGATTGTGGCCCCTCCGACGTGCAAGTTAGTAATGAGAGGGATTGCTTTTTTCCTTTTTTGTTGTCTATCTCCCCCGTGGCCGGGGGCCGACCAGGGGTTTTATACTATGGCGCAAGGGTTGATGGTGCATCGATTAGGCGTCGCCGCCGACCCCCGAGGGATGGGATGGCCCTTCTGACCGGCCATCGTTCCGGGACGTACAAAGCGGCGTTAGACGGCACCGCCCCAAGCTCCCGAGATGGGATGTGTGGCATATCTTCTTGGTACGAGCTCCCGGGATGGGACGTGTGGCGTAGGGCTCTAACTTGGCATGTTGTGTCGGTTGTGACGTGTTTAGGTTGCCAAAATATATTGTATCACTTCCCCCTCCCACCACCAAGGCATGCTTGAGTTGGAGGGGTGCTGATTGCTTAGGAGGGGAAAATCGGAATTGACTCATCGTGGGGCGATCGGAGGGGCAACGCCCCGTGCCTCGGGTAGGATTGACTCTGCTGGTCGGGCAGTCAGGACCTATCGTCCTAGTCGGTCGGATAATCGGTTTAGCGCGGGTCAGAGTTACGGATCATGATTTTGTGAGTCGGTGAGCGAACCGAGGTGATCTGGTTAGAGCTACAAATCGTGGATCAACGTGGAGCAACTCGTGCATTAGACTAGGAGGGGCGTTGGGTCGGCCGCAAGGTGTGACTCGGGCGCTGGGTCGTTCGAGATGCGGCTCAAGCATCGGATCGGCCGCGAGGTATGACTGGGGCGTTAGGTCGTTCGAGATGCAGCTCGGGCATCGGATCGACTGCGAGGCATTAGATCCAGACCTGTGGGCCGAGCGGTTATGCTCATGCTTGGGTTCTAGTACTGGCAGGTCACCTATCGAGAGTGATCTGGGGCGACTTGGGCAGTAGCTGGAATCGCGAGCCGAGTGATTATGCTCGGTCTCGGGCCTTGGTGCCGGCGGGTCGCTTGTAGAGAGCGATCTGGGGTGACTCGAGCAAGAGCCTAACTTGCGGGCTGAGCAATTATGCTCGTGCTTAGGTTTCGGTGCCGGTAGGTCGCTTGTCGAGAGCGATCTAGGGTGACCCGGGCAGTAGTTGGAATCGCGAGCCAAGTGATTATGCTCAGGCTCGGGCCTTGGTGCCGATGGGTCACCTGTCGAGAGCAATTTAGGGTGACCCCGGCAAGAGCCTAACCTGCGGGCCGAGCGACTATGCTCGTGCTCAAGTTTTGGTACCAGCAGGTCACCTGTCGAGAGCGATCTGGGGCGACCCGGGCAGTAGCTGGAATCGCGAGCCGAGTGATTATGCTCGGGCTCAAGCCTTTGTGCTGGTGGGTCGCCTGTCGAGCGCGATTTGGGGTGACCCAAGTAGTAGCTGGAATCGCGAGGCGAGTGATTATGTTCGGGCTTTGGCCTTGGTGCCATGGGTCGACTGTCAAGAGCGATCTGGGACGACCCGGGCAAGAGCTTGACCTGCGGGCCTAGTGACTATGCTCGTGCTCAAGTTTCGGTGCTAGCGAGTTGCTTGTCAAGAGCGATTTGGGGTGACCCAAGTAGTAGTTGGAATCGTGAGCTGAGTGATTATGCTTGGACTCAAGCCTTGGTGTCGACGAGTCACCTGTCGAGAGCGATCTGGGGCGACCCGGGCAAGAGCATGACCTGTGGGCCGAGCGACTATGCTTATGCTCAGGTTTTGGTGCTGGCGGGTTGCCTATCGAGAGCGATCTAGGGCAACCAAGGTAGTAGTTGGAATCGCAAGCCAAGTCATTATGCTCGGGCTCGGGCCTTGGTGCTGGCAGGTCGCCTGTCGAGAGCGATCTGGGGCGACCCAGGTAAGAGCTTGACCTATGGGCCAAGTGACTATGCTCGTGCTCAGGTTTCGGTGCCGGCGAGTTGCCTATCGAGAGCCATCTGGGGCGACCTGGGTAGTACCTAGAATCACAAGCTGAGTGACTATTACCTGGATGTTGGTTCATGCCATCGTGCCACGTGGTAGACCAGGCGAAGCGTCACTTCGGCTTGGCGGGAAACTTTTTATTCGAACGGCCTTCGACGACAACCCTCGGGCGATGGGACGCTTCTGGCGCGGGCTCCAAGGTGGGTGAATCTGGCAAATCCGAGGGGTCATGACAGGTCTTAAATGCGGGGACTATTTCCCTCCTTGGGAAACCCCAACCGCCGCCCCGCTGTAGATAGCCCACTTTTTATAAACCCTACCCTGGGTGGTTATCATCACATTTGCCTTCAACCTCCCGTTCCACACCTCGGCTCCCTTCTTGCAACTCGGCCGTCCTTCCTACTTCCATCCTTCGTCCTGCGCCCCGATTTTTTCTTGCAATTTTGAGGTCGGGATGTCTCTATCATCGTCCTCGTCGTTGTCTTCATCTCCTTCCCCTTCTCCTCCTTCTCCTTCTTCTTCTTCTGGGGGTTCCCGGGACAAGGTGGTCTGTGTGTCTTTAGGTAGCGCCTCCTCGGAGGCCTCAGGGAGTTTGGCCGCGCTTGAGGCTCTCAAGTCGTGGCATAATGTGGACTCGATGGTGACCGAGGACCTTTTGAGAGTGCTTCAGGATCGCTACCACATCCCGGAGCATTACGGTCTACATGTCCCTCAGCCCGGGCAGCGACCATATGATCGGTTTCCCAATGGGTTCGGGCTGACCGTGGGGGCGCTTGAGGTGGGGCTACGATTCCTAGTGCACCCTGTCATTAGGGACTGTCTTTGCCTTTGGGAGATCTCACCCTCCCAGGTGTCGCCGAACTCATGACGGAACCTAGTGGCCTTCATTTGGGAGTGTCGGGGTGTTGGGATCGAGCCATCCTGGGCCCTCTTTTTGACTTGCTTTCACTTGGGCAGGGGGCCATGCGGGTACTATCTGATCACCCATAGCAGTTTTAAGATTAGTGGGGCACCTTCCAACAACATGTTAGGATCAATAGCACTAAGAGAGAGAGAGAGAGAGAGAGAGAGGGGGGGGGGGTTAATTAGTGCAACGGAAAACTTTGTCGGTTCAAAAAAACTTCGTACGAAAACTGTTTCGGAGAGATCTTTAACTTGAGAGCAAACAGAAGTATAGTTGATGTTAAGCAACGGAGGCAATTTGCAATTAAGATAAAGAGCAGAATGTAAATGCAAATCGAGATTTAGAGTAGTTCGATCAATCTTGACTTATATCCACTTTTGGCTTCCTCCTTCGATGAGGTCACTGACGTCCACTAAAGGTCGTCCTTCAATAGGTGAAGGCCAACCACCCTTTTACAACTTTTCTCCTTTTGATGGGCTTAGGAGATAACCTTTACAAGTTTTCACTCATCTCTTGACTGATCAAGACTTAGAAAGAAAAGAGGGAGAGGAACTCTAGCCTTTTACAACACTTTTAAGCTCTCAAATTCTCAGAATAAAAGCAAGCTTTCGGTGCCCTTTTATGCAGGAAAGGGTGGGGTTTATATAGGCCCCAATTAATCTGAAATTGGAGCTCAAAAATGTCCATTTCTGGATTTTTGGGGTCTTGGCGGTACCACCGCCAATTACCACCTATCATCTGTCATTGAGCGGTACTACCACTTAGTCTGGGCGGTACTACTGCCTGACATCGCTCGGAGACCGAGCTCAGGCGGTACCATCGCCTGACAAGGGCAGTACCACCGCTGACAATAATAACTACCGACGGTACCACCACCTGATAAGGGCGGTACTACCACCCATAACTCATGGGAGACCGAGTCTCCTGGGTGGTGGCACCACTAGCCTTGGCGGTGCCACCGCCAGCCAGGAATTCTAGGTCCAAATAGGCTGATCCATTCGGCCCAATTTAGGTCTCCCAAGGGCCCTGTTGGCTCCAGATTAAGTTAATGGGATCACCTCCCAATCCTAACTTAATCTACATGCTAACTACGATAATTAAGACATCAATACTATAGATCGTGTTCCGATGCGTCAATCGCTTCTTCTAGCGAGCTTCCGGTGAACTTCCGGCGAACATCCGACGAACCCTCGGCGATGCTCCGGCAGACTCTCGACAAACTCCTGGACTTGCGATGATCCTCTTGGCGAATTCCGACGAGCTTCTTTGGCAAGCTCCTGGACTTCTCGGATTGTTTCCTCAGAACCTCCGACTACCTTCCGGACTTCCGACGAACTCTCGAACCCCCAACGTGATCTTGGTCTTGACTCTGGCTTAACACTTGCTGCATGTCTTACTGCCATCGTAGTTAATCCTGCACACTTATCTTCACATCCGGATTAGATAACCAAATGACAATTGACTTCATCATCAAAATCCGAGATTCAACAATCTCCCCTTTTTTGATAATGACAATCAATCGATGATGGAGTTAACCTTAACTCCCCCTATCTATATGACATACTTGAGATAAGTCATTCTTGAATTCAAAGCCTTTGAACTCAAGAGATATATTAATAAGTTAAGTTTATTTTAACTTATCAATACCCCCATCATGATACCTATCATGATGTATCTTTCTGAAAATGATGTCAAGGCTTGTCCATTTTCAAGTCTTATATTTCATATGTGAAAGATAGCAATCGTAGCAATTCATCACATGACAAGATATCAATTTGTAAGATTGTGATGTAAGCTCTAGATATCTTAACATGATGCAAATATGGTAATCATAGCAATTCATCATATGGCAAGATATCAACATTGTAAAATTACAATGTAAGCTCTAGATATCTTATCATTAATGCAAATATTGTAATCATAGCAATTTATTCTATTATCAATTTACCACATATTTCTCTCCCTTTCTCATCAACAAAAAGGAGAACGATTCAAGCGTATTTCAAGCATAGTAATAAGTGTGGTAAAGATTCATGTTATTTTTCAACCATAAGATACCATTCTTACAAATTATTTTTCAAGCAATCATGACATAGTATCATTCAAAAGTCCATTAAGGAGATAGCTTTCATTACTTCTTCCTTATTTGTCATTAACGTTTTGCATGAAGAAGGAAGGCCATTATGAACTAACTTTGAATGAAGTTAAAAATGATAAGAGATTAAATCATGCTTCATTTTTACAAGAATCAAGATATACATATGAAATTAAATTCTTACAAGTGTTCATTAAAAAAAAAGTCTTCCTTCATCAAGAAGGAATTCATTTCATCAAATCCATTTCTCGATTAAAAATTATTTTTCACAAGGTAAATCCATGAGAGATGCATTTGTTAATCAATTCCATATGTCAAAAATCTTGGAGCATTGATATAAAATAAACTTGATATGACATAGGCTCATGAAAGCTCCATTCAAGAAATACATTTAATCCGGAAGAGAAATACAAAATCATGCATTGTTAGGATCAAGAAAGTCCAAAAATGAAGTTTAACAAATTCATGCATTCGGACAAAGTTTTGCCATAGCTTTTCAAACACAATCATGAAAGTAAAACATGCTTATCATCATGGAAATCAAGACACACAATTTCCAACATATTATTAAAGCATATAGTCATGTAAAATTCGTATCATAAGATTTTCAGCATTAAGTGATTGATCATAGAATCAAGAAAGTCCGAAAAACCAATTTAATAAGTTCATGCATTCGGACAAATCAATATTCCTAATTCTCTTCTAATGAAATCAAATTATTCTTCACTTAAAGACTTTATAAAAATATCAGCTAGTTGATGTTTAGTATCAATGAACTCTATAATTATATCATGATTAGTGACATGATCTCATATAAAGTGATGTTTAATATCAATATGCTTTGTTCTTGAGTGTTGAATGAGATTCTTTATTAAGCATATTGCACTTGTGTTATCATATTTAATGAGAATATTTTTAAGATAAACTTTATAATCTTCTAAGGTGTTTTTCATTCACACAACTTGTACACAACATGCGCTAGTTGCAATATATTCAGCTTCGGTTGTTGATAGTGCAACTGAGTTTTGTTTCTTAGATGATCAGGAAACAAGAGCATGTCCTAAAAATTGACATGTTCCTAATGTACTTTTTCTATATAGTCTACACCCAGCAAAATCCGCATCAGCATAAGCAATTAGCTCAAAATCCTAGATTTGTGGTACCTTTAAGATATCTAAGTATTCTTTTAACTGCTTTGAGATAAGATATCTTAGGATTCGATTGAAACCTAGCACAAAGTCCTACTCTAAACATGATATCTGGTCTAATTGGAGTGAGGTAAAGTAAACTTCCTATCATACATCTATAAGTTTTTTGATCAAAGCTTTCTCCACTTTCATCAATTTCTAACTTAGTGTAGGTGCTCATAGGAGAGTTGATAACTTTTGAGCTATCCATATTAAACCTTTTTAGCAAATCTAAAGTGTATTTTGTTTGACTAGTAAATGTGTCATTACTTAGTTGTTTGATTTGTAAACCTAAAAAGAAGGTTAATTCTTCCATCAAATTCATTTTAAATTCAAGGCTAATACTTTTAGCAAAAGATT
Organism: Musa acuminata AAA Group; assembly: GCF_036884655.1. Classification (NCBI taxonomy): domain Eukaryota; kingdom Viridiplantae; phylum Streptophyta; class Magnoliopsida; order Zingiberales; family Musaceae; genus Musa; species Musa acuminata. The sequence continues at coordinate 27,618,338 of NC_088354.1, forward strand.
CACAAAGAGATTCGTTAGTGGAACCGAAGATAATATCATCAACATAAATTTGAACAATGAGAAAAATATTTTCAAAATTTTTGATAAACAATATAGTATCGACCTTGCCTTTAAAGAAATTATTTTCAATAAGAAATGAACTAAGTCTCTCGTACCAAGCCCTTGGGGCTTGTTTTAAACCATAGAGAGCTTTAATTAATTTAAACACATGATTAGGGAGATTATTATTCTCAAATCCGGGAGGTTGTTCAACATAAATTTCTTCAAAAATAAAGCCCTTTAGAAAAGCACTTTTAACATCCATTTGAAACAACTTAAAATTATTACTACTAGCATAAGCAAAGAGTATCCTTATGGCTTCTAATCGAGCCATAGGAGCGAATGTTTCTTTGTAATTGATTTCTTCTTCTTGGTTGAAACCTTTGGCCACTAATCTAGCCTTGTTTCTAACCACGATACCAGATTCATCTTGCTTATTTATAAAGACCCATTTAGTACCAATAACTAAATTATCATTTGGCCTAAGAACAAGCTTCCACACCTCATTTCTCTCAAATTGATTTAACTTATCTTGCATTGCGATAATCCATGAATAATCTTTCATGGCTTCGTCAATACATTTAGGTTCAATTTGGAAGAGAAAAGCAGTGTTGACACAAAAATTTTTAAGAGAAAAATGTGTTTGAACCCCTTTAGATATATCTCCTATGATTAGCTCCTTTGAATGAGCATCTACATACTTCCAATCCTTGGGTAAGGATGTTTCGGAAGTGGATGCATCCAAATTGCTAGTTGGATAAGGGGTTTCATTTAAATTCAAGGTATCAAAGTTAACATCATCATCAAAATCATTTTTCTTAATTTCGAAAATCTCATTAAAAACAACATGAATGAATTCTTCAATAATTAATGTTCTTTTATTAAAGATACGAAATGCTTTAGAAATTGAAGAATAGCCAAGAAAAAATTTTTTATCGGATTTTACCTCAAAATTTCCTAAGGAATCTTTTTTATTCAAAATAAAACACTTACACCAAAAAATTTTAAAATATGAAACATTGGGTTTTTTGTTATTCCATAACTCATAAGGAGTTTTAGTGAGTAAGGGTCTTATTGGAACTCTATTCATGACATAGCAAGCCATGTTTACAGCTTTGACCCAAAAATATTTGGGTAGGCTATGTTCATTCAACATGGTTCTTGTCATTTCTTGTAAATTTCTATTCTTTCTTTCTACTACTCCATTTTGTTGAGGATTTCTTGGAGTAGAGAAGTTATGGTTGTATCCATTAGATTCACAAAATTCTTAGAAATCATGGTTTTGAAATTCACCACTATGATCACTTCGAATTGATGAAATCATAAAACCGTTTTTATTTTGAACAGGTTTACAAAACTTGATGAAATATTTAAAGCATTCACTTTTGTGTTTCAAGAAATAAGTCCATGTGTATCTACTATAATCATCTATAATAACAAGAGCGTATTTACTACCTTCTAGGCTTAATGTAGAGATTGGTCTGAATAAGTCCATATGGATCAATTGCAAAGGTCTAGAGGTACTTATTTGATTCTTAGATTTTAAGCTATCTTTTGTTTGTTTTCCTAATTGACAAGCATCACACACATTATCTTTGATGAACTTGATATGAGGAATTCCTCTTACAAGTTCTTTGGATGAAATTTAGGTGATTAGTTTTATGCTAGCATGACCTAATCTCCTATGCCAAAGCCAAGCATCGTCATTCAAAATCAAAAAACATATTTTATTGCAAAGATCATTGATGTTAATAGTGTATATATTATTTTGTTTTAATGCAATCATAGATGTGTTCTTGTGTGGTTTTTTAATAATGTAAGCATTAGATTCGAGTTTAACAATATATCCTTTATCACACAATTGACTAATGCTTAAGAGGTTATGTTTTAAACTATCAACTAACAAAACATCTTCAATAAAGAAGTTGGATTTGTTACCTATGGTTCCTTTGCCAATGATTTTACCCTTGTTGTTGTCTCCGAAGGTGACGTAGCCTTCGTCTATGCTAGTGAGCTTAGAGAATTGAGATGGATCTCCAATCATATACCTTGAGCATCCACTATCAAGGTACCATCTCTTGCTCCTAGCTTGTGGTGATATATGTTTCTACAAAAAAGGATGATTTTTAGGTACCCATTTGACCTTGGGTGCCTCAAAAATCGATCTAAATTGCTTATCATGTTACATGAAGTTCTTAATGGTTCCTTTTAGAACCCAAATCAATTTGTTTGGACTAACTTTCTTGAATGGACAATAATAAGTTCTATGTCCATATTTATAACAAAAGTTGCATTTATTTTGGTGCAAAATATGCAAGACAAGGCTTTTAATGAAAGTGGTTAGATTTTGGTGAGAGCTTCTCATAAATCCAATTCCACTTCTTTTATGAACATGACCCTTATTGGTAAGGATCATGTTTAAGGACTTGCTACCAACCTCAAATTTCTTCAAGGTGTCCTTGAGTAGCAAGTTCTCCTTTTGGAGTATTTCTAAGTTATGACATTTTGTACATGGAGCGAAACTATCATTATGCTTAATTTTTAATTTATCAAAATTACTAACAAGAGTATCATGCTCTTTTTTTAACAATTTATATTTTCTACTAATTGTTTTGCGTTCATCAAATAAATTATGGAAAGCATTTAACAATTCATCAAATGATAAATTTGCATCAATTAAATTTGATATCGTATCTCCTCTCCAATGGTCATGAGTGCATAATAAGCAACTTGCTCAGTGTTGGACTCATCTTCTTCGGATGCACTTGAGTCATCCCACGTTGCTTTGAGTGCCTTCTTCTTTGGTGTTTTCTTCTTGGCTTGGGGACAATCACTTTTATAATGTCCCGGCTTCTTGCATTCGTAGCAAATAACTTGGTCCTTTTTGGGTTCAAATTTATTTTTAGTGTCATTTTTAAATTTGTTTCTTTTAATAAATTTTTAAATTTCCTTGTTAGAAGTGCCAGTCATCATCAAAGTTCTTATCACTTGAGTTTTCTCTTAAGTGGTCTTCTTGAGTTCTAAGTGCTATATCCTTCTTGTTCTTTGGAAGGGTGTCCTCATGCTCTTCATGAGCTTTGCAAGTGATTTTATAGGTCATTAATGACCCGATTAATTCTTCAAGAGGGAAGTTGTTTAAATCTTTAGCCTCTTGAATAGTAGTGCCTTTAGGATCCCAACTCTTTGGAAGGGATCTTAGAATTTTATTAACGAGCTTGAAATCTGAAAAACTTTTACCAAGTCCTTTTAGACCATTGATGACATCCGTGAAACGGGTATATATGTCATCTATGGTCTCGCTCGGTTTCATTCGAAAAAGTTCATAAAAATGTACTAAAAGATTGATTTTTGACTCTTTCACTCTACTCGTACCTTCGTGAGTCACTTCGAGTATATGCCAAATATCAAATGCAGTTACACAAATCGAAGCACGATTGAACTCGTTTTTATCAAGTGCACAAAAGAAGGCATTCATAGCCTTTGCATTTAGAGCGAAAGTCTTCTTCTCCAATTCATTCCAATTGATCATTGGAAGAGAAGACTTTGAAAATCTATTTTCAACAATATTCTAAAGTTCAAAATCCATAAAAATAAGGAAGATCCTTATTCGGGTCTTCCAATAGGTGTAGTACGTCCCATTGAACATGGGCGGATGTGTAATAGAGTGACCTTCTTGGTTTCCGGCATATGCCATCTCTCTTGGGTTTTAATCCCAACTGAGAGTGAACCAGCTCTGATACCAATTGTTAGGATCAAGAGCACAAAGAGGGGGGTGGGGTGTGGGTGAATTAGTTGTTGAATCTCGGATTTTGATGATGATGTCAATTGTCATTTGTTATCTAATCCATATGTTGAGATAAGTATGCAGGATTAACTACGATGAAAGTAAGATATGCAGCAGGAGTTGTACCAGAGTCAAGACCATGATCACGTTGGGGGTTCGAGAATTCGACGGAAGTTCGGACGGTCGTCAGAGGTTCTATAGGAACAAATCCGAGAAGTCCAGGAGCTTGCCAAAGAAGCTCGTCGGAACTTGCCAAGTGGATCGTCGCAAGTCCAGGAGTTTGCCGGAAGTCCGCAGGAGCATCACCGAGGGTTCATCGGATGATCGACGGAAGCTCGCCGGAAGTTCGCTGGAAGAAGCGATTGATGCACCGGAGTAAGTTGCAGTAAATGTCTTAAGAAATTCGTAGTTAGCATGATGATTAAGTTAGAAATGGGAGGTGATCCCATTAACTTAATCTTGGGGCAATTGAGCCCTTGACAAACCCAAATTGGGCCGAATGGATCAGCCCATTTGGACCTAGATTACTTGGCCAGAGGTGGCACCACTTGGGTCGGCGGTGGCACCGCCCAGGGCTCAATCTCCGAGCTCTGACTGGGCGGTGCAATTGCCTATGACAGAGGTGCAACCGCTTGAGCTTGGTCTCCGAGCTCTGGCAGGAGGTGCAACCGCCCATGACAGGAGGTGGCATCGGCCATAGGCTCAGTCTTCGAGCTTTGCCAGGCGGTGCAATCTGTTGAATCTCGGATTTTGATGATGAAATCAATTGATGGGTTAATTAATCTAATCCATATTATTGAGTTAAGTGTGCAGGATTAACTACGATAACCAGAAAACACAAAGCAAGAGAACCGGAGTCAAGATCGATGGACGTTTAAGAGTCCGAAGAATCGTCGGAGATGCTGCCGGAACCAACCGAGAAGAAATCGGGAACCTATCAGAATTTTCGGAAGTTCGCCGAAGAGATCGTCGGAGGTTCACGGAGATCACCGAGAAGGCTCGGCTACTCGTTAAAGTCATCACAAGATCGGGAGCTTGATGGGAGTCCGTCGGAAGAAGCTCGTCGGAAAGCTCGCCGAAACAAGACTTGACGTTCGCGGTTGAAAGCTTGCTTAGGATGTGTTTTTGTTATGTAGTTCACTTGTAATTAGGATTAGGATTAAGAGATAATCCTATATCCTGGTTAGGGGCCAACTGGGCCCAAAGTCAGATATGGTTTGGGCTTAAATTAAGCCAAACCAGTGAAATCGGAGTGCCAGGCGGTGGCACCGCCCAGCACCCGAGAGCTGGGCGGTGACACCTCCTTGGCTGGGCGGTTGCACCGTCCAGCACCCGAGCGCTGGGCGGTGGCACCGCCTGGTTGGGCGGTGGCACCTCCAGCACCGGAAACCCTAAGAAAATTTAAATTTTGAAGCCCAAAATTTGAATCCTCTTGAGGCCTATAAATACCCCTCAAATCTCAGCTGAGGCAACAACTTTTGAGAAGCATTTTGATTGAGAGAAAAGTCTTAGAAAGTCTTAGCAAGTCTTGTTTTCAGTTTGCTAGAGAGTTCTCCTCCTTCTTTCTTATTGAAAATTTGTAAGAGGTTGAACTGCTTGTAAAAGGTTGTAAGACGGGTGTTTACCCTTCCATTTCAAGAGATTTGCTAGTGGAAGGTGGGAGCCTCATTGAAGAGGGGCATCGCAAGTGGAGTAGGTCATTTGACCGAACCACTCTAAAAATCGGCGTAATCTCTGGTTTGCATTTTATTATTGTCATTTACATTACTGCAAATCTTCTTACTGCTTTAGTTCCTTATTACCCTTGCTGCGCAATTTTAAGAATACGCTTTCAAGTTAAACTTTTCAAGTTCCGTTCTTATCGTACGAAAGATTTTGTTAAAATTGAAGTTTTAATCCGCTGCACTAATTCACCCCCCCCTCTTAGTGCCGCTCCGATCCTAACAAGTGGTATCAGAGTGAGGTTATCTCTCATATTTGGTTTAATACCCAAGAGAGATGGCTTACTCCGGCATGCAAGAGGGCCACTCTATTGCACGACCACCTTTGTTTAATGAGTCGGATTACACATATTGGAAGACTCGCATGAGGATCTTCCTCATTTCTATGGACTTTGAGCTTTGGTCTATTGTTGAGAATGGATTTCAAAAATCTTCTCTTCCGATGAGCGAATGGAATGAATCGGAGAAGAAGGTTTTTGCTTTAAATGCAAAGGCTATGAATGCCTTGTTTTGTGCATTAGACAAAAACGAATTTAATCATGTTTCAATGTGTGATTCGGCTTTTGATATTTGGAGAACTTTTGAGGTCACTCATGAAGGCACTAGCCGAGTGAAAGAGTCCAAAATTAACATCCTTGTGCACTCTTACGAACTTTTCCGAATGAAACCAAGTGAGTCCATCGGAGACATGTACACCCGGTTTACGGATGTCATCAATGGACTCAAAGCTCTTGGTAAAGATTTTACTAACTTTGAACTAGTAACTAAAATCTTAAGATCCCTCCCTAAAAGTTGGGATCCAAAAGTTACGGCCATTTAAGAGGCCAAAGACCTTAAAGCATTCCCTCTTGAAGAACTCATTGGGTCTCTAATGACCTACGAAATGACATGTCAAGCTCATGACAAGCTCGAGAACCCCCTTCCAAAGAACAGGAAGGATATGGCACTCAAATCACAAGAAGACCACTTGAAAGGAACATCAAGTGATGAGGACAGTGACAATGACATTGCACTTTTGACTCAAAAATTTAAAAAATATTTAAGAAAGAACAGATTTAAAAATAATACAAAAAATAAATTTGAACAAAAGAAGGACCAAGTGATTTGCTATGAATGCAAAAAACCGGGACACTATAAGAACGATTGTCCTCAAGCCAAAAAGAGAACATCAAAGAAGAAGGCGTTCAAGGCAACGTGGGATGATTCAAGCGCATCCGAAGAAGAGGAGTCCAACACCGAGCAAGTTGCTCATTACGCGCTAATGGCGTTAGGAGAAGAGACAAACCCACAAGCTAGGAGCAAGAGATGGTATCTCGATAGTGGATGCTCAAGACATATGACTGGAGATCCATCTCATTTCTCTATGCTCACTAGCAAAGAAGAAGGGTACGTTACCTTCGGAGACAACAACAAGGGCAAAATCATTGGCAAGGGAACTATTGGTAACAAATTTAATTTTTCCATTGATGATGTCTTACTAGTTGATGGATTGAAACATAATCTCTTGAGTATTAGTCAACTATGCGATAAAGGTTACATCGTTAGATTTGAATCAAATATGTGCATTATTGAAAACCAAATCATAACATGACTATGATTGCTTTAAAACAAAATAATGTCTATACCATCAATCTTGATGAACTAAGTAATGAAATGTGCTTCTCCGCCGTAAATGATGATGCTTGGCTTTGGCATAGGAGATTAGGCCATGCAAACATGAAAACAATATCTAAGATCTCATCTCAAGAATTAGTACGAGGAATTCCAAATATAAAGTTTATTAAGGACAAAGTATGCGATGCATGTCAACTAGGCAAACAAATAAAAACAAGCTTCAAACCAAAAAATCAAATTAGCACTATTAGACCATTACAATTGATCCATTTGGACTTATTTGGATCAATTGATACAACAAGTCTAGGTGGAAGCAAATATGCTTTTGTGATTGTGGATGACTACTCTAGATACACTTGGACCTATTTCTTAGCTCACAAAAGTGATTGCTTCAAGTGTTTCTCTAAATTTTGTAAACTCACTCAAAACGAAAAAGGCTTCATGATTTCATCAATTCGGAGTGATCACGGTGGTGAATTCCAAAACCGTGACTTTCAAAATTTTTGCGAAAGTAATGGGTACAATCACAACTTCTCAACTCCAAGAAATCCTCAACAAAATGGAGTAGTTGAAAGGAAAAATAGAAACCTACAAGAAATGGCAAGAACTATGTTGAATGAACATAGTTTACCTAAGTACTTTTGGGCCAAAGCCGTAAATACGGCTTGCTACATCATGAATAGAGTCCTAATAAGACCATCCTTATCCAAAACTCCCTATGAATTATGGAATAACAAAAAACCAAACATCTCCTATTTTAAAGTTTTTGGTTGTAAATGCTTTATTTTAAATGAAAGGGATGCTTTAGGAAAATTTGATGCTAAATCCGATGAAGGCATCTTTCTTGGTTACTCTTCCGTTTCTAAAGCTTTTCGGGTTTTTAATAAAAGAACTTTAGTAATTGAAGAGTCTATTCATGTAGTTTTTAATGAAATTTCCGATTTAAAGAAAAATGATTTTGATGATGATCTTGGTTTTGATAATTTGAATTTAAATGAACCCTCTCCTCAAAATAGCCATTTGAATGCATCTTCTTCCGAAATTTCTTTACCAAAAGAATGGAAGTATGTAGATGCTCATCCAAAAGAGCAAATTATAGGAGATACATCAAAAGGGGTTCAAACTCGTTCTTCTTTCAAAAATTTCTGTGCTAACGCCGCTTTCCTTTCTCAAATTGAACCTAAATGCATTGACGAAGCCTTAAAAGATGATTTTTGGGTCATTGCAATGCAAGAAGAATTAAACCAATTTGAGAGGAATGAGGTATGGAAGCTTGTTCCTAGACCAAGTGACCACTTAGTCATGGGTACTAAGTGGGTCTTTAGAAACAAGCAAGACGAAAATGGTATCGTGGTTAGAAACAAGGCTAGATTAGTGGCCAAAGGTTTCAACCAAGAAGAATGTATCGATTACGAAGAAACCTTCGCTCCCATGGCTCGATTAGAAGCCATAAGGATGCTCCTTGCCTATGCTAGTAGTAATAATTTTAAACTATTTCAAATGGATGTCAAAAGTGCTTTCTTGAATGGTTTTATTTCCGAAGAAGTATATGTCGAACAATCTCCCGGATTTGAAAATTCTCTACTTCCTAATCATGTCTTCAAATTGACTAAAGCTCTCTATGGCTTGAAACAAGCTCCTAGAGCTTGGTATGAAAGGCTTAGTTCCTTTCTTATTTTAAATAATTTTACCAAAGGCAAGGTTGATACTACATTATTTATTAAACATTTTAAAAATAATTTTCTTATTGTGCAAATTTATGTTGACGATATTATTTTTGGCTCTTCGGATGAATCACTATGTGAATCATTTGCCAAATGTATGAGTCATGAATTTGAAATGAGTTTAATGGGTGAATTAACTTTCTTTTTAGGATTACAAATCAAACAACTTAGTGATGGTATATTTTTTAACCAATCCAAATATACATTAGAATTGTTAAAACGATTTAACATGGATAATTCAAAAGCAATAAACACCCCTATGAGTACTACGACTAAGTTAGATATGGATGAAAATAGTGAAAATTTCGATCAAAAAACATATAGGGGAATGATAGGTAGTCTACTCTACCTCACCGCGACTAGACCAGATATTATGTTTAGTGTAGGACTTTGAGCTAGGTTTCAATCTAATCCTAAATTATCTCATCTAAAGAGTGTTAAAAAAATATTTAGGTATCTTAAAGGAACTCCAAATTTAGGATTGTAGTATCCAAAATCTAAAAAATTCGATCTAATAGCTTATGCAGATGCCGATTTTGGTGGATGTAGGATAGATAGAAAAAGTACATCCGGAACATGCCAATTTTTAGGACATGCACTTGTTTCTTGGACTTCCAAGAAACAAAATTCAGTTGCACTATCTACGACGGAAGCCGAATACATTGCTGCAAGTGCATGTTGTGCACAAGTCATTTGGATGAAAAATACATTAGAAGACTATAGAATTCACTTTAAAAATATTCCCATAAAATGTGATAATACTAGTGTCATATGTCTTACTAAAAATCCAATTCAGCACTCTAGAACTAAGCACATCGACGTTAGGCATCATTTCATATGCGATCATGTCCTTAACAATGATGTTGTTCTAGAATTCATTGACACAAAGCATCAATTAGCAGATATATTTACAAAAGCTTTGAATGAAGACCAATTTGAATTCATTAGAAGGGAATTAGGTATGTTAAATTGTCCCTAAGAATAAACTTGGTTGAATGGATTTTCCATAAAGTTTTTCATTCTTTCTCCGTTCCTCGGTGACTTGTTAAATTATCTTATCCTATCTTGAGTCAAACACCGCTTCAATCTGATCAAGATTAATGATTTTATGATATTTTGAATCTCGAAATTGATTTTGATGGCTTGATTATGAGTTTCAAGTTGACGAATTGAATTTGAATGGATTTGTATTCGAATTATGATCTTGACTTATTGGAGTTACTACTTAAAATTTTTTTTCTTATCCCAATCTCTTCTTTGTACATCTACAATTTTTGTTATTTATAAAAAGAAGAGATTTGATAATATGGATGAATGCTGAATTTTCCTTTAAGATGAACTCTGCGTAAATATTTTAGCATACTTAATTTTGAATGATAAAATCTTTGTATGATCAATGATAATATAGATAAGTGAGGTATGATCAATGATAAAATCTTTGTATGATAAATTATGTGCTTCAAGTCTCATTCCCTTTTTGTTGATGACAAAGGGGGAGAAAAGTGATGACTTGTATCATTTTAATAGCATGACTTATATGAATTGTAAAAGCTTGTGTGATATGAATGTCTTATATGCCTTGTAAAATCCTTGAGAATATCACAAGATTGATTGATCATATTGAAAGCATGCCTTACATCGATATCATGAAATTCATGTTGAAAATCTTTATTTCCTATCGTAGTAAAAATTGTCCCATATCATTTGACTTATGATTTTCATCGAAGTTTCGCATTTACTATTGCTTAATGAGAATAACGATAAGCTCTACGGTTAGAACTTATTGGTTTATGCTTGAATTCAATGGATGAAATTCAAGTGTTTTCATCTTCTCATAATATGGCATATAGATAGGGGGAGTTATGTTTAACTCCGTCATCAATTGATTGTCATCATCAAAAAGGGGGAGATTGTTGAATCTCGGATTTTGATGATGAAATCAATTAATGGGTTAATTGATCTAATCCATATTATTGAGTTAAGTGTGCAGGATTAACTACGATAACCAGAAAACACAAAGCAAGAGAACCGGAGTCAAGATCGATGGACGTTTAAGAGTCCGAAGAATCGTCGGAGATGCTGTCGGAACCAACCGAGAAGAAATCGGGGACCTATCAGAATTTTCGGAAGTTCGCCGAAGAGATCGTCGGAGGTTCACGGAGATCACCGAGAAGGCTCAGCTACTCGTTAAAGTCATCACAAGATCGGGAGCTTGATGGGAGTCCGTCGGAAGAAGCTCGTCGGAAAGCTCGCCGAAACAAGACTTGACGTTCGCGGTTGAAAGCTTTCTTAGGATGTGTTTTTGTTATGTAGTTCACTTGTAATTAGGATTAGGATTAAGAGATAATCCTATATCCTGGTTAGGGGCCAACTGGGCCCAAAGTCAGATATGGTTTGGGCTTAAATTAAGCCAAACCAGTCAAATCGGAGTGCCAGGCGGTGGCACCGCCCAGCACCCGAGAGCTGGGCGGTGACACCTCCTTGGCTAGGCGGTTGCACCATCCAGCACCCGAGCGCTGGGCGGTGGCACCGCCTGGTTGGGCGGTGGCACCTCCAGCACCGGAAACCCTAAGAAAATTCAAATTTTGGAGCCCAAAATTTGAATCCTCTTGAGGCCTATAAATACCCCTCAAATCTCAGCTGAGGCAACAACTTTTGAGAAGCATTTTGATTGAGAGAAAAGTCTTAGAAAGTCTTAGCAAGTCTTGTTTTCAATTTGCTAGAGAGTTCTCCTCCTTCTTTCTTATTGAAAATTTGTAAGAGGTTGAACTGCTTGTAAAAGGTTGTAAGAGGGGTGTTTACCCTTCCATTTCAAGAGATTTGCTAGTGGAAGGTGGGAGCCTCATCGAAGAGGGGCATCGCAAGTGGAGTAGGTCATTTGACCGAACCACTCTAAAAATCGGCGTAATCTCTGGTTTGCATTTTATTATTGTCATTTACATTACTGTAAATCTTCTTACTGCTTTAGTTCCTTATTACCCTTGCTGCGTAATTTTAAGAATACGCTTTCAAGTTAAACTTTTCAAGTTTCGTTCTTATCGTACGAAAGATTTTGTTAAAATCGAAGTTTTAATCCGCTGCACTAATTCACCCCCCCCTCTTAGTGCCGCTCCGATCCTAACACAATCGCCCTAGTCAGGCGGTGCAACCGCCAGACCCCAGAATTCCGGGAGATGACAGTTTTGAGCTCAAAATTCAAATTGGATTGGGGCCTATAAATACCCCACCCTTTCAGCAATGAAAGGGTAACCCAAAGACACCGAAAGCTTGATCTTACTCTGTGATTTTAGAGCTTAAAAGTGTTGTAAAGTCTAGAAGTTCTCCTCCCTCTTTTCTTCCAAGGTTTGATCTTTCAAGAGAGGAGAGAAAAGTTTGTAAGGGTTGTCTCCTAAGCCTGTCAAAAGGAGTGAAACTGTAAAAGGGCGGTTGGCCTTCGCCTATTGAAGGAAGGCCTCTAGTGGACGTCGGTGACCTCGTCGGTGGAGGAAGCCAGAAGTGGATGTAGGTCAAGATTGACCGAACCACTCTAAAATTGCGGTGCTCTCTGGTTTGCATTTACTTTAAGCATATTATCTTTACTGCAAACCTCCTCAATAGCTTACTGTCTTCTGCGCATTTACGATCGTGTTTCAAAGTTCAGTATTTTCCGAATCGGTGTTTAGAGGTAAATCAGTTTTATCATACAAACAACACCTAATGTCGTCAACCATTTAATTATGAGCATGGCCTCATGATCATCAAGAGGGAGAAGGAAGAAATATGCAATTATCTCTTGGTAAGGCCTCATGATCAGCAACAGTTTCACTTACGGGCGCCTACGATCATACTTCAAAATCCATCCATCGGCGACCTTAACGTCAAACCTGTTGCAATTCTTGATAGGTAAGGCCATATGGATAGTAACCTTATTGTTTAGAAAGTTATTAGTACTACCCGTGTCGATGAGAACAGTGATCGGTTGTTGTTTGAAAAGGCCTCCAACTTTCATCGTTTGCGGGTTTGAGTAGCTGACTAGTGTATGTACCGTTACTTGGGTCGGTTGTGGCTCTTCTTCTGCATCTTCTTCTTCATGTTCAAGGCTCTCTTCTGGATGTTCAATGACCTCTTCTTCTATTGGTTCAATCATAAGAAGTCTCCCTTTACTACAGCGATGCTCACGGCTCCACGGCTCGTCACAAAGCCAACATAACCCCTTCGCATATCGCTCCCGAAGCTCTTCTCTTGTTAACCTCTTTGGTGTAGGGACTTGGTTGATAGTAGGGGGGGCTGAGGGTTTCAATATTACTGGTTGAGGAGCGACCCTAGTCCTCTGAGCTTTATGGTTCAATTGCTCCTCTTGATGTCGTGCGAAAGAGATGGCTGTCATAAGTGTATATGGTTGTCGCGCTTTAACTTCTCCTCGGATCTCCGGCTTCAAGCCCTCAATGAAGGTCCTCAATAGCTGTTTTTAAGACCAATCACAAGTTTGATTAGATAACCTTTCAAACCTAGTTTGGTACTCCTGAATGGTAGAGGTTTGTCGGATCTTTGCTAGTTGTCCGTCAATATTCTCGTAATCGGTTGGTTTGAAGCGGATCAGTAGTCCTTCTTTGAATTATCACCATAAAAGGACTCCATAAGTATGTTTAAACTAGTCAAACCACTGTATAGCATCCCCTTCAAGATGTATAGCTGTAATTTTCACCATAGATGCATCCACGGTTTTATGGTACCGAAAATAATGCTCCGCGCACGAGATCCAACCAATCGGGTCTCCTTCTTCCCATCTAGAGAAGTCCACTCTCATGCAAGAATAGTTGGGGTTGGTCATAGAGCTTCCCCTCTCTTGGAAGTCATATCTTTGGGCTTGGTGCGATTGGGCAAAGCTCTCTCCTTGATGTGATTTCTTAGGGCTTAATGGTCAGCCCAATCTGAGTTCGTTAAAGAGCGTCCGAATCTTATCCTCCATTCGTGCCTCGAAGGCTTCAAATTTAGTATTGATTACCTTCTCAAATGCCATAGTATATGTCGCCAAATCTATGATATTAAGATCTCTCTTTTGTTGTCAGGTTAAAGGCATGTATTGGTTGAGAGAGGTGATGGTCGAAAGGGTTGGTAGATTGGTGGATGTAGGCTACAGTTTAGGCTTATTTTGTGGCTATTTTGGGTACAGTTTGAGGGTGTGGTTTGGTGGAGTTTTAGGGCTGTAGATGAAAGTTTTGGATCCATGGTAGATGGTAGCAAAGGTTTGATAGAAATAAGTGGAAGTTGTAGCAAGTATGTGCTGTCTTGTAAGAGTAGAATTGTCGTCGAAGAAACAACGGTTTCTCAACGTAATTTCCACCAAAAACTTGAGAGAATTGAGGAGGGAATTGATACAAAAATCACAGTTTATATGACAGTAAGGATATCTAATTTAATCAAGAAAATTTTGGCAGTATAACAGCAAGGAAATTGGTGCAAGTTGCGATTGTAGAATTCTCATCGAGAAATTTCAGCGGGTTACGACGAAAATTTGCAGCAACACAAAATCATTTTTAGAGATAAATTTCTTAATAGATCAATCTTAGATGGAAGCCAAGATGATCTATAAAGTGTATAAGAAATTTTATTTAAAAAAGATTGTAAATAGATGGGTTAAGGCAACAATATGCGGCTGAAATTTTCTATAGCACAGATTTTTAAGTATAGCAAATTGGACGTAAAAGATCAGTGGTTTATATTGAGAATTTTTTTATGAAACCAAAGGGAATTCTACTGTTAGGAAGTGTCAAAGCTATCATAAAAAATTCGTAGAGATTGGATAGAAACAACATAGTATCAAGATCAAATAAACAATGCTATGCTGCTAAAATTTTACAGTACAGATTTTCAAGTATAGCAGATTAGACGTAAAATATCAATGGTTTATATTGAGAATTTTTTGACAAAACCAAAGGAAATCTGCTGTTAGGAAATGTCAAAGATGTCATAAAAATTTTATAGAGATTTGGATAGAAAAAACATAGTAGCAAGATCAAACAGACGGTGCTATACGGTTGGAATTCTGCAATGTATCTTTCGTCGTAGAGATGAAAACTTTATGACGAAAAGTTTACGCAGCAATATAAAAATATTTTTTTTGGGATTTTCAAATAAGGATAACTAAATTGTAGCAGTAGTAAGGTAGAAAACCAGAACCTGTTGCATTTCACGGGGAGATCAAAGGATGATCCGTGGTGGTGGAGATGACGGCGGAATTTCGCAACGATCTCTTAAGCAATTGTGGGAATTGCTTTGGGTGGTTATGGAGGGTTGATGGATGGCTGTGGAAGGGCAGCGAGATGCCAAGAACGCTGCTCTGATACCAGGTGTTAGAACCCTTGTAGATTCTAAACTTGGGGTTGATCTCTTTAGGGCATCGGCCTCCTTGGAACTCTATAGGGGTTCCTCCCTCCAAGTTGCTGCTCAAAGGCTGTAGAAAAGATTCATCTATTGCTTATCAAAAGAGGAGGAATACATGTCTATTTATAGGGTTTCTAAACCTTAACTCCTAGTAGGACTCCTACTCAAGACTTCTACTTCTAACCAACTCCTAATAGGACTCCTACTCAAGACTTCTACTTCTAACAAACTCCTAATAGGACTTCTACTAAAGACTCCTATTCCTTTACAATTCCTAATTCATCTCTAAGAAACAACCTCCTAACCCTAGCCGGCCTCTTCACCTCTTTAATAGGGGTCGGCTTAGATAGGTTTTACATGAATGTCCCTCTCAATTAGGACTCTCCTAGCTAGAGTCCTAACACGGTGCAACCACCTCTGACAGAGGTGCAACCGCCTAAGCTCGGTCTCCGAACTCTAGCAGGAGGTGCAACCGCCCCTGACAGGAGGTGGCACCACCCAGAGGCTCAGTCTTCGAGCTCTGCCAGGCGGTGCAACTGCCCCAGTCAGGCGGTGGAACCGCCAGACCCCGGAATTCCGAGAGATGACAGTTTTGAGCTCGAAATTTAAATTGGGTTGGGGCCTATAAATACCTCACCCTTTCAGCAATGAAAGGGTAACCCAAAGACACCGAAAGCTTGATCTTACTCTATGATTTTAGAGCTCAAAAGTGTTGTAAAGTCTAGAAGTTCTCCTCCTTCTTTTCTTCCAAGTTTTGATCTTTCAAGAGAGGAGAGAAAAGTTTGTAAGGGTTGTCTCCTAAGCCCGTCAAAAGGAGTGAAACTGTAAAAGGGTGGTTGGCCTTCGCCTATTGAAGGAAGGCCTCTAGTGGACGTCGGTGACCTCGTCGGTGGAGGAAGCCAGAAGTGGATGTAGGTCAAGATTGACCGAACCACTCTAAAATTATGGTGCTCTCTGGTTTGCATTTACTTTGAGCATATTATTTTTACTGCAAACCTCCTCAATAGCTTACTGCCTTCTACGCATTTACGATCGTGTTTCAAAGTTCAGTATTTTCCGAATCGGTGTTTAGACGTAAATCAGTTTTATTGTACAAACATCATATTTTAGTTTGCGCTTACATTCTGATTTCCATCATAACTGCAAACTGTCTTTATAGATTCGCTTTAACTGCATCTCACTTGATCACAAGTTAAAGTGATTTACGAATAAGGTTTTCTATCGAAATCGCTTTTATCGTATGAATGCAGTTTTAATCGTCGAAAGTTTTCCGCTGCACTAATTCACCCCCCCCCCCCCTCCTCTTAGTGCTCCTGATCCTAACATTAGTGTGGCGGAAAACTTTCATCGGTTCAAAAAGACTTCGTACGAAAACCTTTCGGAGAGATATTTAACTTGAGAGCAAATGGAAGTATAGTTAATATAAAGCAACAGAGTTAGTTTTTAGTTAAGATAAAGAGCAGAATGTAAATGCAAACCGAGATTTAAAGTGGTTCGATCAATCTTGACCTACATCCACTTTTGGCTTCCTCCTCCGATGAGGTCACCGACGTCCACTAGAGGCCTTCCTTCAATAGGCAAAGGCCAACCACCCTTTTACAGCTTTTCTCCTTTTGGTAGGCTTAGGAGACAACCCTTATAAGTTTTCACTCCTCTCTTGAATGATCAAGACTTAGAAAGAAAAGAGGGAGAGGAACTCTAGCCTTTTACAACACTTTTAAACTCTTAAATACTCAGAATAAAAGCAAGCTTTTGGTGCCCTTTCATGTAGGAAAGGGTGGGGTTTATATAGGCCCCAATCTGTTTGAAATTGGAGCTCAAAAGTGTCCATTCCCAGATTTTTGGGGTCCTGGCGGTATCACCGCCATAACTAGGCAGTACTACTGCCTGTCATCTGTCATTGAGCGGTACTACTGCTCAATCTGGGCGGTACTACCACCTGACATCGCTCGGAGACCGAGCTCAGGCGGTATTACCGCTTGATAGGGGCGGTACCACCGCTGGTAGTAATAACTATCGGTGGTACCACCACCTGACAGGGGTGGTACTACTGCCCATAACTCTTAGGAGATCGAGTCTCCTAGGCGGTGCCACTACCGGCCAAGAATTCTGGGTCCGAATGGGCTAATCCATTCGGCCCAATTTGGGTCTGCCAAGGGCCCAATTGGCCCCATACTAAGTAATGGGATCACCTCCCAATCCTAACTTAATCTACATACTAACTACGATAATTACAATACTGCAGATTGTGTTTCAGTGCGTTAATCGCTTCTTCCGGCGAGCTTCCGGCGAACTTCCGATGAACATTCGATAAACCCTCGGTGATGCTCCGGCGGACTCCCGGCAAACTCCTGGACTTGCGATGATCCTCTTAGCGAGTTCCGACGAGCTTATTTGGCAAGCTCTTGGACTTCTCGGATTGTTCCCTTAGAACCTCCGACGACCGTCCGGACTTCCGACGAACTCTCAAACCCCCAACGTGATCTTGGTCTGGACTCCGACTTAACACTTACTATATGTCTTATTACCATCATAGTTAATCCTGCACACTTATCTCAACATATGGATTAGATAACCAAATGACAATTGACTTCATCATCAAAATCCGAGATTCAACACAACAAGGGTTGGAAGAGGTGTTTCTTCTTCATTAGCTGCAGCAAAAAGTGGGGCTTCAGCATTGGGTGGGCCTTACGGACCATCGATAACGCCCCCTCGATGCTCTCCGATGGGGAAACTGTGATCGTGGGTCGACTGAGGGGTATCCTGTCCTCCTCTCGAGCAATTAAGGAGATGACCGAGGGGGGAATGGTTGAAGCAGAGATGAGCCCCGCCACTGGGGGTATGGCCATTCGCTTATGATGGTTTGTTTGCTTATCCTAACTTATCTGACCGACCAGTCTTCTTTTGTAGTGATGGTGGATCTTCATTCGGTGAAGAAGATGGCCAATGTCAAGGCTGTTGTGCCCTCGTCTCGGGACGGGAAGGGCTCCGGAGGTAGGGAGCCCCCGTAGGAGGGCACTCCGAAGAGGGCATTGGCGTCTCCTGTCACGCCCCCCGAATTTGATTCTCATTTAGGAGGTGTAAACCTAATTCAAGATTGATAATATTTAATTCAACAGACAATCCAGGATCCAATCACACATTTGAGGTCACTAAGAAAAACATTCAAGTCATTCACCTCTATAATCCATAATTCACAAAACCTGTGCAGTTTATAATCATACATCATGTCACTAGATGATTCTTAAAATCCAAAAGCAACTTAACTAAACCATAACTATATCATAAATCCATAAGCGCGACAATTAACGCAATCACAAAACCAACATGTACTACATGTTTATATCAGTACACCGTTTAGACTTAACATTTCCAAAATCCTGACGTAAGAGGTACTTTTCAAATATTTACAAGATACATCAATCTAGATTTGTCATTGATATTTCATTACACCCAAAAAGAACTTATACAACATCAACCTATCAAGTACAAAATATTTGCCCCAAAATCTTCTAGTCTTCCACTTCCTCAACCCAATTTACACATTTTAGTGAGCGATGAGCTATCCTGAAAAATTTATATAGCAACGGGGTGAGCATATAAAGCTCAGCAAATGACTAACATATCCATAGCAAAGAGAACAGTTTTCAAACAAATGAGGTATCAAAATACAAAGCAGAGATACAAGATGAAACAGTAGCATGTTTTGTTTGAATGCAGAATTACAATATCATATCGTTCGAAGCACGTTTTGTTTATACAATCGAGGAAAGATAATTGGAGCATATCATTGGTATAAGGAGCATATCGATGACATATGGTAATTTCAAGGCATAACAAAGACGTAAGGAGCATTTTGGATATCATGAATGCAGAATTACGATGTCATTTCGTTCGAAGCACGTTTTGTTCATACAATCGAGGAAAGATAATTGGAGCATATCATTGGTATAAGGAGCATATCGATGACATATGGTAATTTCAAGGCATAACAAAGACGTAAGGAGCATTTTGGATATCATGAATGCAGAATTACGATGTCATTTCGTTCGAAGCACGTTTTGTTCATACAATCGAGGAAAGATAATTGGAGCATATCATTGGTATAAGGAGCATATCGATGACATATGGTAATTTCAAGGCATAACAAAGACGTAAGGAGCATTTTGGATATCATGAATGCAGAATTACGATGTCATTTCGTTCGAAGCACGTTTTGTTCATACAATCGAGGAAAGATAATTGGAGCATATCATTGGCATAAGGAGCATATCGATGACATATGGTAGTTTTCAAGGTATAACAAAGACTTATAACATTTCATAAATATATCAAAGAACAAAACATGAATAGAAGCTCAAATGTCACATGACGATGCATTCATTTCATTCTTATCCAAAGCATGCATAGAAACATAGCCAAAGCTTTGGATATCATATCAAACACATAGAAGGTGAAGTGGGATCATAACATAATATGGTCCATCCATTTCTGAATGACCAACAAACATAAGTCTCCCACGTCTGGGAGCTCCATCCACCCACGTCTGAGTGAAGTCATAGGGGGCCGGCAGAGCATCGCAGGCTCTAAGCACATACCCACATAGCGGGCAACAAGCGCATATCCCACATAGCGGGATCCCACATAGCGGGCAACAAGCGCATATCCCACATAGCGGGATCCCACATAGCGGGCAACAAGCGCATATCCTTTACCATTTCTGGCAAGGGTCCAGACAATCCCACACACCAGAGTACAAGAGGACAGTTTTAACAATAAGCAGCATATATCGGAAGCACACGCGGAACAACAAAGCGTACATGTGCCTTTACGAGTCAGTCCGAAGTAAGCAATAATCTTTCACAAGTATATTCAGATTTGAAAGGAAGCAAAAGCAAGAGCATACAAGGATTTCAAGAAATCACATATAGCTCAATTGAAATAAGAAAGTTAGGTGAATACAATGGCCAACGAAATGAAACTGGAAGAGGCACATTTCAAAAGCAAATGCGGAACAATGGGATGCATGTGCCGAATTACGATGCAATCATGAACTTTAGATGATAGCTGCAGATATACAAATAAATAAAGGACTAAAGTATACAGGAATTTAAGATAATAATGTAAAGCTTAACTGAAGTAAGAGTTTTTGCCAAAAT
Source organism: Musa acuminata AAA Group (assembly GCF_036884655.1). Lineage (NCBI taxonomy): Eukaryota > Viridiplantae > Streptophyta > Magnoliopsida > Zingiberales > Musaceae > Musa > Musa acuminata. The sequence goes on from NC_088354.1 coordinate 27,638,745, forward strand.
CGATTTCCAAAGGAAAGTAACAAGGAAAGCCGAAATCGACCAAAGCTCGATTCTGGCAGAATTTGATAGGAACATTGTATGAACTATTTGGATAACCAATTATGCTCCAATTTATACAAAATAGGTGTCATTAGAAAGCTTTGACAATCTAGTTTTATGCAAATCAAGTTTTACAAGATTTGGAATTTACAACCGGGAGTTACAGATAATTTCGTAGCGAAGGGTCTGAAAATATTAGCTCTGTTTTACTGAATCCATAGGGTCGATGAAAGCAGGTGTTTCAGTTAGCAATTGTACTCCAAAAATTTCAAATCAGGTATATACAGAAATAATTTTGAGTCAAGCTTCGAATAAAACATACTTTGTATGAATCTGAGTTCACAACAGAAAGTTATAAGTAGTTAAGCAACAAGAGGTCAGAAATTTCGGTCCCTATTTTGCAGAATCTGTAGGGTTAATTTAAACAGAAGTCTTAGTAGGCATTTAAACTCCAAATCATTCGATCTTTATATCAAAATAAAGATTTTCTTGTCTACTTTCAAATGGAACAGTTTTGTCTAAATCAGAGTTTATTACAAAATGTTATGACCGAAAAATTGCATAGAGGTCAGATCACCGAAAAATTACAGATTCATAACTTTATATCAAAATGAAAGAAGGTCTGGTTCCCAGTTGAAATCTTTCAAATTTTACAGAATAAAAATGAAAACAGAGATTAAGGTTACTGTGGGATTGGGTTAGAACACTTGCCTTCAAATTATTTGAATCCCAAATGTGAGAAAATTGATGAAAAACCTCAAGCTCTTCTTCTTCTTCTTCTTCTTCTTCTTCTTCTCTCAAACTCACGTTGGCTGCAACTCTTCAGGTTTGTTTTCTTTAACCTTTCATCTAATTATTTAGGTTTTGGCTAATACAAAAGTTGCAAGGTGTCATGCATGCATGAAAGGGGCTAGGTGTCATCTTTAGAGCAAGGATAAGTGGCACCAACCTTATGTTAGTTAGTGACACATGTCCACTATATATATATATATATATATATTTTTTTTTTTTAAACTTAAATCTGAATCTTTCATAAATTATATCAAACTTCTAATATTTACTCTTAGGTCCCTAGCCATAAACCTTTAATATAATATTATTTAATATAAAATAATTATTAAATAATCCTTATTTTTTTACAAACAAACCTTTTACTAAATTTTTGAAAATGGGGGATGTTACACTCTCCCCTCCTTAAAGAAAAATTTAGTCCTCTAAATTTATCATACCTCATTCGACGAAAAGATGGGGATAAACTTTCATCATTTCTTCCTCAAGCTCCCAAGTTGTTTCCTCTCCAGAATGGTATCTCCAGATCACTTTAACTAGAGGGATAACCCGATTCCTCAAGATCTTTTCTTTTTTATCAACAATCTGAGTGGGCTCTTCCACATAAGATAAGTCTTTATCAATCACCATCGGCTCATACTTAATGATATGAGAGGGATCATGTATATACTTTCTGATCATTGAAACATGAAATATATCATGGATATGGCACAATGATGGTGGCAAGGCAAACCTGTAAGCGACAGAACCAACCCTCTCAAGAATCTCAAAAGGTCCAATAAATCTTGGGCTTAACTTTCCTTTCTTCCCAAATCTTACAATGCCTTTAGAAGGGGAGACCTTCAGGAATACAAAATCCCCGATTTGAAACTCAATATTTCGCCTTCTGTTATCAGCATAACTCTTTTGACGACTCTGAGCAGTCTTTAACCTTTTTCTTATAAGTTGAATTTTCTCAGTAGTCTCTTGTACTTTTTCTGGTGCTAATAACTTTCTGTCGCCAATTTCTTCCCAACATATAGGCGTCCTGCACTTTCGCCCATATAAAGCTTCATAAGGAGCCATCTGAATACTTGAATGATAACTATTATTGTAAGTGAACTCAATAAGAGAGATATCTTTATCCCATTCACCTTTCCAATCCATAACATAGGCTCGAAGCAAATCTTCAAGTGTTTGAATGGTTCTTTCTGATTGACCATCAGTTTGAGGGTGATAAGCAGTGCTAAACTTGACTTTAGTGCCAATAGATTCCTGTAACCTTCTCCAAAATCTAGATAGAAATCTGGAGTCTCTGTCAGAGATTATCTCCTTTGGAACACCATGAAGTCTTACTATTTCATTTATATATAAATCTGCAAGCCTATCAAGAGAATAAGTCATATTGATCGGTAGAAAATGTGCAGATTTCGTTAACCTATCAATGATAACCCAAATAGCATCATGCTTTCTAGAAGTTCGGGGTAGTCCTGAAATAAAGTCCATGGTAATGCATTCCCATTTCCATTCAGGAATATCTAAAGGTTGCAACAAACCTCCAGGTCTTTGGTGTTCTGCTTTGATTTGCTGACAAGTCAAACACTTTGAAACATATATTGCAATATCCTTCTTCATGCCTTCCCACCAATAATGACTTTGGAGATCTCTATACATCTTAGTGCTACCAGGATGCATGGTGTACTTTGAATTATGACCATCCCTCAGAATTTGATCTTTGATATCTGAGTCATTTGGAACACATATTCTATCCTTAAATCTCAATAGGCCATCCTCTGAAACTCGAAAATTCACTTTCAATCCCTTTTTTACTTCATTCCTTAAGCAGATCAAGCGTCGATCTTGTAGTTGTCCTCCTTTAATGTGTTGAATGAGATCAGATTGCACTTGGATGGAGGCCATTAATATCATTGAGTCTTGCCCTTTTTTCATAACATTTGAATCATAATTCTCTTCTAATAACTTCAATTGCTTCACAACCAAAGTCGCCATAAAACTTGTAGATTTTCTACTAAGGGCATCTACTACAACATTAGCTTTACCCGGGTGATAACGAATGGTACAATCATAATCCTTTAGAAGTTCTATCCATCTCCGTTGTCTCATGTTTAACTCTTTTTGAGTAAAAATATACTTTAAACTCTTATGATCAGTAAAGATTTCAAATGTTCGTCCATACAAGTAATGCCTCCAAATCTTCAGAGCAAAAACAATTGCTGCCAATTCCAAATCATGAGTTGGATAATTCAGTTCATAACTCTTTAGTTGTCTAGAAGCATAAGCAATCACTTTCCCTTCTTGCATCAAAACACATCCAAGGCCCTTTCTTGAGGCATCAGTGTACACCATAAATCCCTCATCACCACTTGGAATAGTGAGAACAGGGGCACTAGTCAATCTCCTTTTTAACTCTTGAAAACTTTGCTCACAATCATCACCCCATACAAATTTCACATTCTTTTGAGTGAGTTTGGTGAGAGGTTGAGCGATTCGAGAAAATCCCTCCACAAATCTCCTATAATAACCTGCCATGCCCAAGAAGCTTCTAACTTCTGTCACGTTTGTTGGTACTTCCCACTTAACAACAGCTTCCACTTTCTTTGGATCAACAGATATACCCTTCCCTGAAATCACATGGCCTAAGAAAGCAATTTCATTCAACCAAAATTCACATTTGCTGAACTTTGCATACAACTTCTTTTCTCTTAGTATGGATAATATATTTCTCAAGTGTTCCTCATGCTCCTGATTACTCCTTGAATATACTAATATGTCATCAATGAATACGATCACACAATCGTCCAAGAATGGCTGAAATATCCTATTCATCAGTTCCATAAAAGCTGCAGGGGCATTAGTTAAACCAAAAGGCATCACTAAGAATTCATAGTGACCATATCGAGTTCTAAAAGCTGTTTTTGGAATATCCTCCTTCATGATCTTCAACTGATAGTAACCTGACCTTAAATCAATCTTGGAGAATACTTGTGCACCTTGCAATTGATCAAACAAATCATCAATTCTGGGTAGGGGATACTTGTTTTTGATGGTCACCTGATTCAATTGTCTATAATCAATACAAAGTCTTAACGTTCCATCCTTCTTCTTAACTAATAGCACTGGAGCACCCCATGGTGAAACACTGGGTCGAATGAAACCCTTATCTAATAGCTCTTGTAGTTGCTTTTTCAATTCCTCTAGCTCGAGTGGTGCCATTCTATAAGGAGGCTTAGATATTGGGGTTGTCCTAGGGACCAAATCAATAGTAAATTCACCCTCTCTATCTGAAGATAAACCAGGCAAGTCATCTGGAAATACATCAGGGAACTCTTTGACCACTGTAATTTCATTTAGGTGAGTTTCTTGATTTGAATGCTCCTTTACACACACCATATAACAAAAACAACCCTTCTGCATAAAACGATAAGCTTGAAGTGCTGATATCAAGCAAGGAGGCAAATCATGCCTAATACGCTCAAAGTAAAATATAGGCTGATCTGGTATGCAGAAAGTAATTATTTTTGTATAGCAATCAACACTAGCATGATAGGAAGATAGCCAATCCATGCCAAGTATAATATCAAAACCCTGGATCTCTAGGAGAATCAAATCAGCAAGAAGTTCACATTCTCCGATAGAAATCAAACAAGATGGATAAACCAAGTTTGTTGTCAAAGAATCCCCAACAGCAGTAGTTACATATAACATATAATCCAAGGGTCTAGGTTCAATGCCCAAGTAACAAGCAAAGTGTTGTGAAACAAAAGATAAGTTGGAACCAGGATCAAACAAAACTTTTGCATTTCTTTTAGAAACATGAAGAATACCTTCAATCACTGATTTAGAGGCTCTGGAATCTTGTTCAGTAATAGCATATACTCTAGCATGGGCTGTTGACTTAGGAGGCAGTGGCTCTTTCTTCTTGTTCAATGGGCAATCTCTTACTTGATGATCTAATTTCCCGCAAGCAAAACAAGCTCCAGTTGTCCGAAAACATTGACTTGTTTCATGATTTAATCCACATTTAGCGCATGAATGAGTCCTCTGTGGTGGTTTTTCTTTCTCAAATCTGGACATCTTGACCCTCTTATAACTTGTTTCAGATTCGTTCCCTCTCTTACTTTTGCTGATAAACTTCTTATCTTTCTTGTCCCTGATTTCTTGAATTTCCTCCAAGTCTCTTTCAATTATCAAAGCCCTTTCGACCACATCAGCATAAGCTTGGAGTTTTAATGCTGATATTCGACTTCTTATAGCTGGCCTTAGACCCCTTTCAAATTTCTTTGCTTTTCTAATTTCATCATCAGTTATATGAGTGGCAAATCTGGAGAGCTCAGTGAATTTGGATTCATACTTTGCAACTGTCAAATTTCCCTGGATGAGATCCAAGAACTCCAATTCTTTCTGCTCTCTAATACAATCTGGAAAATATTTATCGTTGAACTTTTCTATGAATGCCTTCCATGTGATTGGCTCATGTTTGATTTCAGAAATCCTTTTAACCATTCTCCACCAGTGCTCGGCCTCTCCTTCCAACATAAAGGCTGCAAGAGAAACCTTTTGGTCTTCAGGGCAATTTAAGACATCAAATATTTTTTCTATCTGCATCATCCATCGTTCTGCTGTCATTGGATCAGGCTCACCACTAAAACTAGGAGGACTAAGCTTCTTAAACTGTTCAATTCCCAACCCAGTATGGTTTGATGCTCCCGTTCTATTATTTCCACCTTGTTGGACTTGTTGTTGCATCACTTGTGTCATAGTCTCCAGAGTTCTCATAATTCCACTTAATTGATCAGCAGTAGATGCAATAGGAGAACCAGATGTCCTTGTCATCCTCGCTTCCTAAAACAACAAAAGAAATTTTTTTTTTTTTTTTGATCAATATCTGAATAAAATTCACTAAACCACCAAATTCTTTTTGAGTATCTAGCATAACAAAATAATAAAAATAATAATAATCTTAGTGATCCTCAAATCATGCTCTGATACCACTCTGTCACGCCCCCCGAATTTGATTCTCATTTAGGAGGTGTAAACCTAATTCAAGATTGATAATATTTAATTCAACAGACAATCCAGGATCCAATCACACATTTGAGGTCACTAAGAAAAACATTCAAGTCATTCACCTCTATAATCCATAATTCACAAAACCTGTGCAGTTTATAATCATACATCATGTCACTAGATGATTCTTAAAATCCAAAAGCAACTTAACTAAACCATAACTATATCATAAATCCATAAGCGCGACAATTAACGCAATCACAAAACCAACATGTACTACATGTTTATATCAGTACACCGTTTAGACTTAACATTTCCAAAATCCTGACGTAAGAGGTACTTTTCAAATATTTACAAGATACATCAATCTAGATTTGTCATTGATATTTCATTACACCCAAAAAGAACTTATACAACATCAACCTATCAAGTACAAAATATTTGCCCCAAAATCTTCTAGTCTTCCACTTCCTCAACCCAATTTACACATTTTAGTGAGTGATGAGCTATCCTGAAAAATTTATATAGCAACGGGGTGAGCATATAAAGCTCAGCAAATGACTAACATATCCATAGCAAAGAGAACAGTTTTCAAACAAATGAGGTATCAAAATACAAAGCAGAGATACAAGATGAAACAGTAGCATGTTTTGTTTGAATGCAGAATTACAATATCATATCGTTCGAAGCACGTTTTGTTTATACAATCGAGGAAAGATAATTGGAGCATATCATTGGTATAAGGAGCATATCGATGACATATGGTAATTTCAAGGCATAACAAAGACGTAAGGAGCATTTTGGATATCATGAATGCAGAATTACGATGTCATTTCGTTCGAAGCACGTTTTGTTCATACAATCGAGGAAAGATAATTGGAGCATATCATTGGTATAAGGAGCATATCGATGACATATGGTAATTTCAAGGCATAACAAAGACGTAAGGAGCATTTTGGATATCATGAATGCAGAATTACGATGTCATTTCGTTCGAAGCACGTTTTGTTCATACAATCGAGGAAAGATAATTGGAGCATATCATTGGTATAAGGAGCATATCGATGACATATGGTAATTTCAAGGCATAACAAAGACGTAAGGAGCATTTTGGATATCATGAATGCAGAATTACGATGTCATTTCGTTCGAAGCACGTTTTGTTCATACAATCGAGGAAAGATAATTGGAGCATATCATTGGCATAAGGAGCATATCGATGACATATGGTAGTTTTCAAGGTATAACAAAGACTTATAACATTTCATAAATATATCAAAGAACAAAACATGAATAGAAGCTCAAATGTCACATGACGATGCATTCATTTCATTCTTATCCAAAGCATGCATAGAAACATAGCCAAAGCTTTGGATATCATATCAAACACATAGAAGGTGAAGTGGGATCATAACATAATATGGTCCATCCATTTCTGAATGACCAACAAACATAAGTCTCCCACGTCTGGGAGCTCCATCCACCCACGTCTGAGTGAAGTCATAGGGGGCCGGCAGAGCATCGCAGGCTCTAAGCACATACCCACATAGCGGGCAACAAGCGCATATCCCACATAGCGGGATCCCACATAGCGGGCAACAAGCGCATATCCTTTACCATTTCTGGCAAGGGTCCAGACAATCCCACACACCAGAGTACAAGAGGACAGTTTTAACAATAAGCAGCATATATCGGAAGCACACGCGGAACAACAAAGCGTACATGTGCCTTTACGAGTCAGTCCGAAGTAAGCAATAATCTTTCACAAGTATATTCAGATTTGAAAGGAAGCAAAAGCAAGAGCATACAAGGATTTCAAGAAATCACATATAGCTCAATTGAAATAAGAAAGTTAGGTGAATACAATGGCCAACGAAATGAAACTGGAAGAGGCACATTTCAAAAGCAAATGCGGAACAATGGGATGCATGTGCCGAATTACGATGCAATCATGAACTTTAGATGATAGCTGCAGATATACAAATAAATAAAGGACTAAAGTATACAGGAATTTAAGATAATAATGTAAAGCTTAACTGAAGTAAGAGTTTTTGCCAAAATCGATTTCCAAAGGAAAGTAACAAGGAAAGCCGAAATCGACCAAAGCTCGATTCTGGCAGAATTTGATAGGAACATTGTATGAACTATTTGGATAACCAATTATGCTCCAATTTATACAAAATAGGTGTCATTAGAAAGCTTTGACAATCTAGTTTTATGCAAATCAAGTTTTACAAGATTTGGAATTTACAACCGGGAGTTACAGATAATTTCGTAGCGAAGGGTCTGAAAATATTAGCTCTGTTTTACTGAATCCATAGGGTCGATGAAAGCAGGTGTTTCAGTTAGCAATTGTACTCCAAAAATTTCAAATCAGGTATATACAGAAATAATTTTGAGTCAAGCTTCGAATAAAACATACTTTGTATGAATCTGAGTTCACAACAGAAAGTTATAAGTAGTTAAGCAACAAGAGGTCAGAAATTTCGGTCCCTATTTTGCAGAATCTGTAGGGTTAATTTAAACAGAAGTCTTAGTAGGCATTTAAACTCCAAATCATTCGATCTTTGTATCAAAATAAAGATTTTCTTGTCTACTTTCAAATGGAACAGTTTTGTCTAAATCAGAGTTTATTACAAAATGTTATGACCGAAACATTGCATAGAGGTCAGATCACCGAAAAATTACAGATTCATAACTTTATATCAAAATGAAAGAAGGGTCTGGTTCCCAGTTGAAATCTTTCAAATTTTACAGAATAAAAATGAAAACAGAGATTAAGGTTACTGTGGGATTGGGTTAGAATACTTGCCTTCAAATTATTTGAATCCCAAATGTGAGAAAATTGATGAAAAACCTCAAGCTCTTCTTCTTCTTCTTCTTCTTCTTCTTCTTCTTCTCTCAAACTCACGTTGGCTGCAACTCTTCAGGTTTGTTTTCTTTAACCTTTCATCTAATTATTTAGGTTTTGGCTAATACAAAAGTTGCAAGGTGTCATGCATGCATGAAAGGGGCTAGGTGTCATCTTTAGAGCAAGGATAAGTGGCACCAACCTTATGTTAGTTAGTGACACATGTCCACTATATATATATATATATATATATATATATATATATTTTTTTTTTTTTTTAAAACTTAAATCTGAATCTTTCATAAATTATATCAAACTTCTAATATTTACTCTTAGGTCCCTAGCCATAAACCTTTAATATAATATTATTTAATATAAAATAATTATTAAATAATCCTTATTTTTTTACAAACAAACCTTTTACTAAATTTTTGAAAATGGGGGATGTTACATCTCCGGCGGAGGGGCACCCTCCGAAGAGGACGAAAGCTGTGGCTCGGAAAACACCCACGGGCCTCACCACTCGCTCGAGCGCCATCCTAGGGTCACCCGGGGCCGCCCCCCAGGGTGAGGGCTTGGGGGGTGTGAAGGGGAAGGGGTCGGCCGGGTCATCCAGTGGCGACCCTTCCAAGAGGGCGCTGCTGCACCCATTGCCGATACGGGAGCTATGTTGCGTCCACTCTTGGGCCGGCGGTGAGCAGTAACAGGATTTGAATATGGCTGATCTTCTAGTCTGGGAACCATGGGCCCCCTATGCCACCCGATGGTCGACCCTTAAGGCCGATAGTCGCATTTGGGGCAATGGGTCTACTGCCCAGGAGTTCCTCTGGGGGGCGCTCCACCCATCCATAGCCAAGGATCTGTATAGCTCCCGTTCCGAAGAGCTGGCAGGGTGGACGGCCAAGTCGCTCGTTTGGGTAAGTGGTGGCTTCCTTTTCCTACTTGACCCCTTTCTGCTTGGGTGCTGACACCGACCTTCATGCAGAGTCAACACTATGGCATGGCGTTGGTTGACTGGGTCCTCAATGTCGAGCACATGATTGGGCGCTAGTTGGAGATTGATGCCACCCTTCAGAAGGAGAACCTGGAACTGAGGGCTCGGGGGGGGGTCAGAGGCTATTGTCGTGGCCGAGGAGCATGCCTTGGCACTGGGCGAGGAGGTGGCTCGTTTGAAGACTGAGTTGGAAGAAAGCCGATCACACATTCAATCATTGGATGACGAGCTACTGACCCTTTCCTATGAAGTCAAGACCGCCAGGTCTGTTGCTTGGGGCGCTGAGGAGGTCCTGAAGGAGGAGTGGCTGGGGCTTCCCAAAAGGATTGAGGAGGCGATCGCCGAGTATAAGGCATCTGCCGAGTTCGAATGTGGCCTGGTGCGGTTAGGACGGGCCACGTACGAGTATGGGTATCGGGTAGCTTGCGCTCACTTCCGGGCAAAGTACTCGGACCTGGAGCTTGAGTTGGATCCCTTTGCTGACAATCCGACATACCAGAATGTTGACATGCCGGCGAGCATCCCCTTTGATGACGGGCCTGAGACTCCCCCCCCGAGCTAGGGGTTGTGCTTCCCCTCCTTCAATGATGGATCCCCCCTTTGTTGCTGGTCGGGTTTGGGGTTGTCCTGCCCGACCTCCTCATGTAATGCCTTTTTTGTCAAGAAGTGTTTTCATTTTGAAATTCTACCTTGGTTTTTTCCTGGCCGCATATGCATGTGCTTCACATGTCTTCTCCGCGCCCTGACCCGCTTTTCTCACGGGTAGAACTTCTTTAGGTTTACTGCGTTCCAAGTACTTGGCAGGGGGCTTCCCTCCATGGTTTTGAGTCAGTAGGTCCCCTCTCGAACCATGTCATAGACCCGATATGGGCCTTCCCAGTTAGGCGCAAGCTTTCCCCTTGCTCGGGTCGGGTTGCTCACCTTTGCCCTTCGGAGGACGAGGTCCCTGACTTTGATCGGCCGCGGGCGAGCTTTATGGTTGTACACCTAGGCTGTTGCCTTCTTATATGCCAAGGTACACAGATACACCTTGGCTCTCTTTTCTTCGAGGAGGTCTAAGTTTGCTCGGAGGCCCTCCTTGGAAGCCCTTTGTTCGAAACTAAAGGTGCACAGGGTCGGGAACACCATCTCGGGTGGAAGGACCGCTTCAGTCCCATACACGAGGCTGAATGGAGACTCCCCCGAGGTGGTTTTAGGAGTCGTCTGCATTGCCCACAAGATGCTAGGAAGCTCCTCCACCCAAGCTCCGTGTGCGCCCAAGATCCTCCTCTTGAGGCCTTTCAAAATCACTCGGTTCATTACCTTAGTTTGGCCATTGGTCTGGGGGTGCACAATAGAGCTGAACTTCAGTTGGATCTCGTATGATTGGCAATAGGCCTTGAACTTAACATTGTTAAATTGAGCTCCATTGTCGGTGATGATAGCCTTCGGAATCCCGAATCGGGTGATTATGTTCTTCCATGTGAAGCTTTGGACTTGCTTTTCAATAATGGCGGCCAAGGGTTCGGCTTCGACCCACTTTGTGAAGTAGTCGATGCTGACTATAAGAAAGCGCTGTTGTCCTGACATTGGAGGGAAAGGTCTGAGAAGATCAAGCCCCCATTGGGCAAAGGGCCAGACCACATCCATCAGGGTAAGGGGAACCGTCGGTTGGTATGGCAGTCGGGCATGCCTCTGGCATTGCGAGCACTGCTGTACATATGATAGGGCATCCTGGCGCATGGTTGGCTAGTAGTATCCCTGCCGAAGAATCTTGAAGGCCAAGGTTCGTCCCCCAATGTGCTCCCCACAGATCCCCTCATGGAGCTTGGCGAGGACCGTCTCAGCTTCTGATGGTGCAAGGCAGCGTAAGAGAGGTTGAGAGAAGGCCCTTCGGTATAGCCTCCCACCGACGACGCAGTTCCAGGCTTGGGTTCGCCTCAACCGTCTCACGACCGCCGGGTCATCGGGCTCCCTTCCGTCCGTCTTGAAGCAGAGAATTTCCTTCGTCCAGTTAGGTAGTAGACCTGTTTCGGCGACCTCGTGAGTCGCCACCGTCGGTGCTGTTATGGACTCAATCACTAGGACCGACGCTTGGTCGTGGGCGGAGGCCGACTTAGCTAGTGCGTCGGCCCGCACATTCTGCGCCCGAGGTATTCTAGCGATTGAGAAATGGTTGAAGCGATGGGTGAGTCGCTTCGCCTCCATGAGATATAGTGCCATCGTTGGGTCACGGGCTTCGTAGCTCCCATTGACTTGTCTTGTCACCAACTGGGAGTCACTGAAAACCTTAAGGTCATTAACATGCATCTCCAGAGCGAGGCGTAGGCCGTGGAGTAATGCCTCGTACTCGGCCTCATTGTTGGTAGCTCAGAATTGTAATAGGAGCGACCTCTCATAGGTTTCTCTTGATGGGCCGTTGAGGATAAGCCCGATACCGGCCGCTCCGGTAGTGGACGAGCCATCCACATGCAGGGTCCATGTGTTCTGGTTGCTATCCTGCCCCACGTTAAGGTCTTCAGGGGTTAGCTCGGAAATGAAATCAGCTAGTACCTGAGCTTTGATGGTAGTCTTGGGGGAGTACTGAATGTCGAATTCGTTGAGCTCGATCGACCATCACAGCATGCGACCTACCGCGTCGAAGTTGGAAAGGATCTGTCATAGTGGTTGGTCGGTGATCACTTTGATCATGTAGGCTTGGAAGTAGGGCCGCAACTTTCAGGCCATCTTCATGAGGGCGAGAGCTAGCCTCTCGATCGGGGGGTACCACGCCTCGGGCCTGATTAGGATATGGTTGACATAATATATGAGTTGCTGAGTAGGCGGCACCTCCCAGACTAACACCAAGACGACCGCTTATGGCAAGGCCGCCAAGTAGAGACTAAGGGTTTCGCCCGGTTCGGGCGAGGCGAGTCGAGGCAAGCGAGTGAGGCATGCATTTAGCTTTTGGAAGGCTTCCTCGCACTCTGAAGTCCACGTAAATTTGTCGGCCTATCGCAGAGCCCGAAAAAAGGGGAGGCACTTGTCGCATGACCGCGACACGAACCTATTGAGTGCTACCATCCTCCCGATAAGTCACTGTACCTCCTTGATCGAGCGGGGGGAGTGCATCTCCGCTATGGCCCGCACCTTTTCTGGGTTGGCGTCTATCCCACTTTGGTGAATGATAAAGCCGAGAAACCTCCCCAAACTGACTCCGAAGATGCACTTCGCAGGATTTAGATGCATGTTAAATCGCTGGAGCATCTGGAATGTCTCCGCCAGGTCGGTTAGGTGTGTAGTTGCGACCTTGCTCTTTACAATCATGTCATCTACGTATACTTCCATATTCCTCCCGAGCTGGTGTTTAAAAAGTTTGTTGACCATCCTTTGGTAGGTCACGCCAACATTTTTTAGGTCAAAGGGCATTACTTTGTAACAATATGCTCCTATATGGGTGACGAAGGCTATGTCCTCTTGATCCTGAGTCACCATTTGGATTTGGTTGCAGCCAAAGAATGCGTTCATAAATGTAAGGAGCTCATGGCCTGCAGTGGCGTCGACCAATTGATCCACCCTGGGGAGCAGGTAGCAGTCCTTGGGGCATGCCCGGTTAAGATCGGTATAATCAACACACATCCTCCAGCTTCCATTAGATTTCTTAATGAGGACTACATTCGATAGCCACCGAGGATATTGGACCTAGGTAATAAATCTGGCCTTTTTAAGGTGGTCGACCTTGTCACCGATCATCTTCAATCGGTCGGGAGCAAACTTCCTCGGCTTTTGTCTCACCGGCCTAGCCCCGGGGTCGATATTGAGCCGGTGCTGGGCCACTTCTGGGCTGATCCCGGGCATCTCCTCGGGGGACCACACGAACATATCAGTGTTCCTCCTTAGAAAGTCAATGAGGTGGAGCTGGTCTGCTTCGGGGAGTGCGATTTCGACCTTGACGGTCTGATCAGGTTGGCTCTTTTTCAAGGGTACCTCGGTGAGTTGTTCGGGAGGCTCCAGCGGCACTAGTGCTGTGGGTCCTTCACGGGGGTTGGGGACCTGAGCGGGGTGCAATTTTCCCAGGAGAGTAACCGCCATGAGATAGCACTGCCTTGACTCCCCCGGGTTGCTTCGGGCCTCCCCGATCTTTGCCGAGGTCAGAAACTTGATGGCCCGATGGTAAGTGGAAACCACCGCCTTTAAATTGTTCAGCGTCGGTTGGCCAAGGACGATGTTGTAAGCCGAGGGTAGATAGACCACCATAAAGGTGGTTATCATTGTCTTCACTCTTGGTTCCTCCCCAATGGTGATAGGAAGGGCCATAGTCCCGAGCGGGGATATAGAGTCCATCGTGAATCCTATGAGTGTTGATGCCATGGGGGTGAGGTCTCCCTCGGTCAAGCTGAGCCTTTTGAAGGTGTCGAAGTAAAGAACGTTGGTGGAGCTCCCGGTGTCGACCATCACCCTTTTTACTCGAGCGCTGGCAACCTGGATGGAGATCACCAACGTGTCATTATGGTGGGAGCGCTCGACTTCTCCAGCCATGAAGGTGATTTCAAGTTTGAGCTCGGGCCAGGGATGCTTCTCGACCGTGCTACGGGCATAGGCTTTTCTCACCGCAGAGCTATTGCTGCCGGCCGTAGGTCCCCTAGAGATAACATTGATTTATCTTTCGATGGGTTCCTTGGGGCACAGAGTCGCTTCCCGGGGTTCCCTGAGATAGCGTCCGAGGTGGCCTCTACAGATCAGTCTCTCTATTTGATTCTGGAGGTCGTGGCAATCCTCCGTATCATGGCTGTAGTCTTGGTGGAACCTACAATATTTAGACCGATCCTTGTGAGTAGCCCTCATGGGACGTGGATATCGCAAGAGACCTTTTTCCCTAATTTTGAGGAAGATCTCGGTGCGAGAGGCTTTCAAGGGAAGAGGAGGGGGCCTTGGGAGTAGCTCTTGTTGATCAGGCCCTCGGCGGGGTGGCGCCAGGGTTGCTGAGGTTGTTCCTCGGGATTGTTCCACCCTTGGCCTCTTGCCTTTCGTACGCTTCCCCACCACCAACGCTTCGATGGTGACGTATTGGTTGGCGCATTGGAGCATTTCAGAGACGATTACTGGCGGCTTCTCGATTAGCGACTAGAAGAACCTCGAAGGCTTCAAACCCATCAGAAATGCCTGCATAATTAGAGAGGGGTGAGCATCCGGGAATCCCCGGATCTCAGTGGCAAAACGTGCCATGAATTGAGAAAGTGGCTAGTCTTCGAGTTGGGATAATGCGAGCAGGGTGGCCATGGAAGGCCTAGGTCATACGTTAGCGAGGAAGTTCTGCTCGAACTCCATGGCAAGCTGGTCGAAGGATGAGACTGAGGATTGATGTAGTCAACTGAACCATGCTCGCGCCGGTCCCCTCAGGGTGGTCAGGAATGCCTGATACATTAATGCATCGGAGGTGCCATAGAGGGCCATCTGAGCCTAGAATGTAGAGACGTGCTCCGCGGGGTTGGAGCCGCCGTCGTATGTCTCTAATGCTGGCAACCTGAATTTGAGGGGTATTGGCTTATCTTGTACTTCCTGAGTGAAAGGGGACCTGCCTGAGCCGTCTTCGTTGAACTCGTTCTATGACTTTCAGAACTCGCGTTGGAACTCGTCCAAGCGTTGATTGACCCGGGATAGCTGGGCCCTAAGCGAGTCATCCGTCAAATCAGATGATATGGTGTCAGGCTCGAGGTGGGGTAGGGTGACTCGGCAGGTTGTGGGTATGTTCTGTCCAAGCGGACCTCTCGGGTCCGGCGCTTGTTCTCAGGCTTCTCTAGTCCCGACCTGCTCCTTGCTCGGCCTCTATCGGGCTGGGTCGATCAGGGGGGTCGCTAGTCGCACGATATGAGGAATGAGCGGAGCAAGCATCTGCATCATGCCCGCCATGGCCTGCACTTGCTTGGACAGGCCAAGGAACGCCTCGGGAGTCATAGCCGAGGTTCCTGTTTCGAATCTGGGGGGCGACAACCCCGGATCGTCGAATAGGCACCAGTAGCAATTTGGCGTTGAGGTTGGAATCCCGCCATCTCCGGGAGCGGGGAGGACATGACTTTCGGGTTCGACGGAAGGGAGGTCGGCATGTGGTACTCCCTTGGGGAGAGCTCCAGCCAGATGCTCCAACGACATGGCCCTCCTTCTAGCACCAAAATGTTAGTGAACAAATATGTCGTGGCCGGTGAGTCAGCACGACTAGGTTCGCGGGTCAATGTCGGGAGCCTACTGCGGGGTGATCTGGATGATGAGGTGGTCGGGCCCTCAGGAAGGAGTACTATTGGTGTTGGTTGAGATCGAGACCGATTAACAACTCCACACTGTCGGGCGGCTGGCACTCCCGTGTCGAGTCCCTCGCCGTCAATGAGTGGTTGCCCTCTTGCAAAAATGGCCTTCGTCGGGTGGTCTCCGGCTGTGGCCCCTCCGTCGAGCAAGTTAGTAATGAGAGGGATTGCTTTTTCCCTTTTTTGTTATCTACCTCCCCCCTGGCCGGGGGCCGGTCAGGGGTTTTATACTATGGCACAAGAGTTGATGGTGCGTCGATTCGGCGTCGCCGCTGACCCCCGAGGGATGGGACGACCCTTCTGACTGGCCGCAGTTCCAAGATGTGTAGAGCGGCGTCAGACGACACTGCCCCGAGCTCCCGAGATGGGACGTGTGGTATATCTTCTTGGTACGAGCTCCCGGGACAGGACTTGGAATGCTGTGTCGGTTGTGACGTGTTTAGGCTGCCAAAATATATTGTATCAATACTAAATCCAAGGTTTACAAATTATTTAATCCTAATAATTTAAAGATTGTTATAAGTAGGGATGTAGAGTTCAACAAAGAAGGTGTATGAAATTAAGAGAAGAACATTGAAGAATTGTATGAAGATGAGCAAAATCTAGTACCTCAAAGAACAAGATATCTAAGAGATTTATATGAGATAACAAATGAATTGCATTTTGTTTGTCTCGTTGTAGATACTAAACCACTTTAATATGAAGATGTCATGAAAGATAAAAGGTGGAAGTATGTTATGGATGAAGATACTTCGTCGTGAGAAACAGAACATGGGAGCTAGCTGTTAGGACTCTAGCTAGGAGAGTCCTAATTGAGAGGGACATCCATGTAAAACCTACCTAAGTCGACCCCTATTAAAGAGGTGAAGAGGTCGGCTAGGGTTAGGAGGTTGTTTCTTAGAGAAGAATTAGGAGTTGTAAAGGAATAGGAGTTTTGAGTAGAAGTCCTATTAGGAGTAGTTGGTTAGAAGTAGGAGTATTGAGTAGGAGTCCTATTAGGAGTTAGGGTTTAGAAACTCTATAAATAGCCATGTATTCCTCCTCTTTTGATAAGCAATAGATGAATCTTTTCTACAACCTTTGAGCAGCAACTTGGAGGGAGAAACCCCTATAGAGTTCCAAGGAGGCCGATCCCCTAAAGAGATCAACCCCAAGTTTAGAATCAGCAAGGGTTCTAACACCTGGTATTAGAGCAGCATTCTTGGCATCTCGCTGCCCTTCCATAGCCATCCATCAACCCTCCACAACCGTCCAAAGCAATTCCCACAATTACTTAAAAGGTCGTCGCCAAATTCCGTCATCATCTCCACCACCACGGATCATCCTTTGATCTCCCCGTGAATTGCAACAAGTTCTGGTTTTCTATCTTACTACTGCTGCAATTTAGTTATCCTTATTTGAAAATCCCAAAAAAATTATTCCTATATTGCTACATAAACTTTTCTTCATAAAGTTTTCATCTCTACGACGAAAGATACATTGCAGAATTCCAACCGTATAGCACCGTCTTTTTGATCTTGCTACTGTGTTTTTTCTATCCAAATCTCTACGAAATTTTTATGACATCTTTGACACTTCCTAACAGCAGATTTCCCTTTAGTTTTGTCAAAAAAATTTTAATATAAACTATTGATATTTTATGTCTAATCTGCTATACTTGAAAATCTGCACTGTAAAATTTCAGCCGCATAACACTGTTTGTTTGATCTTGATACTATATTGTTTCTATCCAAATCTATACGAAATTTTTATGATAGCTTTGACACTTCATAATAGTAGATTTCCCTTTGGTTTCATCAAAAAATTATCAATATAAACTACTGATCTTTTACGTCCAATCTGCTATACTTAAAAATCTGTGCTGTAGAAAATTTTAGCCGCATATTATTGCCTTAACCCATCTATTTACAATCTTTTTGAATGAAATTTCTTATACACTTCATAGATCATCTTAGCTTCCATCTAAGATTGATCTATTAAGAAATTCATCTCTAAAATTGATTTTGTGTTGCTGTAAATTTTCATCGTAAACCGCTGAAATTTTTCGACGAGAATTCTGCTATCGCAACTTGCACCAATTTCCTTGCTGTTATACTGCCGAAATTTTCTTGATTAAATTAGTCATCCTTGCTGTCATATAAACTGTAATTTTGCTATCAATTCCCTCCTTAATTCTCTCAAGTTTTTGGTGGAAATTACGTCGAGAAACCGCTGTTTCTTCGACGACAATTCTGCTCTTACAAGACAGCACATACTTGCTGCAACTTTCACTGATTTCTATCAAACCTTTGCTGCCATCTACCATAGATCCAAAACTTTCATCCATAGTCCTAAAACTCCACCAAACCACACCCTCAAACTGCACCCAAAATAGCCACAAAACAAGCATAAACCGTAGCCTACATCCACCAATCCACCAACCCTTTCGACCATCACCTCTCTCAACCAATACATGCCTTTAACCCGACAACAAAAGAGAGATCTTAACATCACAGATTTGGTGGCATATACTATGACATCTGAGGAGGTAATCAATGCTAAATTTGAAGCCTTCGAGGTGCGAATGGAGGATAAGATTTGGACGCTCTTTATCGAACTCAGATTGGGCCGACCACTAAGCCCGAAGAAATCACATCAAGGAGAGAGCTTTGCCCAATCGCACTAAGCCCGAAGATATGACTTCCAAGAGAGGGGAAGCTCTATGACTGACCCCAACTATCCATGCATGAGAGTGGACTATTAGGATCGGAGCGGCACTAAGAGGGGGGGGGGGTGAATTAGTGCAGCGGATTAAAACTTCGATTTTAACAAAATCTTTCGTACGATAAGAATGGAACTTGAAAAGTTTAACTTGAAAGCATATTTTTAAAATTGCACAGCAAGGGTAATAAGGAACTAAAGCAGTAAGAAGATTTGCAGTAATGTAAATGACAATAATAAAATGCAAACCAGAGATTACGTCGATTTTTAGAGTGGTTCGGTCAAATGACCTACTCCACTTGCGATGCCCCTCTTCGATGAGGCTCCCACCTTCCACTAGCAAATCTCTTGAAATGGAAGGGTAAACACCCCTCTTACAACCTTTTACAAGCAGTTCAACCTCTTACAAATTTTCAATAAGAAAGAAGGAGGAGAACTCTCTAGCAAACTGAAAACAAGACTTGCTAAGACTTTCTAAGACTTTTCTCTCAATCAAAATGCTTCTCAAAAGTTGTTGCCTCAGCTGAGATTTGAGGGGTATTTATAGGCCTCAAGAGGATTCAAATTTTGGGCTCCAAAATTTGAATTTTCTTAGGGTTTCCGGTGCTGGAGGTGCCACCGCCCAACCAGGCGGTGCCACCGCCCAGCGCTCGGGTGCTGGACGGTGCAACCGCCCAGCCAAGGAGGTGTCACCGCCCAGCTCTCGGGTGCTGGGCGGTGCCACCGCCCAGCCAGGCGGTGCCACCGCCTGGCACTCCGATTTGACTGGTTTGGCTTAATTTAAGCCCAAACCATATCTGACTTTGGGCCCAGTTGGCCCCTAACCAGGATATAGGATTATCTCTTAATCCTAATCCTAATTACAAGTGAACTACATAACAAAAACACATCCTAAGCAAGCTTTCAACCGCGAACGTCAAGTCTTGTTTCGGCGAGCTTTCCGACGAGCTTCTTCCGACGGACTCCCATCAAGCTCCCGATCTTGTGATGACTTTAACGAGTAGCCGAGCCTTCTCGGTGATCTCCGTGAACCTCCGACGATCTCTTCGGTGAACTTCCGAAAATTCTGATAGGTTCCCGATTTCTTCTCGGTTGGTTCCGGCAGCATCTCCGACGATTCTTCGGACTCTTAAACGTCCATCGATCTTGACTCCGGTTCTCTTGCTTTGTGTTTTCTGGTTATCGTAGTTAATCCTGCACACTTAACTCAATAATATGGATTAGATCAATTAACCCATCAATTGATTTCATCATCAAAATCCGAGATTCAACAATCTCCCCCTTTTTGATGATGACAATCAATTGATGACGGAGTTAAACATAACTCCCCCTATCTATATGCCATATTATGAGAAGATGAAAACACTTGAATTTCATCCATTGAATTCAAGCATAAACCGATAAGTTCTAACCGTAGAGCTTATCGTTATTCTCATTAAGCAATCGTAAATGCGAAACTTCGATGAAAATCATAAGTCAAATGATATGGGACAATTTTTACTACGATAGGAGATAAAGATTTTCAACATGAATTTCATGATATCGATGTAAGGCATGCTTTCAATATGATCAATCAATCTTGTGATATTCTCAAGGATTTTGCAAGGCATATAAGACATGCTATTAAAATGATACAAGTCATCACTTTTCTCCCCCTTTGTCATCAACAAAAAGGGAATGAGACTTGAAGCACATAATTTATCATACAAAGATTTTATCATTGATCACACATCACTCATCTATATTATCATTGATCATACAAAGATTTTATCATTGATCATACATCACTCATCTATATTATCATTGATCATACAAAGATTTTATCATTCAAAATTAAGTATGCTAAAATATTTACGCAGAGTTCATCTTAAAGGAAAATTCAGCATTCATCCATATTATCAAATCTCTTCTTTTTATAAATAACAAAAATTGTAGATGTACAAAGAAGAGATTGAGATAAGAAAAAAAAATTTTAAGTAGTAACTCCAATAAGTCAAGATCATAATTCGAATACAAATCCATTCAAATTCAATTCGTCAACTTGAAACTCATAATCAAGCCATCAAAATCAATTTCGAGATTCAAAATATCATAAAATCATTAATCTTGATCAGATGGAAGCGGTGTTTGACTCAAGATAGGATAAGATAATTTAACAAGTCACCGAGGAACGGAGAAAGAATGAAAAACTTTATGGAAAATCCATTCAACCAAGTTTATTCTTAGGGACAATTTAACATACCTAATTCCCTTCTAATGAATTCAAATTGGTCTTCATTCAAAGCTTTTGTAAATATATCTGCTAATTGATGCTTTGTGTCAATGAATTCTAGAACAACATCATTGTTAAGGACATGATCGCGTATGAAATGATGCCTAACGTCGATGTGCTTAGTTCTAGAGTGCTGAATTGGATTTTTAGTAAGACATATGGCACTAGTATTATCACATTTTATGGGAATGTTTTTAAAGTGAATTCCATAGTCTTCTAATGTATTTTTCATCCAAATGACTTGTGCACAACATGCACTTGCAGCAATGTATTCGGCTTTCGCCGTAGATAGTGCAACTGAATTTTGTTTCTTGGAAGTCCAAGAAACAAGTGCATGTCCTAAAAATTGGCATGTTCCGGATGTACTTTTTCTATCGATCCTGCATCCGCCAAAATCGGCGTCTGCATAAGCTATTAGATCAAAATTTTCAGATTTTGGATACCACAATCCTAAATTTGGAGTTCCTTTAAGATACTTGAATATTCTTTTAACACTCTTCAGATGAGATAATTTAGGATTAGATTGAAACCTAGCGCAAAGTCCTACACTAAACATAATATCTGGTCTAGTCGCGGTGAGGTAGAGTAGACTACCTATCATTCCCCTATATGTTTTTTGATCGAAATTTTCACTATTTTCATCCATATCTAACTTAGTCGCAGTACTCATAGGGGTGTTTATTGCTTTTGAATTATCCATGTTAAATCGTTTTAACAATTCTAATGTATATTTAGATTGGTTAAGAAATATACCATCACTAAGTTGTTTGATTTGTAATCCCAAAAAGAAAGTTAATTCACCCATTAAACTCATTTCAAATTCATGACTCATACATTTGGCAAATGATTCACATAGTGATTCATCCGAAGAGCCAAAAATAATATCGTCAACATAAATTTGCACAATAAGAAAATTATTTTCAAAATGTTTAATAAACAATGTAGTATCAACCTTGCCTTTGGTAAAATTATTTAAAATAAGAAAGGAACTAAGCCTTTCATACCAAGCTCTAGGAGCTTGTTTCAAGCCATAGAGAGCTTTAGTCAATTTGAATACATGATTAGGAAGAAGAGAATTTTCAAATCTGGGAGGTTGTTCGACATATACTTCTTCGGAAATAAAACCATTCAAGAAAGTACTTTTAACATCCATTTGAAATAGTTTAAAATTATTACTACAAGCATAGGCAAGGAGCATCCTTATAGCTTCTAATCGAGCCACGGGAGCGAAGGTTTCTTCGTAATCGATACCTTCTTCTTGGTTGAAACCTTTGGCCACTAATCTAGCCTTGTTTCTAACCACGATACCATTTTCGTCTTGCTTGTTTCTAAAGACCCACTTAGTACCTATGACTAAGTGGTCACTTGGTCTAGGAACAAGCTTCCATACCTCATTCCTCTCAAATTGGTTCAATTCTTCTTGCATTGCAATGACCCAAAAATCATCTTTTAAGGCTTCGTCAATGCATTTAGGTTCAATTTGAGAAAGGAAAGCGGCGTTAGCACAAAAATTCTTGAAAGAAGAACGAGTTTGAACCCCTTTTGTTGTATCTCCTATAATTAGCTCCTTTGGATGAGCATCTACATACTTCCATTCTTTGGGTAAAGAAATTTCGGAAGAAGATGCATTCAAATGGCTATTTTGAGGAGGGGGTTCGTTTAAATTCAAATTATCAAAACCAAGATCATCATCAAAATCATTTTTCTTTAAATCAGAAATTTCATTAAAAACTACATGAATAGACTCTTCTATTTCTAAGGTCCTTTTGTTAAAGACACGAAAGGCCTTAGAAACGGAGGAGTAACCAAGAAAAATGCCTTCATCGGATTTAGCATCAAATTTACCTAGGGCATCCTTTTCATTTAAAATGAAGCATTTACAACCGAAAACTTTAAAATAAGAAATATTTGGTTTTTTGTTATTCCATAATTCATAGGGAGTTTTTGATAGAGATGGTCTTATTAGGACCCTATTCATGATGTAACAAGCCGTATTTACGGCTTCAGCCCAAAAATATTTGGGTAAACTGTGTTCATTTAACATAGTTCTTGCCATTTCTTGTAGGTTTCTATTTTTCCTTTCAACTACTCCATTTTGTTGAGGATTTCTTGGAGTTGAGAAGTTATGATTGTACCCATTAACTTCGCAAAAATTTTGAAAGTCACGATTTTGGAATTCACCACCGTGATCACTCCGAATTGATGAAATCATGAAGCCTTTTTCGTTTTGAGTGAGTTTACAAAACTTAGAGAAACACTTGAAGCAATCACTTTTGTGAGCTAAGAAATAGGTCCAAGTGTATCTAGAGTAGTCATCCACAATCACGAAAGCATATTTGCTTCCACCTAGACTTGTTGTATCAATTGGTCCAAATAAGTCCAAATGGATCAATTGTAATGGTCTAGTGGTGCTAATTTGATTTTTTGGTTTGAAGCTTGTTTTTATTTGTTTGCCTAGTTGACATGCATCGCATACCTTATCCTTAATAAACTTCATATTCGGAATCCCTCGTACTAATTCTTGAGATGAGATTTTCGATATTGTTTTCATGCTTGCATGACCTAATCTCCTATGCCAAAGCCAAGCATCATCATTTACGGCGGAGAAACACATTTCATTACTTAGTTCATCAAGATTGATGGTATAGACATTATTTTGTTTTAAAGCAATCATAGTCATGTTATGATTTGGTTTTTCAATAATGCACATATTTGATTCAAATCTAACGATATAACCTTTATCGCATAGTTGACTAATACTCAAGAGATTATGTTTTAATCCATCAACTAGTAAAACATCATCAATGGAAAAACTAAATTTGTTACCAATAGTTCCCTTGCCAATGATTTTGCCTTTGTTGTTGTCTCCGAATGTGACGTACCCTTCTTCTTTACTAGTGAGCATAGAGAAATGAGATGGATCTCCAGTCATATGTCTTGAGCATCCACTATCGAGATACCATCTCTTGCTCCTAGCTTGTGGGTTTGTC
This sequence comes from Musa acuminata AAA Group, assembly GCF_036884655.1. Taxonomy (NCBI): domain Eukaryota; kingdom Viridiplantae; phylum Streptophyta; class Magnoliopsida; order Zingiberales; family Musaceae; genus Musa; species Musa acuminata. Next base: position 27,662,644 of record NC_088354.1, read on the forward strand.
TACAAAAGAGGATGATTTTTAGGTACCCATTTGATTTTGGGTGCCTCAAAAATTGACCCACTAACCTTGTTATTTATTTTTGAATCCTTTATAGTTCCTTTAGGAACCCATATTAATTTTTGTGAACTAATTTTCCTAAATGGACATTTGTAGGCAATATGTCTGGATTTGCAACAGAAGTTGCATTTCATATAAGAGGAAACATGTAATGTAGGTCCTTTTATGAAAGTGGTAGGATTTTGATGTAATCCTTTTACAAATCCAATTCCATTTCTATTTGCGATGTGACCCTTGTGTGCAAGGATCATATCTAATCCTTTGCTACCAACCTTAAACTTGTTTAAGGTTTCCTTAAGAAGCATATTTTCATTTTTTATTGCTTCTAAATGCTCACACTTAGAGCATGGAGGAGTTTGAAGACTATCAAACTTATCTTGTAGCAAAGCATGCTCTTTCTTTAAGATACTTAACTTCTTGCTAACAGTTCTACATTCATCAAATAATTCATGAAAAGCGATAGAGAGTTCTTCAAAAGATAAATCTTCATTAAATAAATCACATACCTCTTCTTCTAAAGCCATTAGCGCGTAATGAGCAACTTGCTCGGTGTTGGACTCCTCTTCTTCGGACGCGCTTGAATCATCCCATGTTGCCTTGAGCGCCTTCTTCTTTGATGTCCTCTTTTTGGCTTGAGGACAATCGTTCTTGTAGTGTCCCGGTTTTTTGCATTCATAGCAAATCACTTGGTCCTTCTTTTGTTCAAATTTATTTTTTATATTATTTTTAAGTTTGTTCTTTCTTAAATATTTTTTAAATTTTTGAGTCAAAAGTGCAATGTCATTGTCACTGTCCTCATCACTTGATGTTCCTTTCAAGTGGTCTTCTTGTGATTTGAGTGCCATATCCTTCCTGTTCTTTGGAAGGGGGTTCTCGAGCTCGTCATGAGCTTGACATGTCATTTCGTAGGTCATTAGAGACCCAATGAGTTCTTCAAGAGGGAATGCTTTAAGGTCTTTGGCCTCTTGAATGGCCGTAACTTTTGGATCCCAACTTTTAGGGAGGGATCTTAAGATTTTAGTTACTAGTTCAAAGTTAGTAAAATCTTTACCAAGAGCTTTGAGTCCATTGATGACATCCGTAAACCGGGTGTACATGTCTCCGATGGATTCACTTGGTTTCATTCGGAAAAGTTTGTAAGAGTGCACAAGGATGTTGATTTTGGACTCTTTCACTCGGCTAGTGCCTTCATGAGTGACCTCAAGAGTTCTCCAAATATCAAAAGCCGAATCACACATTGAAACACGATTAAATTCGTTTTTGTCTAATGCACAAAACAAGGCATTCATAGCCTTTGCATTTAAAGCAAAAACCTTCTTCTCCGATTCATTCCATTCGCTCATCGGAAGAGAAGATTTTTGAAATCCATTCTCAACAATAGACCAAAGCTCAAAGTCCATAGAAATGAGGAAGATCCTCATGCGAGTCTTCCAATATGTGTAATCCAACCCATTAAACAAAGGTGGTCGTGCAATAGAGTGGCCCTCTTGCATGCCGGAGTAAGCCATCTCTCTTGGGTATTAAACCAAATATGAGAGATAACCTAGCTCTGATACCACTTCTTAGGATCGGAGCGGCACTAAGAGGGGGGGGGGGGGTGAATTAGTGCAGCGGATTAAAACTTCGATTTTAACAAAATCTTTCGTACGATAAGAACGGAACTTGAAAAGTTTAACTTGAAAGCGTATTCTTAAAATTGCGCAGCAAAGGTAATAAGGAACTAAAGCAGTAAGAAGATTTGCAGTAATGTAAATGACAATAATAAAATGCAAACCAGAGATTACGCCGATTTTTAGAGTGGTTCGGTCAAATGACCTACTCCACTTGCGATGCCCCTCTTCGATGAGGCTCCCACCTTCCACTAGCAAATCTCTTGAAATGGAAGGGTAAACACCCCTCTTACAACCTTTTACAAGCAGCTCAACCTCTTACAAATTTTCAATAAGAAAGGAGGAGGAGAACTCTCTAGCAAATTGAAAACAAGACTTGCTAAGACTTTCTAAGACTTTTCTCTCAATCAAAATGCCTCTCAAAAGTTGTAACCTCAGCTGAGATTTGAGGGGTATTTATAGGCCTCAAGAGGATTCAAATTTTGGGCTTCAAAATTTGAATTCTCTTAGGGTTCCCGGTGCTGGAGGTGCAACCGCCCAGCCAGGCGGTGCCACCGCCCAGCGCTCGGGTGCTGGACGGTGCAACCGCCCAGCCAAGGAGGTGTCACCGCCCAGCACTCGGGTGCTGGACGGTTTCACCGCCCAGCCAGGCGGTGCCACCGCCTGGCTTTCCGATTCATTGGTTTGGCTTAATTTTAGCCCAAACCAAATCTGACTTTGGGCCCAGTTGACCCCTAACCAGGATATAGGATTATCTCTTAATCCTAATCCTAATTACAGGTAAACTACATAACACAAAAAAAACATCCTAAGCAAGTTTTTTAACTGCGAACGTCGAGTCTTGTTCCGGCGAGCTTTCCGACGAACTTCTTCCGACGGACTCCCTGCAAGCTCCCGATCTTGTGATGACTTTAACGAGTAGCCGAGCCTTCTCGGTGATCTCCGTGAACCTCCGACGATCTTTTCGGCGAACTTTCGAAAATTCTGATAGGTTCCCGATTTCTTCTCGGTTGGTTCCGGCAGCATCTCCGACGATTCTTCGGACTCTTAAACGTCCATCGATCTTGACTCCGGTATTCTTGCTTTGTGTTTTCTGGTTATCGTAGTTAATCCTGCACACTTAACTCAATAATATGGATTAGATCAATTAACCCATCAATTGATTTCATCATCAAAATCCGAGATTCAACATGGACTTCCCTAGATGGGAAGAAGGAGACCCGATTGGTTGGATCTCGCGCGCGGAGCAATATTTTTGGTACCACAAAATCGTAGATGCATCAATGGTGAAAATTACAGCTATACATTTTGAAGGGGATGCTATACAGTGGTTTGACTGGTTTGAACATACTTATGGAGTCCTTTCATGGCGACAATTCAAAGAAGGACTGCTGATACGCTTCAAACCAACCGATTACGAGAATATTGACGGACAACTAGCAAAGATCTGACAAACCTCCACCATTCAGGAGTACCAAACCAGGTTTGAAAGGTTATCTAATCAAACTCGTGATTGGTCTCAAAAACAGCTATTGAGGACCTTCATTAAGGGCTTGAAGCCGGAGATCCGAGGAGAAGTTAAAGCACGACAACCGTACACGCTTATGGCAGCCATCTCTTTCGCACGACATCAAGAGGACCAATTGAACCATGAAGCTCGGAGGACTAGGGTCACTCCTCAACCAACAATATTGAAGCACTCAGCCCCCCTACTATCGACCGAGTCCCTACACCAAAGAGGTTAACAAGAGAAGAGCTTCGGGAGTGATATGCGAAGGGGTTATGTTGGCATTGCGACGAGCCGTAGAGCCATGAGCATTGCTATAGTAAAGGGAGACTTCTTATGATTGAACCAATAGAAGAAGAGATCATTGAACATCCAGAAGAGAGCCTTGAACATGAAGAAGAAGATGCAGAAGAAGAGCCACAACCGACTGAAGTTACGGTACATGCACCAGCCGGCTACTCAAACCCGCAAACGATGAAAGTTGGAGGCCTTCTCAAACAACAACCGATCACTGTTCTCATCGACACAAGCAGTACTAATAACTTTCTAAACAGTAAGGTTGCTATCTAGATGGCTTTACCTATCGAGAATTGCAGCAGGTTTGACGTTAAGGTCACCGATGGATGGATTTTGAATTGTGATCGTTGGCGCCCGCAGGAGAAACTATTGCTGTAGGACCAAGGGATAATTGCATATTTCTTCCTTCTCCCTCTTAACAATCATGAGGCCATGCTCAGAATTAAATAGTTGATGACATTAGGTGATGTTTCCTAGAATTTTATGAAACTAATTATGAAATTTTATAGTAAGGAGAAACAGGTGACATTGCACGGGAAACGTGGGGGCGACATAACAACGATTTGCACACAACAAATGGAGAAGGTTTTGCATAAAGCATGCAGCGGCTTTTTGTTACAAGTTGAGCAGCAAACTAAGGGAGAGCCAACAGAATTTGAAGATCGAAATCTACTTCCTTTGCTTGCTGAATTTTCAAATATATTTGACGAACCGTGCAACCTACCTCTTACCCGTCGGCATGATCATTGTATAACGATTCTTCCAGGCAAATCTTCAGCAAATGCTCAGCCATATCAGTATCCACATCTCCAGAAGGATGAAATAGAAAGGATTGTAAAAGTGATGCTTAAAACAGGAGTTATTCGGCCAAGTTGCAACCTCTACTCTTCACCGGTGCTACTTGTACGCAAGAAGGATGGAATAAGGCGAATATGTGTTGATTACCGAGCTCTCAATGGCATAACCATCAAGGACAAATACCTTATTCCAATAGTAGATGAATTGCTAGATGAAAGGGAGCACAAATCTTTACAAAGCTGGACCTTTGATCTGGGTATCATCAAATACGAGCGTGCGAATAAGACATACCGAAAACCACCTTTTGAACACACAACAACCACTATGAATTTTTGCTTTCTTCAACAGAAGGTGGAATATCTTGGGCATATCATATCAGAGGAAGGTGTGGCAGTGGACCCCTTCAAAATTGGAGCAATGCAAAACTGGCCGACCCTAAGAAACATAAAATTGCTACATGGCTTTCTGGGTTTAACAAGCTACTATCGCAAGTTCATGAAAAACTATGGAAAGATCAATGCACCACTTACTTCCTTACTAGAAAAAGATGTCTTCCAATGGTTGGACAGAGCCTCTGCTTCCTTCGACAAACTTAAGGCAGCCATGATGACGACACCGGTACTAACACTACCAGATTTCAACCGACCCTTCATTATTTAGGCCGACGCATCTGGAGTCGAAATTGGAGCAATTCTCATGCAAGATGGTCGACCACTCGCATACACTAGCAAGACATTATCTCCCTCCCATCAAAATAAGTCAATATATGATAAGAAGATGCTCACCATTGTGTGCGCAGCAACGAGGTGGAGACCCTACTTGATTGGTCGAGGATTTCAAATTAAAACCGACCATAAAAGCCTCCAGTACTTTTTGGAGCAAAAGATATCATCCCCTGAGCAGCAAAAATAGGTAACAAAACTTCTTGGATTTGATTATGAAATAACTTAAAAAAAGGGGAAAGAGAATATTCTTGCAGATGCGCTTTCGGAGCTACCCGAGCAAGCTGAAGTTTCGGTCGTTTCACTTCCGACTAGTGACTTCCTTGAGTATATTAAGATGGAATGGTAGGAAGATTCAGAGACTAGTAAGATTATAACAAATTTGGAGGAAGCACCAAGCTCCATGGCTCATTATAATTGGGACTCAAAAAAATTACACTATAAGGGACGCATTGTGCTTATGATAAATTCTACTTGCATCTTCACGAGCAGATTTTGGACAAAATTATTCTATATGCAGGGTACTAAATTGAAAAGGAGTACGGCATATCACCCACAAATCGACGGCCAAACAAAAGTTGTAAATAGGTGCTTGGAGACAACCCAAAGCCACCCGCCAAATATTACTATCCAAGGAGAACTCCAAACCCAGCCAAGTACCATTATTGATCGACGGATCGTGACTCGACGACGACGAACCACTACTAAAGTGCTAATACAGTGGGTGAACCTACCAACAGAAGATACCCCTTGGGAGAACCATGACGACTTGAAGATTAAATTCCCAAAATTCATGAATCGTCAGCCTCGAGGACAAGGCTGATTTGAAGAGGGCGGGTCTGTTAGGACTCTAGCTAGGAGAGTCCTAATTGAGAGGGACATTCATGTAAAACCTACCTAAGTCGACCCCTATTAAAGAGGTGAAGAGGCCGGCTAGGGTTAGGAGGCTATTTCTTAGAGAAGAATTAGGAGTTATAAAGGAATAGGCGTCTTGAGTAAAAGTCCTATTAGGAGTTGGTTAGAAGTAGGAGTATTGAGTAGGAGTCCTATTAGGAGTTAGGGTTTAGAAACCCTATAAATAGCCATGTATTCCTCCTCTTTTGATAGGCAATAGATGAATCTTTTCTGTAGCCTTTGAGCAGCAATTTGGAGGGAGGAACCCCTATAGAGTTCCAAGGAGGCCGATCCCCTAAAGAGATCAACCCCAAGTTTAGAATCTGCAAGGGTTCTAACACTAGCATCATTATCTCAAGGACAAAATCCTATTAGTGTGGAATGGGTTTACAAAATCAAGAAAAATAGACAAAATCAAGTTGAGAAGTATAAAGCTAGATTGGTGGCAAACGGTTACTGATAGTAGATAAGATTTTCCTAACTATATGAGGTAATCCCTCTACTCTGTTGAGGGAAATCCTCCCTCTTAACTTGTATAAATAGGGAGAGAATAGCTTCAATGCAATACAAACTTCTTCCATAATCTGCATCTTCTATCCTCTTTCAACATGGTATCAGAGCCATGGTCTTCAGGAAGATAATGATATCTCCAAGGCCATCATCGACTACATCAACACAAACTACGTCCACGACATTGTTGTTTGTACTAGGTGATTAGGCACCGACGAAGTGAACTAGCTTCCCTATCGGACCCGCTTCCCCATTCGCTAGTCCGATCTTCGATCGGTCGGTCTTTACCGGTCCAAACGTGGCCCTACCGAGAGCACTGAGTTCTTCTTCACTGGTTGCGACACCTCCATCAGCTTCCTAAGCACCACCCGCTCAGACAAGTGGTAGAACCTGATGCTGGCCTAGTGAGTACTAGGTGATTAGGCACTACCATGTGGCTCGCCACTGTTTCGAGAGTCTCCTTGGTCACCCAATGGAAAGAACGGGTGGGTGACCATCGCGGGCTCCCCTTACCTCATCGGTTACCGCGGTTGGGCCCTCTTTATTGCTGCAGATTTCTTGTTGTAAATTTCTCTACCTCGCCGTAGATTTCTCCACCTCGCTGCAAATTTCTTGCTATAGATTTCTCCACCTTGCTGCAGATTCCTCCAGCATCGCTGCATCTTCCTCTGCCATAGCAGCCGCAGTAGCAATCGCAGCAGTAGCAGCAACCGCAGTAGTAGCAATCGCAGTAGCAACAACAACCGCAATAATAACCGCAGCCGCAGCAGCAATAATAGCAACAGCGATATGCTCTTGCTCTTCTCAGAAGCCTCCTCTCTCCCTCCTCCTTTTATGTAAAGATCACTCTTCAATAAAAAAAAATAAAAAAAAAACCCAACCCATTGTTCATTCTTCCGTTGTGGCTCTAGTTGATGTATGTGTTGAATCTTGTATTTTGATGATGAAACTAATTGATAATTATATTTATGTTTTAATTTATATTTTAAGTGATGCAGGATGCTTCAATCAGGATGAGACAATTAAAGCAGGAAAAATCATGTTGGGCCGAAGGAACATATCAGAAGATTGGACCTCGGGTCGGTGGATCGGTCGACATATTGACAGAAGGCTTCGGGCCATGGATTCGGGTATCGGGCTAAGAAGAGTAGGTATTGCGCCAAGGATATCGGAGTTGCGGAGTCAACTAGCCGATTGGGCAATAGGCCGCAGGAGAGGACGATGCGCCGAAGAATCGGACGAAGCATCGAGGGACCAATGACATGCCAGATAACTTGATTAATGCTTAGTATTAATTGTCGAGATCAAAGTTTGTTTTACATGTGCAGGATTAACTACGATGGCAGTAAGACATGCAGCAGGTGTTGCGCTAGAGTCAAGACCAAGATCACGTTGGGAGTTCGAGAGTTCGACGGAAGTCCGGATGGTCATCGGAGGTTCTACGGGAACAAATCCGAGAAGTCCAGGAGCTTGCCAAAGAACCTCATCGGAACTCGCCAAGAGGATCGTCACAAGTCTAGGAGTTTGCCGGAAGTTCGCCAGAGCATCGCCGAGGGTTCGTTGGATGTTTGCCGGAAGCTCGCCGGAAGAAGCGATTGACGCACCAGAACACGAGTTGCAGTATTAATGTCTTAAATGTCGTAGTTAGCATCAAGATTAAGTTAGGAATGGGAGGTGATCCCATTAACTTAATCTGAAGCCAATTGGACCCTTGAATAGACCCAAATTGGGCCGAATGGATCAGCCCATTCGGACGCAGAATTTCTAGCCGAAGGTGGCACCACCTAAGAGACTTGGTCTCTTAGGAATTATGGGCAGTAGTACCACCCCTATTAGGTGGTAGTACCGCTAGCAGTTATTACTGCCAGGAGGTGGTACCGCCGGTAGTTATTACTACTAGGCGGTGGTACCGCCCCAGTCAGGCAGTGGTACTACCAGAGCTCGGTCTCTAAGCTCTACCAGGTGGTGGTACTACCTAGACTGAGCGATAGTACCACCCAATGTCAGATGCCAGGCGGTAGTACCACCCAATTATGGCGGTGGTACTGCTAGGACCCCGAAAATCGAGGAGATGACACTTCTGAGCTTCAAATTCAAACCAGTTGGAGTCTATATAAACCCTACCCTTTCCTACATGAATGGGAACCAAAAGCTTGCATTTATTATAAGAATTTAAGAGCTTAAAAGTATTGTAAAAGGCTAGAAGTTCTTCTCCCTCTTTTCTTCTAAGTTTTGATTATTCAATAGAAGAGTGGAAATCTGTAAGGGTTGTCTCCTAAGCCCGTCAAAAGGAGTAAAGTTGTAAAAGGGTGGTTGGCCTTCGTCTATTGAAGGAAGGCCTCTAGTGGATGTCGGCAACCTCATTGGAGGAGGAAGCCAAAAGTGGATATAGGTTAAGATTGACCGAACCACTCTAAATCTCGGTTTGCATTTACATTATGCTCCTTATCTTAACTGCAAACTGCCTCCTTTGCTTTACATCAACTATATTTCCGTTTACTCTTAAGTTGAAGAACATTCCGAAATGGTTTTCATCGAAAATGATTTCATCGTACGAACATCATTTTAATCGACGAAAGTTTTCCGCTGCACTAATTCACCCCCTCCCTCTTAGTACTTTTGATCCCCACAATTGGTATCAAAGCCTTGTTATTTCTCAGTTGGTTTAACACCTAAGAGAAATGGCTCATTTCGGCTTTCAAGAGGGTTACTCTCTCATTCGTCCACCCTTTTTCAATGGGACGGACTATACTTATTGGAAAACTCGAGTGAGAGTTTTCTTACTTTTTTTGGATTTGAATTTATGACACATAGTTGAAAACAGATTTGAAATGTCTTCTCTTCTAATGAACTATTGGAATGATTTGGAGAAGAAGATGTTTTCTCTAATTGCAAAGGCTATGAATGCCTTATTTTGTGCTTTAGACAAAAACAAATTTAATCAGATTTCTTTGTGCGAAACGACTTTCGATATTTGACACACTCTTGAAATCACACACGAAGGCACAAGTAGTATAAAAAATTCTAAAGTAAATATTTTGATGCATGATTTTGAGATATTTTATATGGAACCAAGAGAGACTATTGGAGACATGTACACCTATTTTACAGATGTCGTCAATAGTCTAAAAGTACTTGGTAAAAGTTTTTCGAACTTTGAACTCGTGAACAAGATTTTGCATTCTCTTTCTAAGAAATGGGATTCAAAAGTAACAGCTTTACAATAAATAAAAGATTTAAATATTTTTTCACTTAAAGAACTTATCAGTACATTGATGACATATGAAATGGTACATAATGCACTTGATGAACATGATGAATAAAACCACCTTCCAAAGAACAGGAAGGATTTGGGACATAGAACATTTGAAGACCACTCGAGCATAAGCTCAAGTGATGGTGAACAAGAACTACTCACTAAGAAATTTAAAAAGTTAATGTAACAAAAATTAAAGAACAAAAAGAACAAAACTATTTGCTTTGAACGCAAGAAGAAGAACAAAAATAGGGATGAATTAAGCTCCTTCGAAGATGAGGAGAAAATCAAGTAAGGCGAGGTGGCAAACTACACCTTAACGGCATTCAATGATGAGGTAATCGAAACCCCCTTAATTTATTTTGAAATTACTTGATATTTTACATGATGTACTTTCTTTTTTTTTAGAATAATTATTTTTCTTGAAAATTACATGTTTAAAAAATTAAAAATACAAGAATATGATCATGCTCGTAATTTTGAAAATAATAATGAAAATTATATATTTTATGTTAATGAAATAAAATGTTAGATTTAAATCTAATGATCATATGTATGTTTTTCTTAAGAAGAAAAAATGTGTATCTTGATGATTTCCGATTTTGATTGAAACCATGCTTGATGTTTTAATGAAAATATTAAGAAGTTTAATATTATGCTTAATGATGATGCATGGCTTTTGTATGGAAAACTAAGCATGAAAAGATAGATTCACCTAAAAAGAAAAATGCATGACTACAACAAATAACAAACTAATTTTGGTTGAAAATACCTTATGCTCAATGAAACCATGATTGATGAATATGCTTTATGTTTAATAATTTCTTTATCTTGTATGTCCTATCATGATGAATATTTTGAAAATAAATGAAATCATGTTTGATTTGAAGTAATGCATAATGATCATACTTAATGAGTTTTCTTTCGAAATGATGCATAATGATTTTTGTGACTTATGAATTATCGATTTTCACGATAATAAAAGTGGTTTTTTCGGTTTTAAAAAAAATGATGCATGTTTTGATTTGACATAAATGAAATAAGCATGCTTATATAAAATAGTGTGAGTGTCATGACGATTGTATACTTAATGATGCATAAAGTTGTAATGAAAATATTGAAATTTTGATACCATGATTTGAAGATTTTATGCATGAGATTTTAAAGTTATACATGATGATTTTTGTGGTTTATTGATCTTGATGGTTTTTATGATGAAATTTATTTTTCGATCCTAAACGATTGATGATATATATATATTTTTTGGCACAAAAATGACAAAGTCACGCTTCTATGAAACAACTAAATAGAGAAAAGCATTTTTCTTAAATTTTTTTTTCTCTATCTTATTGACTTTGATGAATCTATTTTATCATCTTTTTATGAATCTCTTGAAAATGATTTTGATTTGATGATTTGAATTTGAATGAGCTTTATCTTGAGTTTTCAAGATTTATAACTTAAAATTTACTTTATAAAAATCGAGATCTTTTATCCTCAATGTTTCTTTTTGCCATCTACTATCCAAATGAATCATGATTAGTATCATTGCTATATTTCTTCTTGTCGTATACTAAAGAGAAAATTTTTCTAAATGAATCATGATTTTTCGGAACCATAATTTTTTTTGATTCATAATGAATTGAGAAATTTTATATGCTTGAATTAATATCTTGTTCTCCTACAAGATTGAATGAATTTTATCTATATCATGATCTCCTAAGAATTCCTTTCCTTTTTTTTTTAAGAGGAGATGTGTCAAAATGAATTATGTCTTTTGGTATTCACATGATTTAATCTTTTCATGATATGATTTTTATGCAATTCCTTGTGTTCATGAAATATTTATCTCATCACCCAATAATTCTTCTTAATATTCCTTATGTGATGATATGAATACATGAAATATTCATTAATTTGTTTTGATTTATACAAATAAGAAGTTTCGATCATGCATGGTAGGATGTAATTTGATAAAATTGATACCATCATGATGTGAAATAAATGATGATTTGGAATCACGTATGTAATGATGATTTTATATATATGATGATTTGGAATTATGCATGTAATACTTTAATATATGATAACGATGCATGCAATGATGAAATATTCATGATAAAATAATTGTTTTAACATTCATTACTTGAATTTTCATCTATGCTATTTACCTTTGTCATAATTTAGAAATTAACGTAAAGGGTCTTCCTTTCTTTTTGACAATGACAAATGGGGAGCAAAACTTGCTAGAAAGCTAATTTGCTAGCTCGCACAATTCAAGAAGAAAGCAAAATTGCACTTCTCAAAAGAGAAGAAATTGCTATCTTGAATATCACTAAGAAAGTGCTATTTTACAAATCTCAAGACACACAAATGCAAACATGCAAAATTTGTAATTTTGCACATCATTAAAATTTATGATGCTTTGGTGATTATGCATGTTCTAAAATATTGTAAGATTCACTAGCTTGCATGATATAGAACTTGCTATCTTGAATAACACCAAGGAGTGCTATCTTGCCTATCTCAAGAAGCAAAAAGTTAATTTGCACACATAGCAAAACTTATATTTCAAGAAGCAAGAGTTACTTTCTTGAATATCTCATAATTGCTAGCTTGTGTGTTTTAAAATATTGACATTTTTTTTTTATTAGATTGAATGTTGATGATAGCATTTTGTTGATGACAAAGGGGGAGAAGTATGTTGATTATATGTCATGATTTTATCATGATATGTTGCTTGGATTTTTGAATCCAAGAGTTTCTATCAATATGACATATTGATAGAGGGAGTTAGTTTAAACTCCGGGAGTTAAGTTTAACTCCGTCGTTAATTAGTTATCATCATCAAAAAGGGGGAGATTGTTGAATCTCATATTTTGATGATGAACCCAATTGATAATTATGTTTATGTTTTAATCTGCATTTTAAGTGATGCAGGATGCTTCGATTAGGATGAGACAATTAAAGCAGGAAAAATCATGTTGGGCCGAAGGAACATGTTAGAAGATTGGACGTCGGGCCAATGGATCGGTCGACGTATCGACAGAAGGCTTCGGGCCATAGATTCGGGTATCGAGCCAAGAAGAGTGAGTATTGCGCCAAGTATATCAGAGTTGCAGAGTCAACTGGCCGATTGCGCAATAGGCCGTAGGAGACGACGATGCGCCGAAGAATCGGACGAAGCGTCGAGGGACCAATGACATGCCGGACAACTTGATTAATGCTTAGTATTAATTGTCTAGATCGAAGTTTATTTTACATGTGCACGATTAACTATGATGGCAGTAAGACATGCAGTAAGTGTTGCACCAAAGTCGAGACCAAGATCACGTTGGGAGTTCGAGAGTTCGACGGAAGTCCGGACGGTCATCGGAGGTTCTGCGAGAACAAATCCGAGAAGTTCAGGAGCTTGCCAAAGAAGCTCATCAGAACTCGCCAAGAGGATCGTCGCAAGTCTAGGAGTTTGCTGGAAGTCTGCTGGAGCATCACCGTGGGTTCGTCGGATGTTCACTAGAAGTTTGCCGGAAGCTCGCCGGAAGAAGCGATTGACACACCGGAACACGAGTTGCAGTATTAATATCTTAAATGTCGTAGTTGGCATGAAGATTAAGTTAGGAATAGGAGGTGATCCCAATAACTAAATCTAGGGCCAATTGGGCCCCTGAACAGACCCAAATTGGACTGAATGGATTAGCCTATTCAGACTCAGAATTCCTAGCCGACGGTGGCACCACCCAGGAGATTTGGTCTCCTAGGAATTCTGGGCGGTAGTACCACCCCTGTCAGGCGATGGTACCGCCGACAGTTATTACTGCCAGGTGGTGGTACCGCCCCAGTCAAGTGGTGGTACCACCCAGTGTCAGATGCCAGGTGGTAGTACCACCCAGTTATGGCAGCGGTACCGCCAGGACCCCGGAAATATGGGAGATGACACTTTTGAGCTTCAAATTCAAACCAATTGGGGCCTATATAAACCCCACCCTTTCCTGCATGAAAGGGAACCGAAATCTTACATTTATTCTGAGAATTCGAGAGCTTAAAATTGTTGTAAAAGGCTAGAAGTTCTTCTCTCTCTTTTCTTCTAAGTTTTGATCATTCAAGAGAGGAGTGGAAATCTGTAAGGGTTGTCTCCTAAGCCCGTCAAAAGGAGTAAAGCTGTAAAAGGGTGGTTGGCCTTCGCCTATTGAAGGAAGGCCTTTAGTGGATGTCGGTGACCTCATCGGAGGAGGAAGCCAAAAGTGGATGTAGATCAAGATTGACCGAACTACTCTAAATCTTGGTTTGCATTTACATTATGCTCCTTATCTTAACTACAAACTACCTCCATTGCTTTATGTTAACTATACTTCCGTTTACTCTTAAGTTAAAGAACTTTCCAAAATGGTTTTCATCGAAAACGATTTCATCGTATGAATGTCGTTTTAATCGATGAAAGTTTTCCACTGCACTAATTCACCCCCCCCCCCCCCCCCCCCCTCTTAGTGCTTTTAATCCCAACAGTATGCCATCGTTGTCTTGGTCATCCCTCGTCCCTTATTTAGTAGAAATTACTTTCTCATTACTCTCTTCCTATTTTTAAATCACATAGTTCTATAACGCATTATGATGCATGTCTTAGTAATAAAAGTCATCGATAGCCCTTTGGCTCATCTTCCATTTCCTCCTCTAAACCATTTGAAATTATTTATACAGATGTTTGAGGCCTTGCTTCTATCCTGTCATTTGATAAATTTAGATTTTATGTCAATTGATAAATCCTCTTCACTATAAATCTGATGTGTCCACCATCTTTCCCACCTTTTGAAAGTTGGTTGAAAACCACTTTCAGTCTATAATCAAAACGGTTTACTCTGATGGTGGTGATGAATATCAAGCCCTGGCATCCTATCTCTCAGCTTGTGGTATCCAACACCTAAAGTCTCCCCCACATACTCCTCAACTTGTTGGCTCCGCCGAACACAAACATCGGTATATAGTAGAAACTGGGCTTATACTTCTACATCAGGCCTCCATGCCTTCAAACTTTTGGACAGCAGCCTTTCAAACTGTCGTCTACCTTATTAATAGAATGCCTACGCCAGTCCTCTAATACCAATCCCCCTTTGACACACTATTTCACAAACCCCCAAACCTTCGTAAACTCACAATATTCGGTTGTCTATGTTATCCATGGTTACGCCCCTATGCCTCTCATATGTTAACATCATGATCTAGTCCTTGTGTCTTTATAGGTTACTCTCTTGAACATAATGCTTTCCACTGCTATAATCTCCACACTCACAAAGTCTTTATGTCACATTATTTTTGTTGAGTCTATCTTTCCTTTCCAAAATCATACCAATCCTACTATGCGGACTACTTCTTTATCCATTTTTCACTAGAGTATACTTCCGATCCAACCGGACGAGTCTCCCATGACATCATCCAGTTCCTCCCCTCATGATCCACACTATATCACTCCTCCAATTCAATAATTGCCCATTCCCTCCATTCCTACTCTACTTCTTTCTTCTCCAAATGTTGGGGCAATTAGTTCAGAAACATAATTGTTATCTTTACCTCCTTCTCGGTCAAGTGACACTGACGTACCTTCACCCGACTCAATTTGTGTCAATGACTCTCAACCCCTTATTCCAACAATACAACCTCACGATCTCATGGTCTCCAATCATCCTATGACCATATGATCTAAGAGTGGTATTTTCAAACCACGTCAAGTCTTTGACCTCCATGCTATCATGGATTCCTCATCCACCACCGTTGAACCCACCACCTTCACTCAAGCCTAAAATTCTCCACATTGATGCACCGCCATGTGTGAGGAATATAATGCCCTCCTCTATAACTCAACATGGGATCTAATACCCTCTAATCATACATAAAATATCATCGGGTGTAAGTGGGTCTTCCAAATTAAGCGGAACCCAGATGGCTCTGTTGCCCGATATACGGCACGCATCATCGCCAAAGGGTTTCATCAAAGACTTGGAGTTGATTTCACTGAGACATTTAGTCCCTTTGTTAAACCGACTACAATCCGACTTATCTTGAGTTTGGCCACCACTAAGGGCTGGCAATTATGATAATTAGATGTTAATAATACCTTTTTACAAGGGACTTTGACTGAAGCTACTTTTATACAACAACCTCCTGGTTTCACTCATCATCAGTATCTAAGGTATGTTTACAAACTGTAAAAGGCCATTTATGGACTTCGTTAGGCTCCAAGAGCTTGGTACACAGAACTTGACTCTTTTCTGACTTTAGTTGGCTTTCTCAACTCCAAATTCGATACCTCGTTATTTCTCTGATAACATCATGGTGACACATTATATATTATAGTATATGTGGATGATATCATTGTCACAGGCAACAATCCCGTAGCAATTCAAGCATTCATTAAATAGTTGGCAGATCGATTCTCGCTTAAAGATCTAGGACCCTTGAACTACTTTCTGGGCGTCGAAGCTACATTTACATATTTCGGTCTCTTTCTCTCACAAAGAAAGTACATTCAAGATTTATTATCAAAAACAAATATGTAGGATGCAAATGCAGTTACAACTCCTCTCTCTATTAGTGGCTCTCTCAAATTATCTGATGGAAGTCCTACTGCGGAGCCCACTTAATACTGATAAGTCATTGGCTTCTTATAGTACTTAGCCCTCACCCATCCAGATATCTCTTTTATAGTCAACAAATTATCACAGTTTATGCAGAGGTCATCTACTATGCACTAGTCTATGGTCAAATGAGTCCTGCGATATCTTAAGGGGACCCTCAATCAAGGTCTCTTTCTTTGTAAACACTCTTCCCTTCATCTTCATGCCTTTACCGATGTCGATTGGGCAGACAACTTTGATGATCGAACATCCACATCGGGGTATATTGTTTTCCTTGGCGCTAATCCAATCAGTTAGAGTTCTAAGAATCAAAAGACAATCGCATGGTCTACAACTGAAGCTGAATACTGTGTCATCGTCACTGCCACTACAGAACTAAATTGGGTCACAAATCTACTCAAGAAACTTAACATCAGTTCCTCTCCTATAATATATTGTGATAATGTCGGAGCTACCTATCTGTACGATAATCCAGTGTTTCACTCCCACATGAAACATATTTCTATCGACTTCCACTTTGTGCGAGATCAAATTGTCCGCTGTCAACTTTGTGTTTCTCATATACATACGACTGATCGATTAGTTGACTTACTCACGAAGCCTCTTGTTCATAAACTGTTTATATTACATTGATTCAAGATTGGTATCCTTGATAGGAGCACCATCTTATGGGGGCATGATAGCAGATAAGATTTTCCTAACTGTATGAGGAAATTTCTCTACTCCGTTGATAGAAATCCTCCCTCTTAACCTGTATAAATAGGGAAAGAATAGCTTCAATGTAATACAACTTCTTCCATAATCTATATCTTTTATCCTCTTTTAACAGTTACAAGTAAAAATTTGACATCAACTCTAATGAGTTATTTGCCCCTATTACCCGAATGGAAACTATTATATTGATTTTATTCATTATGGCACAAAATAATTGATTAATTTATCAAATGAATGTTAAATATATAGTTTTGAATGATTTTCTTGAAGAAGAAGTATGCATAAAACAACTATTGAGTTATATTAAAAAGGGGCATGAAAAGAAAGTTCTTAAGTTAAAAAAAAACTTTTTATAAGTTAAAGTAAGCACCTAGAACCAAGAATGTCCTTATGAAAGTGCAATTAATAAGAAGATGAATAAAACTATAGATATCTTTTTTGCTTATATATAGATGATCATATCTTTATAAGAAGTAACTCATTTATGTTTAAAGAACTCAAATAAACAATAGTCAAAGAATTTGAAATGATTAGCATTGGGCTCATATCTTATTTCCTTGGTACTAAAGTGAAATAAAGTAAAGAATGTATCTTTATTTCACAAGAAAGATATGCAAATGAGGTTCTCAAAAAATTGAAGATTATAAATCAGTTGACACATCGATTGAATATGGTATCAAACATTCAAGACATGATGATGGTGATATAATTAATCCAACCTATTTCAAAAGCTTAGTAGGAAGTTTGAGATCGAATATTCTATATGGAAACAGATTAGTAGGTCAATTTATAGAAGAACCAAAGTCGACACATATGAAATCCCATAGAAGAATTTTACACTACATCAAAGATACTATAATTTATGGTCTACTATATTCATTTTCTAATGAATTTTGATATATTGACTATTCTGATAGTGATTGGAATAGAGCTCCAGAATATCAAAAAAGTACAACCAACCTTGGGCGGCATTGCTTTCACTTATTATTTGAAGAAGCGATACATTGTGATATTATCTACATATGAAGTGGAATATATAGTGGTAACATCGTATACATATATGACATGTTATATGGTTAGGGAAGCTCTTGAATAAAGTCAATTATTCACAAGATTAAGTTACAAAGATAAATGTTAATAATATGTTGGCGATTGCATTACCTAAAAACCTAGTCTATTAGGAAAGAGGCAAGCATATTGATATTAAGGAGAAGGAAGTTTCATTATCAAAGTCGGTGATCAAGTTATGAATATTTTCACCAAGCTCTTCAATTCAGACATATTTTTCAAGATGAAGACATCACTTATAATGTGTGATAAAAATGAATTAAGTTTTAAGGGATATTAAGAGAATTTAATTTAATTTAAAAATTAAAATCTCTCTCATGATCACATGGGAAAAAATAATTGTAACCTTTAGAATTTAGTAGGAATGAAGTTGTTAATGTTAGACATAGGTGCCCTGTAAGTCAATCACGTGAGTGATCGCACATGTGACATGATATGCATTATTTTTTCTTATTATATTATTTAGCATTTTATCATTTTATATTGCTTGTTGTATATATGCATATATATATTGTGGTATCCATAGATCTGCGTAATGGGAATCAGATCGTGATTAGATCATGATAATGAGACTGATTCACCTTTCAACACAGACCATAAATAATCCTGGTCATAGGTTACTTCAGAGGGATATCGAGATAACCGGACAAACTGGTATGTTGTATACCCGTCCATATGATGGAGACAGTTGGTCTCATAATTGCTTGTGTGGAGACACTAGGACTACAGTGCAGATGCTCATTGGAGAATGAGTTCACTGTTTAATCAGCTCACGGAATGTTAGAAATTAATGATACCTTATTGTCACACAGTGATTTAATTGTTCCAATGGTTTACTTGGTTCTTAGACTTGAGACACCAAGGATGTCTTGTATGAGTACTCCACTCTTTGATACCATACTTATAGATTTGGAAGTTTTAGATCTAGCATAATCGATCATTGTGAGTGACAGTCAACCTTACGAGGGCTATTAAGTGTCGATAGAGGATCATCCACTCGGTGTCATGAGAGGAATATCTCATACGTTCTTACTTAGACAAATCCCAGGCCAGGGTTATTCGGATTGAGAGAGAAAGAGTTCTCCGAGAGAATCCGATCAGAATGAGACTCAAGTAGAAACTGTATAAATCTGATAGCATCATATCCGGTATACAGTCTTTGAGATATTAGATGGATAATAGATTATAGGTACACGGTAACTGAGGACAAATATATCCAAAAGATTGGATTCCCCTATATCGTATAGGGGCTATGGCGTAGTGACCTAGTATGCCCATAGTTAATGGGTCGAGTGAATTATTATAAAAATAATAATTCACTGAACTAGAAGGAGTTCTGATAGGTATGACTCATGGCCAACTCAATATTAGGCTTAGAGGGTCACATACATATGATAGGCGTTACGATGAGTAGAGGTTCGGATATGAAATATCCACCGGAGCCCCTATCTTATTGGATAACCAATAAGCCCATGAATTATTGGATCCTATGAATGAGATCCAATAACAGCCAATGAGAGATTATTGGATAGAGATCCATTAATCTAAAAGGCTTGGGTAGTTGGATGAAGATCCAATATCCAATAGAGTAGGATCCATTAGGGTTAAGTTGATAGGAGGACTCTATAAACAAGAGAGAACTAAAGGCCTATAGGCTAGAGGCTTCTTGGTTGCCACCTTCTATTCTCCTCTCCTCTTCTCCTCCTCAGTTAGCAAGTGTGGAGATTTAGACAGTAATTTAAGGAGCGTCGCCGCAACCTTGTTGTATGAATTATCACTAGAGAAGAGGGCGCTTGACCTCTTTCATTCTCTCCTACAGATCTATAGGTATTCAGGGATATACGATCTCCCTAGGTAAAACACAACTATCTCATACGTGGATTTAAGTTTCGTGGCGACGAATACCTTTTTGGAAAATTTAAAATTTTATTTTCTGTTCTTCCACTACGCATGTGATATCACCCCTAGATTTCCCTATAGTTACACCATGGTAAAGATCATAATGAAAAAAAGGTTTATTAAGATAACAAACCACTAATAACTTAGACATGTTATATATAATAAAAATATATGAATATAGCCTTAATAATTGAGCCTTGCAATTCTCATCTATGGCCCTATAAATATATAAGTTTTATCATGAAAAAAAGTGCAACAAGAAAAATATAGAGTTTTATCTAACAAAAAATAAAAATTTTAATTATATGTCTTCTTTCATCACTAAATTTTTCTTCTCTAACTCTTATTTATCTCATTTTTTCTTTTTCCCATAGCATCTAGCTCTCTAGTCTCCGTACAAAGACTCGCCTCTCTGCACAAAGACCACCACATACCATAGATAATCTGATGAAGATGATGGGCCTCAAGCGCAAAGACAACGACATCCACATCATCAATTGTAGCTTCTTCTCCCTAATGTCATCACTCTCGGTGATGATCATCAACAAGTACAAGCTAAGAAGCAATGTCTTTTAATTCAACCTCTCTAAGATGGGTTGTAGCGTGGTGTTAATCTCCATCGACCTAGCATGGGACCTGCTCCAGGTGCATCGTCACGCTAACATGTTCATTGTCTTTACCAAGATCATCACCCCCCAACTTTTACGTTGGCAACTAGTGCTAGATGCTCCTTCCCAACTGCCTCTTCCACATTGGTGCTACCATGATCCTCCTATCAAACTATTATCGCGAGGCTGATTGTGCAAGTACCAATTGGCCCATGAGGTCCGCACACACAAGAGCATCGACAACCATGTGTACCGTTGCATCTATAAGGAGGAGGACGTTGAGAGCCACTCTCCCTAGCATCCCCATCAATCATACGGCATGAAGAAGAAAGGTTGACGAGAGAGAGAGAGCAAAGGAGAGCAGCAATAGCAACAGTGAGAAGAAAAAAAGGGAAACAAAGATAATGAAGAATGACTCGTGTATACAATAGACTGGAAGTTGGGGTTTTCATCGATGACAAAATTACTAAATGGCCTCGGCTCATGGTAAGCCGATTCGCTAATTGCGGATCTAGGTGGACCCAAAATAACTCATTTAAATGCTCCTAAAAATCAATATTAATCTACAATATGTGTATATAAATAGTTATTAATTTGAATATATCTTCCTAAAATATTGTTTAATATGGTCATAGAATTTGTCATATGCATAACTTTTGAAACATTTAGAAATATAACAGATTTGAGGCCACATTGAATCGGTTGGATTTTGATGAGAATTTAAAATTTTAAAAAATTGTCAATGAGGGAAATTTTGTTCTTATCAAAAGTTGAGATTCTCTTATTGTTCGATGTGTCACAATAATTACGGTGGACTTAATTGATATTTAATATTTATTGGTTTACTTAATAATTTTATTATTTTTATATAAAATATAAAAATAATAGTATTATTATATATTAACCTTAAATATTTATACTTTCAAAATTGTAGACTATATAGTTATCATTATGATTAATTTAAATATATTTAAATATATTTTAAATTTTATTAACTAATAGAAAAAATATTATCAGAACCAATCTAAATGAATGGGTTGACCGGATAAAAAAACGAGGGAAAAAGAGGAAATAGTGTTGGATGGTGCTTTTATCAGACTGCAAAAAGAACATTATAAGATAGAAATGGGGAATATTTTATGGGAAAAAGATAACATGTGGAGTTATTCTAAAAAAATGCCAAAATATATTTAAAAATCGTTAAAACAAAAGGTTAAACCAAAAAATATTTTATAGCATTAAATATGTAAGATGGTTATGTTAGAAAAAGCCATATTATACAAGCCTAGTTGACTTTCAATTACTTGACCAACAAAATAATAGTTAAATTAGTTAATATCTAAACAATAAGACAAATTATCAAATATCTATCAACTCAAAAATTTTAATGATATATATATATATATATATATATATATATATATATATATATATATATATATATATATATATATATATATATATATATATATATATATATACATATATATATATAGGGTGTGTTAGACTCCGATTAAATTAGTTGAAAGGATCATATACTTAATTACTTAAAGTTCCGTGGAACAAATAATTGAGAGAACTAATTGAGAAAATCTAAAAAACTTAATTTTATGATAAATACTAATAATATTTAGACTTCATTACAGTCTACAATTAGTATACTAGAATATTTTAAAGATTAATTTAAATTTATTAACAAGTTATCAGTTGATATATTAACGAAAGAACTGACTGAATTTAGTATGAAAATATTTGAGGAATTCAAAATTGTATCCTCAAAATGACTAATAAAATTGTAAGGTTAAGAACATTGAGCATGAATATAGTTGAGTCATTTCTCATATAATTTTATTCTTAATTTTATATCTTCTTAGTTTGACTTATTTAAAATTTACTATAATAAAATTAAGAATAAATTAAACTTGAATGAGTTGACTAGTATGTGTTTAGAAGAATTAAGATTAAAATAGGAAAGGCTCATAATAATTTTAGTATTATTCAAGGAGTGGGTAATAATAAAAAAATTAAAATATAAATCACTTAATTTTATAAATACTATATAAACTTATAAAAGAAAAATCTTTACAGTAAAGTACTATTTCTATGGTTTTATGGTAAGGAAGGTTGTGAAGAAGAATTATAAATTTTGGTTTAAAAGAAAAAAACATAAGTTTGACCATTGTATATTTCAAATCAATATTACAGAAATCCTATTATAATACCTAGTGGATTGATAATAAAGCTTCAACATATGGTCAATAATAAAAAAAATATTTTACTATAAAAGTCAAAAGAGAATGAAATATTTATCATTACAAAGAATCATCCTAAAGTGAAAGCGATAGTAGTTAGTAATTATCGCCTATGCCTAGAGATGATTCATTTGATAGATCTTGAGGATACATGTTATGTTTTTATAACTCTAGAAACTTGGGTTATTTATCTAGAATTATCAGGATATTATTTCTCTCTTAATGGTTATAAACTTAATATGATTCAATAAATGTTAATCTTTGAATTCTATATATTAATCTATACAGAATTAATGTAAAATTTGAGTTTACAATGATCTTGTTATCAAATTTTGAGTTAAAATATAGTTTTATAAATTTCTTGATATTATATATACTTATATCTGTGGGTCACTTCATATTTCTATTTTGGTGAAGAGAGACATTTTATCACTTTTATAGATAACATGTTAAAATATGACTATATATATATATATATATATATATATATATATATATATATATATATATATATATATATATATATATATATATATATCTAATTCAAGTCTTAGGTTATTGACACCTTTAGATATACATAAATGAAGTCGAGAGATGATTAGATAAGAAAAGTTAAGATTGTTAGATCTAATAGGAGTGATAAATTTTATGATAATTATGATGAATCCGATCATAATTCTATATTTTTTTGTTAGATTCCTAGAAAAGTAGGGTACTTATTTTTAGTATGAATTACTAGATGTGTCACAGCAAAATATGATTGCTAAAAAGTGAAATCATACTCTTATAGATATGATTAGGAGCAAGATATGTTATTCTTCTATACTCGAATCAATGTAAGAAGAAGCTCTAAGGATGATTGTGAATATCTTGAATAGGATTCCTAGTAAGTTAATTCTATACTTTTTTTTGAGTTATATATTAATAGGAAACCTAGCTTTAGATATTTACATATTTAGGATTGTTTTTGTAAAGATAAGGGTCTTCAATTCATATAAAAAAAAATTGATTTAAGGACTATTTTATAATATTTTATTATATATTCAAAAAAAAATAAAGGGATATATATTTTATTATCCTAATCATAGTACTAGAATAGTTGAATTTAGTAATATAAGATTCCTAGAAAATAACGAATCAGTAGAAGTGAAAATTTCATAATTTAATCTTGACATTGAGAAAAAATAAGTTGATACTCCTTTGTCATTTGAGAGAATGTTGTTACTTAAATTAAATGATTTGATAAAAGTAAATAATAAAATAATACTAGTGAACTCTCATATAATATTGATATCACGGCTAATGATCTTGAAGAATAACTACAATTAACAGTTTTAAGAATATCTAAAAAAAAGAAGATATGTCATTTCTGATCATTATGTGGCATATATACAAGAATCAGATTATGATATAGGAATTAAAAGGATCTCTCACTGTTTTCACAAGTTATTAAAAGTAGTAATTCTAAAAAATAATATGATGAAATAAAAAAAGAGTTAAAATCAATGACAATAATGATGTTTGTGAACTCGTTGAATTATCTAATAAATATAAAAGAGTTTATTATCTAAACATAGATAATATCAAACAAAATAATAGTCATGATTGTGGTCAAAGATTTTATTAATAAAGAATGCATTGATCATAATGAGAGATCTTATCTAGTTTTTTAAATGAATTCATTAAGAATCATCATGACATTAATGATTCATTGTGATTTTGAGTTACATCAGAAGGATTTAAAAATAAATTTTCTGATTGGGGAACTAAATTTATATGTGTTAACCTAAATAATTCGTAGAGAAAATAAAAAATATAAAATTTAGTATATAAATTTAAGAAATCTATTTATGATCTTAAACAAGTCTACAGATAATGGTATATAAAGATTCTTAATATTATTATTTTCTTCATATTTAAGAAAATTATTGTTGATTGATTTTGCAGTTGAAATACTGGGTAGATATTAAAGTTTACCTAGGAATGAAAACACTAAAAAACTATAATGAAAGTAATAAGATATATGAAAGGATAAAAGATTATATGCTCACATATATGAAATTAGATCACCTTGAAATGATGATATGTTTTAGGTGTTTATTTTGTAAATTACTTCTATAATAGGAAGTTCACTTTATGGTTTATATCTATATCAATTGGAGGGACAATTTATAAAAAATAAAAAATTATATTATTATATTATTAATAATAAAAATTAATTTTATAGCATGCTTTGAGGTTACTAATCAAACTTTATGATTATAAAATTTTATCTTAGAACTTAGTGTGGTTTGATTCAATTATCAAGTCATGAAGATACTTTATGACATATCATAATAGTTTTCTTCTGATAAGTATTGTTGTAGCTCTATACATTATAGTATAAAGTACTTGATGGTTAGAGAAAAAGAGTCTAGAAACAACTAACCTTAATTAATAACTTGATCTTCACTAATTGCTTATCCATTCACTAGGACTTATAGTCTGAAGTGCTTGAAAGAATATATTATTATGATTGGGTTTGTGAGCAACCCATAAAAGATATGATGATGCATATTTGAGTGGACATTATAATTGATATTCTTACTTACATACTTAAAGTTATTTGTTTCTGTTATCATGTTCACATTTATATATGTACATATTATGATATGATAACATGATTATCTTAACAAAATAAATTACATTGGTTATTTTGGATTACATTAGAAAGGACTAATAATGTTGTGGTATATAGAAGAAAGTATGATATTAATGACATAGAACTACTATGACTTGCATTACTAATCAAACTTAAAATAATATTATTATATTTATTGGACATATTGGCCTTTTTTTAATTCACATGCATATAAATGATTTTTAAAATTTATATTTTATTTATTTATATATTTTATTTTATTTATTTTTTTATTTTGATTTTTTTTGTATCTTACCAATTAATAGATCAAGTGAAAAAATATTAGATTATGTGACCCTATCTAATTATGTAAGATTTATTATAAATATGATGGATTCTGAATACGATTCTCGATCAACAAAAAGGAAGTCCAATTATGATAAAATTCCTTAAGAGATGACCTTAATGAGAGACTCTCCTAATTACATATCCTAGACTCTCTACTCTTGCCTATAGATAGGTAAAACCTCCTAGAAATTATATGTTAGGATCAAGAACAACACTAAGATGGGGGTAAATTAGTGCATCGGATAAAAATGATAAATTTAATCAATTTTGAAAAACTTCATATGATGAAACTCTTAGTTCGACAACAACCGTTTTGAAAAGACGTTTGACTCGAATAAGTTTGTAAGTGAGTAGAGAGGAGAGGATTGGATAGTTTGTAATGAAGTAAAGTAGAATGCAGCAAAAGTAAAGTATGCACCAAAAAGAGAACATGCCAATTTTATAGTGGTCCGGTCGTCCGACCTACATCCACTCCCGATACCTCCTCCAATGAGGTCACTGGTTTACACTATTGATTTTTCTTAAAGGGCAAAGATCAATCTCCCCTTACAAAACTTTCACAAGTGGTTTACTCTCCTTTTATAAACTTTCACACTTAGAAACAATGAAGGTGAACTCTCAACTTTTGCAAGCTATTTGACTATAGTTTTGATTCAGTTCTTATCATTTCTCTATATTTTACCGGTTGAGAAGTAAGGGATATTTATAGCCCTCAATTGGCTTCAAAATTAGAGCTAAAAAATGTCATATCCTCGATTCTTGAGGTATTGGCAGTACCACCACTTGTAGATTGACACTGGGCGGTACCACCACCTAGTCTGTTGGTACTATCGCCTGATAGAGTCTTGAGCTCTAGTGGTACCATCGCTTGATAACACTAACTATCGACGGTACCATCGCCCAATCTAGGCGGTACTACCACCTAGGCATCTTGGAGACTAAGCCCTGGGCGGTTCCACTACCAAATAGGGTTTAGCAACCTATTTGAGCCTTGAATCTGACCCAAATTAGTCCAATTACGGGCCTAGTTGGCCCTTAACAGGTTTAATGGGATTACCTCCTAAACCAATCCTAATTATGTGCTAACTTCAATTTTTAAGGCATACACTTAAACAAAATAAGTTTAGTAAGTCTAGGTTTCTTCCGATGAGCTTTCAGCGATCTTCCGACGGACTTCTGACGATCTCTCGATAATCTTCCAGCGGACTTCCAACAAGCTCCTAGACTTCACGATGATCTTTTTGGTGAGTTCCGACGAGCTTCTTTAGCAAGCTCCTGGACTTCTTGGCTAATTCTAGCAGCACTTCCAATGAATCTCCGGACTCCCAATGAACTCTCGAACTCCCAACAAATTCTCGATCTTAACTCCAACACTTCATTTTGCTTTATGCCTTTATCGCTATCGTAGTTAATCCTGCACACATTTCTCAATATATATATTAGATCAAATAATTTATCAATTTATTTCATCATCAAAATATGAGATTTAACAATATCCTCCTTTTTGATGATAACAATCAATTGATGATGGAGTTAACCTTAACTCCCCCTATCTATATGCCATACTTAAGAAAAGACAGTCTTAAATTCAAGGCATTTGAATTCAAGCATCAAACTAATAAGTTATATGCATTTAAACTTATTGACATGCATATCATGATATTAATCATGATTTACCATATCAAAATATGATATCACATATTTATCACAATGATGTCAAGGCATGACATCCATTTTCAAATCCAATATCGAATGATCATTTTCAAGTCTGATACAAATTTTAAATATGAAATTTAGCAAGATTTAAATTTCAAGTTTGATAAAAGATGATAATTCATTAATCTGTGGCATGATACCAATTGGAAGTAGGAAATTAAGCATGATAAGTTCGATACCTCATCATAATGATAGACATTTATCATTTTGATATGAAATCAAGCATGATTTTAAGAATGAAATATTTTCAAGTATCCATGTCACATTACGATGTGTTTCAAGCATTCATAATACACTTCAAGTATCAACGATACATATGATGCATATGCGATACATTTTGATATTTTTCAAGTATTTGTGATGTATTTAACGATACCAATCATATTTCAAGCATTTGCAATACATTCATGCATTTACGATACAATACATTTTACACATTATTTCAAACATTCATAATGTCAAGTTGTCATCAATTTGCCACATTTCTCTCCCTTTGTTATCAACAAAAAGAGAACCATTCAACGATGCAAGTGTTTAAAAAAAATATATTCAAGTAAGTTCTACACCAATTTATCCAAGCTAGCAAAAAAATGGGAAGTTAAGCAAAAACTTTGCATGATAACTACTTTTGGTTTTTGAAATGGATAAGCTAGCATTTTTGCTTTAGATGTGCAAAAGCTTTTTGGTTCTTCTTGAGATATACAAGTTTATTTCTTCCTTTTGTTAGGATCAAGAGTGGTACTAAGAGGGGGGGGTGTGAATTAGTGCAGCGAAAAATTCTTTGATTTTTGTATAAAATATTTCGTACGTTCGATGAAAACCAAATCGGAAGATAGCAACTTGAAACGTATGAGACCGTAAGCAAGGTGAGGAGGAGAAGCAGTTTGCTATGAAATGATTTGCAGTTAAAGTAAATTGCACTTATGAAAAGCAAACGAGAATTTAGAGTGGTTCGGTCAACGTGACCTACATCCACTTTCAGATTCCTCCTTCGACGAGATCTCCGGCATCCACTAAAGGCCTTCCTTCAATAGGTGAAGACCAACCACCTTTTACAGTGCTTTCTCCTTTTCACGGGTTTAGGAGAGAACCCTTACAAGTCTTACACCTCTCTTGAATGATTCAAAACTTAGAAAGGGAGGAGGAGAACTCTAGCACTTGCTTACAACACTTTTACACCCCAACAACTCAAGAATATCTCAATGCTTTCGTGCACTTTTATGCAGGAAATGGTGGGGTTTTTATAGGCCCCAATAGCTTCAAAAATGGAGCCAAAAAGTGTCTAATCCTGGATTTTCGGGGTCCTGGTGTTGAATCTCGTATTTTGATGATGAAACCAATTGATAATTATATTTATGTTTAACTGCATTTTGAGTGATGCAGGTCTACTCGATCAGGATTAGACAATTAAGGCAGGAGGAATTGACGTTGCGCCGGAGGAGATCACGTTAGGATATTGGATGGTAGAAGGCTTCGGATGTCGGGCATCGGGCCAAGAGCGAAATTGCACCAAGGATATCGGCGTTGCGGAGGTCAACCGCCGATTGGGCAACAAGCCGCAAGAGAGGACGATGCGCCGAAGAATCGGACGAAGCACCAACCAATGACGTGCCGGGCAACTTGTTTAGGAGGTGTTTTTTTGTTATGTAGTTAACTTGTAATTAGGATTAGGATTAAGAGATAATCCTATTGTTAGGATCGAGAGC
This sequence comes from Musa acuminata AAA Group, assembly GCF_036884655.1. Taxonomy (NCBI): domain Eukaryota; kingdom Viridiplantae; phylum Streptophyta; class Magnoliopsida; order Zingiberales; family Musaceae; genus Musa; species Musa acuminata. The sequence goes on from NC_088354.1 coordinate 27,691,852, forward strand.
ACTAAGAGGGGGGGGGGTGAATTAGTGCAGCGGAAATTTTACAGCGATTAAAACCGAAAGCTGCGTTCGTTCGATAGAAACTATTATGATGCAAAAGCTGATTCACAGTTTGTATCTAAGTGCAGTTTGCGTCTAAGCGCAGATTGCGTCTAAGCGCAGTTTGCGTCTAAACACAGTTTGCGTCTAAGCGCAGTTTTGCGTCTAAGCGTAGTTTGCGTCTAAACACAGTTTGCGTCTAAGCGCAGTTTTGCGTCTAAGCGCAGTTTGCGTCTAAACGCAGATTTACGTCTAAGCTCAGATTGCGTTTAAGCACAGTTTGCGTTTGAGCGCAGTTTACGTCTAAGATCAGATTGCGTCTGAGCGCAGTGCAGTTTGCGTCTAAACGCAGTTTTACGTCTAAACACAGTTTTACGTCTAAACGTAGTTTTACGTCTAAACGCAGTTTGCGTCTAAACGCAGTTTTACATCTAAACGTAGTTTTACGTTCAAAAGTAGTTTACGTCTAAAACACAGTTTTACGTCTAAGCAGAATCAAGACGTAAACGTAAACTGCAAAGAAACTTGTTCGTAGAAATCAGTTTGCAGTTATAAACAGAATCAAGACGTAAACGTAAACTGCAAAGAAACTCGTTCGCAGAAATCAGTTTGCAGTTATAAACAGAATCAAGACGTAAACGTAAACTGCACAGAAACTCGTTCGTAAAAGCACGGAAGACAGTTCTGCAGAATCAAACTTAAACGTAAACTGTAATGTACGAAAATACGAATTTACGTCTGAATGCAGATTCGGAAGAACAGCACTTAGAACTTGTTCGTGAAAGCGCAGAGAGCAGTAGTAATGAAGGAGGTTTGCAGTAATGATAAAGTGCTCAAAAATAAACGCAAACCAGAGATTTAGAGTGGTTCGGTCAGCCTTGACCTACTCCACTTTTGGCTTCCTCCACCGACGAGGTCGCCGACGTCAACTAGGGGCCTTCCTTCAATAGGCGAAGGCCAACTACCCTCTTACAGATTCACTCCTTTTGACGGGCTCAGGAGACAACCCTTACAAATGTTTTCTCTCCTCTCTTTACAACTCAAACTTGAAGAACAGAAGGAGGAGGAAAACTAGCAGTTTTGAGCTCTAAGAACCACTGAAAAGATCAAGATTTCGGCTTGAGTTCTTGCTCTTTCAGTGCTGAATGGGTGGGGTATTTATAGGCCCCAACCCAGTTCAAATTTGGAGCTCAAAACGATCAAATCCCGGAATTTCGGGATCAGGCGGTTGCACCTCCTGACTGGAGAGGTTGCACCGCCTGGCAGAGCTCGAAGACCGAGCTCAGGCGGTGCCACCTCTCTGCCAGGGAGGTTGCACCGCCCAGTCTTGCTCGAAGACTGAGCTCAGGCGGTGCCACCTCTCTATCAGGGAGGTTGCACCGCCTAGTCTTGCTCGAAGACTGAGCTCAGGCGGTGCCACCTCCCGGCTGGAGAGGTTGCACCGCCCAGTCTCGCTGGGAGGCTTAGCCCAGGCGGTGCCACCTCCTGGCCTAGGCGGTTGCACCTCCTGGCACTATTCCAGATCACTGGTTGGGCTCCAAACTTGGCCCAAACCAGTCCGAATTCGGGCCCAATTGGCCCAAGATTAAGTTAATGGGATCACCTCCCATTTTCTAACTTAATCAACGTGCTAACTACGATTAGTTCTAAGACAATTTCTACAGCTTTGCTTCGGTGCGTCAATCGCTTCTTCCGGCGAGTTTCCGGCGAACTTCCGTCGATCATCCGATGAACCCTCGGTGATGCTCTTGCGGACTTCCGGCAAACTCCTGGACTTTGCGACGATCCACTTGGCAAGTTCCAACGAGCTTCGCTTGGCAAGCTTCTGGACTTCTCGGATCTGTTCTCGCAGAACCTCCGATGACCGTCCGAACTTCCGTCGAACTCTCGAACTTCCAACGTGATCATGAACTTGACTCCGGCGCAACTCCTGCTGCTTGTCTATCTTTCATCGTAGTTAATCCTGCACATACAAAAACAAAAACTTCGATCGAGACAATTAATCCTAAGCAATTAACCAAGTTGTCCGGCATGTCATTGGTCCCTCGACGCTTCGTCCGATTCTTCGACGCATCGTCCTTTCCTGCAGCCTATTGCCCAATCGGCCAGTTGACTCCGCAACTCCGATATCCTTGGCATAATACCCGCTCTTCTTGGCCCGATGCCCGAGTCCACGACCCGAAGCCTTCTGTCGATACGTCGACCGATCCACCGGCCCGACGTCCAATCTTCTGACATGTTCCTCCGGCACAACATGATGTTCCTGCTTTAATTGTCTCATCCTGATCGAAGCACCCTGCGTCACTCAAAAAGCAGATTAAATCATAAACATATCTCAAGGAGTTTCATCATCAAAATACGAGATTCAACACCTATATCCTGGTTAGGGGCCAACTGGGCCCAAAATTAGACTTGGTTTGGGCTAAGTTTGAAGCCCAACCAGTCAACCAAAGAGTCTGGCGGTGGCACCGCCCAGTGTACGAGAGCCAGGCGGTGGCACCGCCTGAGCTGGGCGGTGGCACCGCCCAGCACTGTCAGCGCCTGACACTGACAGGCGGTGGAACCGCCACTGACAGGCGGTAGCACCGCCAGCATCGGGAACTCCACGAGAATTCAAATTTGGAGCCCAAATTTGAATCCTCTTGAGGCCTATAAATACCCCTCAAATCTCAGCTGAGATTACAACTTTTTGAGAAGCAATTAATTGAGAGAAAGATCTTAGAAAGTCTTAGCAAATCTTGTTTTTCAATTTGCTAGAGAGTTCACCTCCTTCTTTCTTACTGAAAATTTGTAAGAGGTTGAACTGCTTGTAAAAGGTTGTAAGAGGGGTATTTACCCTTCCATTTTAAGAGATTTGCTAGTGGAAGGTGGGAGCCTCATCAAAGAGGGGCCTCGCAAGTGGATGTAGGTCATTTGACCGAACCACTGTAAAATCTGCGTTATCTGGTTTGCATCCTTCTCTTGCCATTTACATACTGCAAACTTCTCTACTTAGTTACTACGCTTCCATACGTTTCTAAGTTATCAAGCTTCTAAAATCGATTTCCATTGATATTGCGTTTCATCGTACGAAAGATTTATCAAAATCGAAGTTTTAATCCGCTGCACTAATTCACCCCCCCCTCTTAGTGCTGCTCCGATCCTAACAATTGGTATCAGAGCCACGTATTTCTCATTTCGGATTTACACCCGAGAGAAATGGCTCTTCATGGCTTTCAAGAGGGCTTATTGGTTGTTCGTCCACCGTTGTTTAACGGGACGGACTACACTTATTGGAAAACTCGAATGAGAGTTTTCTTACTTTCATTGGATTTGAATTTATGGCACATAGTCGAAAATGGATTTGAAATATCTTCTCTTTCAATGAACCATTGGAATGATTTGGAGAAGAAGATGTTTTCTCTAAATGCAAAGGCTATGAATGCCTTATATTGTGCACTTGACAAAAATGAATTTAATCGCGTTTCGATGTGTGACTCGGCTTTTGATATTTGGAGAACTCTAGAGGTCACTCATGAAGGCACTAGCCGAGTGAAAGAGTCCAAAATCAATATTCTTGTGCATTCTTACGAACTTTTCCGAACGAAACCAAGTGAGTCCATCGGAGACATGTACACCCGTTTCACGGATGTCATCAATGGACTCAAAGCTCTTGGTAAAAGTTTTTCTAATTTTGAACTAGTCACTAAAATCTTAAGATCCCTTCCAAAAAGTTGGGATTCTAAAATAACCGCAATACAAGAAACAAAATATTTAAATATTTTTTCACTTGAAGAACTAATTGGTTCGTTGATGACATATGAAATGGTGCACAATACACATGATGAACATGATGAACAAAATCACCTTCCAAAGAACAGGAAGGATTTGGAACTCCGGACAAATGAATACTACTTGAGCGATGACTCAAGTGATGAGGACAATGATGAACTTGAACTTCGTACACTAAATCTTAATAAGTTTATTAAACAAAAATCTAAAATAAACAATGAATTTGAACGGAGGAAGAGGCCAAAGAAGAGGAAGGCAACCAAGGATGAATCAAGAACTTCTAAAGGTGAAACGGCGAATTGGGTTTTGACGGGCTTCGACTACAAGGTAAGTAACTCAACTCTCTTGAATTATTTTGAAATTACATAATACTTTTCATGAGTTATTTTTTATTTAGTTTAGGATTAATTTTCTTAAAAATTACATGAAAATAAAAAAATTAGAAATCATGCTTATCATTCTAGTAATTTTGAAAATAATATTGAAAATTGTATGATTTTGATTAAAAATACCTTATGAAATATGATATCATGCCTAATGAATTTATTTTTTGAAACTATGCATGATGATGATGAGTTTTGGGTAATTTATAGTTTATTAATTATTGATGACTTCCATAATGATCTTTTATGATTCATGGATTATCGATTTTTACCGTGATGAAAGTTGCTTTTAAAAATGATGCATGGATTTTGTATGCAAACTAAGTATGAAAAGATAGATTCACCTAAAAAGAAAAATGCTTGACTACAACAAATAACAAAATGATTTTGTTTGAAAATACCTTATGCCCAATGAAACCATCATTGATGAATATGCTTTATGTTTAATAGTTTCTTTGGCTTATATGCCTTATCATGATAAATATTTTGAAAAGTTTGTATCATACTTGATGATTATTATACATGATGATTTATTGGTCTTGAAGTTATTCAATTTTGATTAAATGAAATCATGTTTGACTTGAAGTAATGAGTTGAAATCAATTTTTTTTGGAATTATGTGTTGCACTTTTTTATCTTGATTATATTTAATTTTTTGTTTTAAAATGATGATGCATGGATTTGAAAGAAAAGGACATGCATGCATGGAATCAATCAATAAGTTGAAACAAAAGGAGGAAAGATTTTTTTTTGAAAATTTTCTTTTTCTCTATCTTATTGATTTATACCTAAGAGACCAATAAAATTATTTATGCCATTTTGAATCTCTTGAAAGAAATGTTGAGATTTTGATGATTTAGACGATTTGAATTTGAATGAGTTTTATCTAAAATCATGATCTTGATTCCGTGATATTTACAAATTAAGATTTATTATGAATCAAGATTTTTCATTAATCGATCTCCTAATATTTTCTTTTGATTATTTATGAGTAGGTTTTTCAAAAAGAAATCATGTCTTTTGGTATTCACATGTTCTAATCCTTCATGATAAAATTTTTATGTAATTCCTTATATTCATGAAATGTTTATCTCATCACCCAATTATTTTCTTCTTGATATTCCTTATGTGGTGATATAAAATTATGCATGAAATACTCTTGAGATTATTTTGATGCATACAAATGAAAAGTTATGATCATACATGGTAGGATGCAATTTGACAAATTAATACCATTATGATTTGAAACATTTATAATTTGGAATGATGCATGCAATACTTATGCCTTTTATTATGATAATATATGTGATGTATTGCATATGATGTGTATCATGAATGCTTTAAATGATAAATGTTTTGATATCATGATTGATGATTTTGTTCTATGCATGAGATTTTCATAATTATGCATGATGAATCTTGTAATTTACGGATTATCGATTTTTACCATAATGAAAGTGCCTTATTGATCCTTGTCATAATAAATCTAGCACTTTCGGTTTTAAACATGATACATGTTTTTATTTGACATAAAAAAAAAAGCGGGGGGCATGCTTGAATGAAATAAATCACATGAATTGAAGCAACTAAAAGAGAAGAACATTTTTTGAAAATTATTTTTTTCTCTATATTATTGATTTTAATGAATCCATTTGTATTATTTTTATGAATCTCATGGATTATGAAAATGATTTGAATTTAATGGGTTTTATTGAAATCATGATCTTGATTTCTTGCAATTTTCTATTAAATGAATCAAGATTGTTTTCTATTTTAAAAGGAAATTTGTCAAAATGTTTCATGGTCTTTTAGTTTTCATGATCTTGATAATTACATTTTGAAACTTTATGTAAATCAAGATTCTTCATCATGATTCTCTCGTCTTATAAAAGAGGACATGTTCTATGTGAATCATAAGATTTTATATGCATGAATTGAGATTTTGTTCTCCTACGATTCTTTTTGCTATTAACTAGCAAGAAACTTGTTTTTGTAAACCATGATATGCTACTTGACATCTTGATAATTTATAACTTGAGTTTTCTTTTTTAATCAAGATTGTTTCCTATCATGCTTTCTATCTACAAAAGAAGAAATTTGTCAAAAATGATATATGTCTTGTGACATTCATTTTTCATCTTTATTATTTACCCTTATCATGATTTGAAGATTATAGTAAAGAGAAATGAATTATATGATTGTATTGTTATTCTCTTCTATTTGCCATTGACAAAGGGGGAGCAAAACTTGCTAGATAGCAAATTTGCTAGCTTACACAATTCGAAAAGAGGCAAACTTACTAGCTTGCTAATCTAAAAAAGGAAGCGAGAAGTCCTATATTGCAAATCTCAAGAGAAGCAATGGTTCCCAAGTTACACATTTCAAAAAGAGGCAAAATAGTCCATCTTGCACATCTCAAAAGATGTAAAATTTTGCTAACTTTTGTGCAAAAATTGATAGCTTGTATACTATAAATTTGCATTCCAAAAATGCAATCTTGTCTATCTCAAGATGCAAAACATGCTAACTTGCATTTTGCAATAGAAGCAAAATTGCTAGCTCAAACATTGCAAAGGAAGCAAAAATTTGCTAGCTTGCAACTTGCATATTTCAAGAAGCAAGAGTTGCTTTCTTGAACATCTCTAATTTGCTAGCTAGCATGATGTAGAACTTACTATCTTAAACATTACAAAGAAATGCTATCTTGCACATTGCAAAGAAAAACAAACATGCCAACTTGCATATCTTTAAATTTGCTAGCTTGTCTGTTGTAAAACTTTCATATCCACAACTTGATAGCTTGAATGTTCTAAGCATAATGTAACACTAGCTAAATTTTTAAGCTTACAAATTGTATGATGATAAAACTTGATATTATGTTTTTCATGCAATAAGTAGAACTCATATCTCAAACATATAGAAAGTGACACTTCTCCTTTTTATTGATGACAAAGGGGGAGAAGTATGATCATGTTAAGCATGACGTGTTGCAAGTATTCATGATGAATATTGCAATGACTTGAATTCAGTTTGAATTCAAGGTTCTATCAATATGGCATATTGATAGGGGGAGTTTGTTTAAACTCCGGGAGTCAAGTTTAACTCCGTCATCAATTGGTTGTCATCATCAAAAAGGGGGAGATTGTTGAATCTCGTATTTTGATGATGAAACCAATTGATAATTATGTTTATGTTTAACTGCATTTTGAGTGATGCAGGTCTACTCGATCAGGATTAGACAATTAAGGCAGGAGGAATTAACGTTGCGCCGGAGGAGATCACGTTAGGATATTGGATGGTAGAAGGCTTCGGATGTCGGGCATCGGGCCAAGAGCGGAATTGCGCCAAGGATATCGGCGTTGCGGAGGTCAACCGCCGATTGGGCAACAAGCCGCAAGAGAGGACGATGCGCCGAAGAATCGGACGAAGCGCCAACCAATGACGTGCCGGGCAACAGAATGTCAATTCGCTTTATAATAATTGTCTAGATCGGAGTAGAGTTTTTGCTTGTGTGTGCAGGGTTAACTACGATAAACCAGAAAACACAAAGCAAGTATACCGGAGTCAAGTTCGATGGACGTTTAAGAGTTCGAAGAATCGTCGGAGATGCTGCCGGAACCAACCGAGAAGAAATCAGGAACCTGTCGGAATTTTTGGAAGTTCGCCGAAGAGATCGTCGGAGGTTCACGGAGATCAACGAGAAGGCTTGGCTACTCATTAAAGTCATCACAAGTTCGGGAGCGTGCTTGGAGCCCGTCGGAAGAAGTTCGTCGGAAAGCTCGCCGGAATAAGACTCGACGTTCGCGGTTGAAAAACTTGTTTAGGAGGTGTTTTTTTGTTATGTAGTTAACTTGTAATTAGGATTAGGATTAAGAGATAATCCTATATCCTGGTTAGGGGCCAACTGGGCCCAAAATTAGACTTGGTTTGGGCTAAGTTTGAAGCCCAACCAGTCAACCAAAGAGTTTGGCGGTGGCGCTGCCAGACTGGGTGGTTGCACCGCCCAGCACTCGAGAGCTGGGCGGTGGCACCGCCCAGTGCCCGAGAGCCAGGCGGTGGCACCGCCCAGCACTGTCAGCGCCTGACACTGACAGGCGGTAGCACCGCCAGCATTGGGAACTCCACGAGAATTCAAATTTGGAGCCCAAATTTGAATCCTCTTGAGGCCTATAAATACCCCTCAAATCTCAACTGAGATTACAACTTTTTGAGAAGCAATTGATTGAGAGAAAGATCTTAGAAAGTCTTAGCAAGTCTTGTTTTTCAATTTGCTAGAGAGTTCACCTCCTTCTTTCTTATTGAAAATTTGTAAGAGGTTGAACTGCTTGTAAAAGGTTGTAAGAGGGGTATTTACCCTTCCATTTCAAGAGATTTGCTAGTGGAAGGTGGGAGCCTCATCAAAGAGGGGCCTCGCAAGTGGATGTAGGTCATTTGACCGAACCACTGTAAAATCTGCGTTATCTGGTTTGCATCCTTCTCTTGCCATTTACATACTGCAAACTTCTCTACTTAGTTACTACGCTTCCATACGTTTCTAAGTTATCAAGCTTCTAAAATCGATTTCCATTGATATTGTGTTTCATCGTATGAAAGATTTATCAAAATCGAAGTTTTAATCCGCTGCACTAATTCACCCCCCCTCTTAGTGCTGCTCCGATCCTAACACCTGGTGGCACCACCGCCATTACTGGGCGGTACCACCGCTTGACACCTAACACTGGATGGTACTACCACTCGGTCTGGGTGGTACCACCGCTTGACAGAGCTCGGAGACCAAGCTCTAGTGGTATTACCACCTGACAGGGGCAGTACCACCGTTAGAAGCAATAACTGCCGGTGGTATCACCGCCCAGACCACCTAGGGTGTTGCTTTCCAGGTGGTGCCACCGCCGGCTAGGAATTTAGCATCATGGTTGGGCCTTGACTCCTACCCAAACCATCCTAACTCCGAGCCCAGTTGGCCACTAATAGAGTTATTGGGATTACCTCCTAAATCAACTCTAATTATCGTTCTAACTATGATTAAGGCAAGCATGGTCCGGTTCGTCAATTTTTCACTTCGACGATTTTCCGGTGAACTTTTTGACGAGTCTTCCAGCGAGCTTTTGGTGAACTCCCAACCAACTCTTGGCTAGTCTTCCGGCTTGCTTTCAGTGATCTTCCGATGAGCTTTCGGCGAGTCTTCCAATGTGCTTCCGGTGACGATGAACTCTCGGTGAGCTCCCGGTATATCGTCTGAGTCTTTGACTCTAGCCCATCATCTACTTTACGCCTTATTGCTATAGTAGTTACTCCTGCATACTTATCTCAACACATGGATTAGATCAAATAATTTACTAATTGATTTCATCATCAAAATCTGAGATTTAACAATCTCCCCCTTTTGATGATGACAACCAATTGGTGATGGAGTTAATCTTAACTCCCCCTATCTATATGCCATAATTGAGAAAAGATACTCTTGAATTCAAGCATCAAATTGATAATTTAGACTTATTATCATCATGCACACCATGATTTACCAAATCTAAAGATGATACCACATATTCGTCAATAGAAATGATGTCAAGACATGACATCCATTTTTGAGTCAAAATCATAGAAATTTTGAGCATCAAAGTAAGTATGATATTGTTGAATCTCATATTTTGATGATGAAACCAATTAATAAGTGTTTATGATTTAATCTGCATTTTGAGTGACGCAGGATGCTTTAATCAGGGAGAGACAATTAAAGCAGGAAAAATTATGTTGGGACGGGGGAAAACATGTTAGAAGATTGGATATCGAGCCGAAGGATCGGTCGATGTATCGACAAAAGGCTTCAGGCTATAGATTCGGGCATCGGGCCAAGAAGAGCGGATATTGCACTAAGGATATCGGAGTTGCAGAGTCAATTGGCCGATTGGGCAATACGTCACAAGAGAGAACGATTCGCCGAAGAATCAGACGAAGCGTCGAGGGACCAATGACATGTCGAACAACATGATTAATGCTTAGTATTAATTGTCTAGATCGAAGTGTGTTTTATATGTGTAGGATTAACTACGATAGCAAGGCATGAAGCAAAATGAAGTTCCAGAGTCAAGAACACGATTTTATTGGGAGTTCGAGAGTTCGTCGGAAGTCCGGACATTCGTCAGAAGTTCTGCCGAGAAGTCCCGGAGCTTGCTAGAGAAGCTCATTAGAACTCGCCAAGAATATCATTATGAAGTCCAGGAGCTTGCCGGGAGTCCGCTGGAACATTGTCGAGAGATCGTTGGAAGTTCGCCGGAAGATCGCCGAAAGCTCACCGGAAGAAACTAGATTTATAGACTTGTTTAGCTTAGGAAATATCTTAGGAATTGTAGTTAGCATGTAATTGGATTTGGATTTGGGCCAACCAAATTATGGGCTAATTGGGCCCATGTAAGGACTATGTTGGGCCCAATGAGAGGCCCAAATAGTGATCCAAGAGGTGGCACCGTCGTGGCACAGTCTTCGAGACCACTATAAAATTTGTGTGTTCTCTGGTTTGCATTTCTATTGTTGTCATTTACTTTACTACAAACCATTTTACTTGCTTACTGCCTTTAATACATTTACGAACACATGTTTCAAGTTAAGTTTCCGAAATCAGTTTTCATCGTACGAAAAGTTTTTGAAACCAACGTATTTTACCACTGCACTAATTCACCCCACCCCCCCCCCCCCCCCTCTCTTAGTGCCGACCCTGTTCCTAATAGATATTGACTGAAATTTTTAGCATCAAGGTAAGCATGATATTGACAGAAATTTTCAGCATCAAGGTAAGCATGATATTATACTCATCATTTGAAGAGATAACATAGAAATCAAATCACATAATTGTAATTATCAAAGTAAGTAGCATTTTAAGTTTACAACATCAAGGTAAGCAACATAGGATTACAACATCAAAGTAAGTAGAATAAAAGAAGGGGATATCCATTTCTCCCCCTTTGTCATTAGCAAAAAGTCACAAATAATTATTCAAGTGGTGGCCAATCAAAATGTCTAAACAGGGTATTGAGTTGTTGATGAATCTGCTGCAGCTCAATCAAAAATTGATCTTGGCGTTGTTCAAATCGATCCATCTGAGTCCCTATATCATCGATAGATGAGAGAGGTGCTTGCTCTACTAGAGGTGACTCCTCAAAGGGACCAGTTGGAGGAGATAGATTACCCCTAAAAATTGGTGTTTCAGGTTCTGGTTCAGGTTGGAGGGGATCAATCCTTCTAGGCAGTCTAGTCCATATACCATTTCTAAATGTACATCTCATCCGTCGAAGTAGATTTCTATTTATGATACTAAATCTGTCTAGTTTTATAACTTCTTCTTCGGGTGGAATGACAATATCATAGGCATGTAGTAGTCTTGTGATTAAGCCATCATATGAAAGCATCATGTCCTTTTTTGATAATTCAATCATGTTTTGTTAGATTAGGTAACCAAAACAATTGTTATATCCCTTCATGATCCAATACATGGTACCTAGTTCTATTTGGCTTCCTTCATCATGATGATATTGCTTTGGGAGAATGATACTTATCAAGATGTGATGAAGTATTTTGGTGCTTAAAGGTAGTAAATATTCATAGCTTTTTGGAAGAATTGTTAAGTTAGGATTGCAAAAAATTATTCCTAAGGCTTCAATGTAAGTAGTCCCAACTGTTTCATTATCTCATTGTCCTCTAAAATAACACCCTCTTTCTTTTATCGGAATTCCTATGATGTTGCAAATGGTTCTATCTGTAATGGGTATATGATATCCTAATAGATATGTAGATACCCTTTCATCTTCATCTATATATAAATTATTATAAAATAGCCTAACAAGTCTAGGGTAGATAGGTTCACTCATTTGAAGGCTTGGGAGAATATCTAGATTAGCAAACCATTGAATAGGTTCTAAATCACTTAATTCATCTAAATCAATATACTTACCCTTATGAACATGTCTAGACTCTATTGAAGGAAATTTTAGGGCATGTTGATTAGAATCAAAAAGTAGGGAGTCATAATTTTTATCTAATCTCCTCTTCCCTTCCTTGAGTTTCTAAAGGAGGATCAAGGAGAATGAGGGGTGGAGATGTGTTTAGAGGTGTTTGGAGGAATGTAGGAGAGCTTGGGGTCGGTTCTGCCACCGGCCCTATGTGCCTTTTTATAGGGCAGAGGTTGTGGGTGGTGGCACCGCTAGCTGGGCAGTGCTACCGCCAGTTGGGCGGTGCCACCGCCTACGAGTAGTGAGCACTGCTCACATTGGTGTATGGTGCTATCACAGGTGATTCCAATTTTGCAAGATTTTTATTGTTATAAAGCACACAACCTTATTTACTTCATCATGTAAAATTCACATCATAAGAGGAGAAAATTCGTATAAAATGTTCATTCATGATAAAATGTATACCATACTCAAACATTGTATAGAACTCGTAAAAAAAATGCATACTGTAATTTCATGATTCATCATATAAAATTTGTACGCAAGCATCGTAATAACTCATATAGAAAAATACATATGGCTCATTGCGCATACTATAAGATCATGATTCAGGTGAGTGATCAAGAAGGTCCGAAAATAAAAATTTAATAAATTCATGAATTCGGACAGTTTAACATCCCTAATTCCCTTCTAATGAAGTCAAATTATTCTTCATTTAAGGGTTTTGTAAAGATATCGGCTAATTGATGTTTCGTATCAATAAACTCTAATATCACATCATGATTATTAATAAGATCTCGTATAAAGTGATGCCTAATGTCAATGTATTTAGTTCTAGAGTGTTGAATAGAATTTTTAGCTAAGCATATTGCACTAGTATTATCACACTTTACAGGTATGTTTTTCAGGTCAATTCTATAATCCTTTAAAGTGTTTTTCATCCATATTACTTGAGCACAACATGCACCTGCAGCTATGTACTCAGCTTCGGTTGTAGATAATGAAATCGAGTTTTGTTTCTTGGAAGATCAAGAAACGAGTGTGTGTCCTAAAAATTGACATGTTCCGGATGTGCTTTTTTTATCTAAACTACATCCAGCAAAATCTGCATCAGCATAACTAAGCAATTCAAAGTTCTTAGATTTAAAACACCATAATCCTAGTTTAAGAGTTCCTTTTAGGTATCTAAATATCCTTTTAATAGCTTTTAGATGAGATTGCTTAGGGTTAGATTGTAATCTAGCACAAAGTCCTATGCTAAATATGATGTCCGGTCTAGTTGTGGTGAGGTAAAGCAAACTACCTATCATACCCCTATAAGCTTTTTTATCAAAGCTTTCTCCACTTTTATCAATGTCTAACTTAGTGGAGGTACTCATAAGAGTATCGATAGCTTTTGAACTATCCATGATAAACCTTTTTAGCAAGTCTAAAGCATATTTTGTTTTATTAAGAAAAATACCATTGCTAAGTTGTTTAATTTGTAAGCCTAAAAAGAAGGTTAGTTCCCTCATTAGGCTCATTTCAAATTCTAGACTCATGCTTTTGGCAAATGATTCACATAAGAATTCATTTGTAAAACCAAAGATAATATCATCAACATAAATTTGAATAATAAGAAAATTATTTTTAAAATTTTTAATAAACAATGTAGTATCGACTTTGCCTTTAGAGAAATTATTATGAATTAGAAATGAGCTAAGTCTCTCGTACCAAGCTCTTGGGGCTTGTTTCAATCCATAAAGAGCTTTAATCAATTCAAACACATGATTAGAAAAATTATCATTCTCAAATCTGAGAGGTTGTTCAACATAAACTTCTTCGGAGATAAAGCCATTAAAAAAAGCACTTTTAACATCCATTTGAAATAACTTAAAATTATTACTACTAGCATAGGCAAGAAGCATCCTTATGGCTTCTAATTGTGCCACAGGAGCGAAGGTTTCTTCATAATCGATACCTTCTTCTTGGTTGAAACCTTTGGCTACTAATCTAGCCTTGTTTCGAACCACGATACCAGATTCATCTTACCTGTTTCTAAAGAACTATTTAGTACCAATGACTAAATGGTCATTTGGCCTTGGAACAAGCTTCCACACTTTGTTTCTCTCAAACTGATTCAATTCTTCTTACTTTGCAATGACCCATGAATCATCTTTCATAGTCTCATCAATACATTTAGATTCAATTTGGGAGAAAAAATGGCGTTGGCATAAAAATTTTTAAGAGAAGAACGAGTTTGAATACCTTTCGATGTGTCTCCTATAATTAGCTCCTTAGGATGAGCATCTACATACTTCCATTCCTTCGGTAAAGAAGGTTCGGAAAAAGATGCATCCAAGTTGCTAGATAGAGAAGGGGAATCATTTAAATTCAAAGTATCAAAATTAAGATCATCATCAAAATTATTTTTCTTAACTTTAGAAATTTCATTAAAAACAACATGAATAGATTCTTCTATAATCAAAGTTATTTTGTTAAAGATACGAAATACTTTAGAAATAAAAGAATAGCTAAGAAAATTTTCTTCATCAGATTTTGCATTAAATTTACTTAAGGCATCTTTTTCATTTAAAATAAAACATTTACATCCGAAAACTTTAATGTATGAAACGTTGGGTTTTTTGTTGTTCCACAACTCATAAGGAATCTTAGAAAGTAGTGGTCTTACTAGAACCCTATTCATAACACAGCATATCATATTTATGGCTTCGGCCTAAAAATATTTGGGTAGGCTATGTTCAAGCAACATGGTTCTTGCCATTTCTTGCAAATTTCTATTCTTTCTTTCTACTACTCTATTTTGTTGAGGATTTCTTGGAGTAGAGAAGTTGTGGTTGTATCCATTAGATTCATAAAATTCTTGGAAATCATGGTTTTGAAATTCACCACCATGATCACTTCGAATTGCCTTATGAAATGTGATATCATGCCTAATAAATTTATTTTTTTAAGCTATGCATGATGATGATGAGTTTTGGGTAATTTATAGTTTATTGATTATTGATGATTTCCATAATGATCTTTTACGATTTACGGATTATCGATTTATACCATGATGAAAGTTGCTTTCGAAACTAAGCATGAAAAGATAGATTCACCTAAAAAGAAAAATGTATGACTACAATAAATAACAAATGATTTTGGTTGAAAATACTTTATATTCAATGAAACCATCATTAATGAATATGCTTTATGTTTAATAGTTTCTTTGGCTTATATGCTATATCGTGATAAATATTTTGAAAATAAATGAAATCATGTTTGATTTGAAGTAATGCATAATGATCATGCTTAATAAATTTCGAAATTATGCTTGATGAATCTTGTGATTTATGGATTATTGAGCCATCGCCGACCCAGGCGGTGCCACCGCCGGCCAGGAAATCTGGGTCCGAATGGGCTAATCCATTCGGCCCAATTTGGGTCTATCAAGAGCCCAATTGCACCCATATTAAGTTAATGGGATCACCTCCCATTCCTAACTTAATCTACATGCTAACTACGATATTTCTTAAGACATTTACTGCAACTTGCTTCGGTGCGTCAATCACTTCTTCCTGCGAACTTCAGGCGAACATCCGACGAACCTTCAGCGATGCTTCGGCGGACTTCTGACAAACTCCTGGACTTGCAACGATACACTTGGCGAGTTCCGATGAGCTTCTTTGGCAAGCTCTTGGACTTCTCGGATTTGTTCCCGCAGAACCTTCGACGACTGTCCGGACTTCCGTCGAACTCTCGAACCCCCAACGTGATCATGGTCTTGACTCCGGCGTAACTCCTGCTGCATGTCTTACTGCCATCGTAGTTAATCCTACACATGTAAAATAAACTTCGATCTAGACAATTAATACTAAGCATTAATCAAGTTGTCCGGCATGTCATTGGTCCCTTGACACTTCGTCCGATTCTTCGGCGCATCGTCCTCTCCTGTGGCCTATTGTCCAATCAACCAATTGACTCTGTAACTCCGATATCCTTGGCGCAATACCCGCTCTTCTTGGCCCGATGCTCGAATCCACGGCCCGAAGCCTTCTGTCGATACATCGACTGATCCACCGGCCCGACGTCCAATCTTCTGACATGTTCCTCCGGCCCAGCATGATTTTTCTTGCTTTAATTATCTCATCCTGATCCAAGCATCCTACATCACTCAAAACGCAGATTAAAATATAAACACAATTATCAATTGGTCTCATCATCAAAATACGAGATTCAATAGTTGTCTTAGATTATCTTTAGGTCAAGTGGGAGATTGCTAATCATAGGTGCCCTACCAGACAATCACTTTGAGTGATGACACGTGTGACTTAACATGTAGTCTTTTGTATGTTATTATTATTAAGCATGTTATCACTCTATATTGCCTATTTCTTGAATATATTGTGATGTCCATGGATTTGTGTAATGGGAATCGGAGGATCGTGATAAGATCATGAAAATGAGACTAATTTGCCTTTAGACATAAATCCTAAATAATTCTAGTCATAGGTTACTCGAGAGAGACATCGAGATAACCAAACAGACTAGTGTGTTGTATACCCATCCATATAATGGATGCAGCTGGTCTCATAACTGCTCATGTAGGGACACTAGGGATACAGTACAGGTGCTCATTGGGGAATAAGTTCACTGATTAATCAACTTATGAAATGTTAAATGGTCGATGATGCCTTATTGTCAAACAGTAATTTCGTTATCCTAAAGGGAGAGAGGCGACTCTAAACAAGGGTTTGGCAATTAGCGGTCAAGAATGTGGTAGAACCAGCATAGAAGGTTTTGAGGAGGGCGATTACGATGACGGTGGCGAGGGAGGCAAAGTAAGATGAGGCGGAGGCTAGAGTTATCGCTATCATCGCTGAAAGCGGATTGGTAGAAGAAACTGAAGGATTCCTTCACCCAACCAAAAAAGGAGATATGATGACCCATAGGAGAGGCGGGATAGTATTGTGGGTTGTGTCTACATTCATAATCGTTTATATTATTATTTATCATTATTATCATTAATTAATTTTTAGAAGTGTTGTATAAATTTTAATTTCTTTATTTATTTGCAGGCCATGCCGAATTTATTATGGTATCCTACTTTCAAAATTGATGATGATGATAATTAGATTGATTAAGAAAGGGCCAAAAATTTAAATTTTGACTAGTCTAATTCTTTATTTAACATCAATTTTGATCTCCAACCTGATGTGAAATCCCAACTATACCTTTGAGTCTAATTTTAAACAATCTAAAATTTAAGAAATCAGAATGCAAAGTAAAGTTGACTATCAATCCAACCAATTGGAATTTTCTAATAATTTGCTTTTATTACGTTCATTTTTTAATTTAGAAATAGATACTTAATTGTCAATCGAGCCAAGCATTATATAAACAAGTATCAACTAATTATCCATATATGGTTTACCTCAAAAACTCTATCCAACCCAAATGATGGTAATGTATTATGGATGTATCAAAGTTAATTCTATCAAAAGATGAAGGCAAAAGAAGACACAAATGACTAATGGAGTCTCTCAACTCAGCTAGCAATCAAAATAACTCCTACATTTTGTCAAAACCCGTGTCCACTTTATAGAACACAAACAGTTGGTTTTTTTTGTTCACATCAAAAGGATCCAATGAACAAAATTACAGTACACTTCGCCATCGGTAAGATTTTGGATTATGGTCTCTCACCAAATCTTGAGGCAAATAAAGTTTCAAAACTGGGGCTTTTGCAGATATCTTGATTTTGTCTCCAAACTTAAGAGATTGGGTTACATGACAACCGTCGATGTACACAACACCTTCTTGAGAATACCACTCAACAAAAATCGATTGATCGGGTTTAACAAACCCATGCATCAGTGGAGCTTCTGCAGGTCCAGGTGAAATGGGCTCTCTCACCATATACTGAAGGTCTCGACTCGATATAGGCATACGCAAACCTCCACCCGAAAGAATGGCAGCTGTGGATCCTGCAGCAGTGGAAACCCTAAGACCACTTGATCGGGTGTTAATTAAGCTCGAGCTTGTTCCATTGTTGCCATTAATTCTGAACAGAGAACAAAGCATCTTTGCATTCATCAGACAGTCTCAGAATAAAGATTCAGCTTACTTGGAAGAATAATATACCTAAATGAGAAACGAGATACCATTGCTGGACAAGGATGTGCAATTAGTATATCGTTTAAAGCATATGTTGGAAATGGATGTCCGTTTACCGTAATAGATAGTCTTGAAATTTCTGAAGGTTGCATATAACTCTCGAGGATATTATCTAGTACCTGTAAAGAAAAATGATTACAACTTAAAGAGGTAAAATAAATGAAAATGATGTTCCAACAATTCTCAGTCATCATATGTCAGAAGAAACAATAAGCAAAAATAAATCACTATAGAGTTTAAAACTGAACCACCAAACAGAAACCATTAGGTATTTGGAACATTACCTGCTCAAAGTTTTGAGCAGTAGCAGCACAAAGATAACCTGTACTTCTTGCAGCATCAAAATCATTACTTGACTCATTAACCTAACATTGAGAGAGGAAACTGCTATAGCGAAGGATTAGCAGTGTAAAAGCTAATGGGCAGGAGGAAAAATCAAGAAACAAGTAAAAATTGTGAAGTCATGCTGTAACCTAACTTTATTCATCAAATAACTGACCTCTTTAATTTGAGTAGGGTCTGAATTGACACCTAGGACTGGAATAGAGTCATCCAAAAAATGGCTAGCTTGTAAAAGAGTGCCGTCCCCACCAATTGTGATCACAAGATCCACATGATGAATTGGATGACAAAGATTATTACATATCACTGGTTCCCAATCAACAAATTTGCATCGCAAAACATCCTGACATAGGTTGATCGTATCCTTATGCACCTTAAGTCTGTCATTAAAAAAACTCACAATCTGCAAGGCACCCAAGAGGAAGGATGTCACAGAAAGAATAAACTGGAAATCAAGAAAATGCAAAACATCTACTAAAAAAAAAACATACGATACTTTTGGCACATGAGAAGGTAGTGCATGTCATACTGGTTTCCAATCTGAAAAAAAGACAATATAAAACCAAGCAATTCGATCTCTTTCTTGAGAAGGATAATTGACAGCTGAAAAATATGACTTTTTTGTCCTCTGACTTGTATGCCCACCATAATGTACCATGAAAAGGACCATCTTTGAATAATTCGATTACATTTTTTAAGGTTGTAGAAAATCTTGCATGCATTACGTATATAAGACCACACAAACACTCATCATGAATCATCTTTCTTACTGAAGATGCCATGTAAATATCTTATGCACAAATTACAATGGTTATTACCGACAGAGTCCCTCCAAAATAAAGCTGAAAATACCTGCAATTTTTACATGGAGGACAACGAAGAAAGCATCGAATTGTTTCCTAGCCAAAATAAGGAGCAACAAAGTAGATGATAATCTCATGTGGGACTCAGATCATTCCTGTGCGTTTAATATTTTAGGGTTCGAGATCATTCTCCCCATTTTACTCTACAAGACAGATTTGGAAGCTAGTATACCCTAAATCTACCCTGGATGCAAACCAGACCCATTAATGATCATCATTTTACCTCGAGGAGGTGATCTTATTCCGCTGTCATCTTCATCAGTTCTCCCTAACACACAATTAGACTTCGACCATCCAATTAATCTACTTCTTTCTCTCACCACTCAGCCAAGAATCAAACCACTAAAAGCCCCAAAATGTCGATCAACAACTGGCGATACCTATACACAAACAGCGAAGTTTGGATCACTTAGTGACAATCAACCAATTCGCCATCGGGCATAAGAAATATGTGTAAATAGCATCAAGAAAAACGGGAAAAGAACAGAGAAGAAACGAGAAATAAGAGTAGCACCTTAGGGTTGAGGGAAGAAAAGGGAGGGGAGGGAGAAGAGGATGAAGGGGGTAGATTGGGGAGGTGGTGGGCGGCTGGTATCGGCGGGTAGATGTCGAGAGGCTTCAACAGGAGCAGGACTCCCCGCTTCGGCATGGATGGTGGACGAGCCGTGGCGGTGGCGGAGGCGGCGATGGTGTGACGGGTCCGGAGGAAAAAGAAGAGCGGCTTCGGGAAATTGGGCTTTGATTGGGAGCGACACTTAAGCCATTAAACAGAGGATTAATGGCGCTTGCTTCACAATCGGTCGCAGTGAAATTTTATAAATATATGATTTATATTTATCATGATTTATATATATGTTATTTCTTTCTTTAGTTAGATTTTTAATTAATATTTTTATCAATGTCATCCTCTCAATTGCATATATTAAGTCTAATCTTAGGAATAAGTGGTAATTCGATCAAAATATATATCATGATATCGAAACACGTCGCACCCCTTTGTATTTATAAAATCAATGTTTAATTAATACTTTTAAATGTCATTTTTCTTAATTTACTTGTGTCTAATGTGCAATTCTTACAATTTTGCATCTGTGGGGGACGAAGTTTTACGGATTTGAGCATTAATAATCAGAGAAACAGATTAAATCGAGTCAGTATACCATATCAAATCGACAATCAAGATCAATATTACTAATCCTTAAATTTCTCGGATGAACAAAATTTACCCAGACTCTACGTATGCATCGTCATTTTAGATCAAATAGACACGACAAAATGACATCATCACAAAACCAGCTCAAATGCTTCACTCAAACAACCGTGCAGCAGAAAACCCCACTGCAAAGAAACCCATTGCTGATTACTCTCATGGAAGTCATCTACAAAACCCAGAGTTGAATCCACGTGGCAACGCCATGGTGGAGACCTCCTCTCTCCAAATCCATTCGTTCCACGGGATGTCATCATCTGTCCTCACCATTTCTCCAAGTAGGCTCACGACAAACACCTGCCCGAATCCTTCCCCCCTCCCCCCGCGCCCTCTCTCTCTGTATGTGCGTGCATATCTACATGCTTCTTCTTCCTCCCAAATCTGCTTGCCGAAGAGACGATGGAGGAGCTCCGGGAGGCGGACGTCCTGTGGCCGAACAACGACGACGACGACGCCGAGCCACGGCGAAAGGAAATCGGAGCTGAGAAAAAGCCGGAGGACCGGGAGAGTCGTTCTTGGAAGCCTGTCTTCGTTTACGATAGCAGTCGGGCCGACGACGACGACGACGACGACGACGGTCGGGGTGGTGAGATGATTCCGCCGCACCTCATCGTGGCTTCCAGGATGGCCGATAAGATGGCGTTCTCGGTGTGCGTGGGTAATGGGAGGACGCTCAAAGGCCGAGATCTGAGACGTGTCAGGAACACCATTCTAAGATTGACAGGATTCCTCGAGAGATGACGTCTAATAAATCTATATATATCTTCTTCATTGTGTAAAGCTAATCTTCCTTTCCTGATCAGTGATTGCAGCAAATGTTATGTCCAGTCATCTTAGTAATGGAGTTCTTAGCTAGCATACGTAGACTGGGGATGGAGATGTTTGATTTAGGAGAAAGTATTTGGTTGGTGAATCGATGGAGAACAAAAACTGTACTCTTTTATCTTTCTAGATTAATGTGCTGAATTCTATTGAATGGATGAAAAAGCAGTCGTAACCGATGAACTATTATGTATTTCTCAAGTCCTTTTAGGATTTTTCTTCTTTTTCTTCTTTTATTTGTCCTGTCAATTTGATGATTGTGATTGTGTTACTCTTTCAGTAATTCCAATTGGATGTTCCCCTTATGATAAGGGCGAAATTATTCATCCAATATGTAGCGATCCAGCGGAAAATGATGTAATATTAGTATCAATTACAATAGAAACTATTCTCCAATCAAGATTTATAGAATATTTTTCTAATTGTGGGCAGTTAAAGACCTCTGATTATAAATTAAAGAAAAACTCTTTTGATAATAATGTGAGTTCTTTTTTCTCTTATTATTCTTCTTTATATTTTATCTCAAGAAACACTTCTTAAGTATGAAAGGGATTGAACCGTAGATACACCTAACATCCTTTTATTGCAAGAGTGAGCATTTTTTTTTTTTAGACTTGCTCAACTTTCTAAATCCTCTTCATCCGTTAATATTTTTTTTTTTTTTTGCGACTTCTGAGTCACATTCAACAATCCTTTCTTTCACTAGCTTGGGCTCTGAACCAAATCAGATCATCTCCGCGATTCTAATTGACTTTGGGACTTACTAGCTATTCAATATATCTCTGTGCACTGCACTTTTAGTTTAAATCCATATGAGACGTTATACAAGACATAGAGCTAAGAAAAATGCCAAATTGAGTACAAAATTAGAATAGCCAAATTAAGTACAAATTTCTTTCTTCTGCAGGAAAGATTTACATCATCTTCTTCTTCGGGTTCTCCTCATCTGCATCATCTAAGAAACCACAAATTTCTTTCTTCTCTTCGAATAAAGGAGGCTAGATGTTGATCGATGGCTTACCGCCATCATAACCCACACTTACAGCACAGTTCACATGAGCAAGCTTTCATTTGTATCTGTGTGCGAAGGACATGTTGGATGACTATGACCCATAGGAATTCTGGTGTTGTCAACATCATCAACAACGGAAAGGTTAAATGGAATGGTCATTTTGCTGGGAAGAAAGAACATGAAACTCCATATTCTCATGCAGGCAGCACAGGAAAACACTCATCTCATTCGTTCTACAACCTTTTTACTGTGCAGAAACAAGACAAAACATTGTTGTCAACCCTGTGCTTCTTGTCTTGCTCAGATTCAATGAATGATCCCACGTTGAAAATGTGAGATGCATCTCATCACTTCTCCATTCCTAGACTGTGTACCAGCATCAAGTTTGTCAAATGAATGATGGCAAAGTCGGTTGAAGTTAGCTATAAGCATATGATATCTCATGTGATTCACATTTTCTATTGGACACAACATTCAGGGGCTTCCAAACAGTCAAAAACCTATGAGTGTTGTAGAGAGTGATTACTTCACAATCTATAATTGATCTAATAATTTATCGAGTCTAAATTATTAAACCAAATGATCAGGTTAAAACTAATATCTCCTTC